>NC_080669.1:17274966-17610019 GCF_027579445.1 Ammospiza nelsoni
ACTCAGTAGCTATTTGCTGTTGTTTATCAGCAACTGAATGTCCAAGACCTCAGATTCTTGCTTCTGCAATGCGCTACCCCTCCTGTGCCATGATGTCTTGGGAAGATCTCCCATCTGTCACTGTTGACCCCAGGCATGGAATCATATAGCTTTTTAATAGCTTTAACCTTCCAGGTGTGGACATCCACTCAGGCTCTCTGATGTCTGTGTAGGACCATCTCCTGCTCAAAAATGACCACTCAAACATGTACAAGTGGTGATCGACCCACTTGTAGGTGATCCTTCTCCATAACTAACTGCAGGGCCCTGTGTCACAGGGGGCCTGATTTCTGGACCACTGATCAATGGAGGTGGGAGGAGGCAGCTCTCATGGAAAAACTTGGCACTGTGGGCATGGAATTTCTATATTGTCACCAAGGAAATTGCAGAGATTTCCAAATCACAGATAACTTTAAACACAAGCTTGATGTCTGTCTTTCTGCTCCCTCAACAAGCAGGAAGGAGGGGCAGCTGCATGCAAGATTTTTGCAAGCATAGTCAGCAATCAGCTAACAAGCCCAGCTCCTGCCCATGTGCGTACTGCCAGCCTGGTATTTTAACTTTTTCTCAGGAAAAAATATCACCTTTCAAATCCCTTAGACTCCCTCAGCTCTTTTGCTATAGGAGCTTGGTTAATGAATTCTCTATGGACTTGCAAGCGTTTCTGCACCTTATTACTTGCTGCTTCTGGATAGAAGTCTGCTTGGAGCTTCATTAACAAAGATTATCATTGTGAATCATGACTAATTTATCCCCAAGCACTTCCAGCGTTCATGGTCATGTTTAGGTTTAAAAATAAATGCCAGCTGTCCCTCTTTGGTGGTGCTTGTGTAAAGTACAATGGCAGCCTGATAAGATTATTGCTGGACTGATCACACGGTTTGTGTCAGAGGTTCCAAAACTTTTACAGATTGGAGAAAAATTTCTTAATGCTTTACAGGAAAGAGACAATAAGTTTGCCCTTATGCTGCCATCCCATCATACTGGCCAAAATTAACTCTATAAATATGTAAAAAAGGAGGGTTCAATAAGTAAACAATTATTGATTCACCTGAAACAAGACAGAAGAAGATGTGATTTGTTGGCACTTGCAATAGTCATTCTTAAATTTTAGTTTGCAGTCACTATTATCCAAACCAACTTAGAAAAGGAAAACAAAGCTGTTTTGCCTCCCCACCTGCAATGCCACATCCTTGAGCTTTGTCTTTTGCTGCTGTTATTTAAGGGTGTAACTGACATAGCTGCATACAGAAGGTCAGGCCAAGCAGATTGTACAGTGCTGGTTTAGGCACTGTTCTTCACTGCCTGTAATTCAAGGACCAATAAGTTTTGGTAGAAGGGTGATGCCTTCAGTTTGAGCTTTTATAGTTTTCAGATTCTTCATTAGTGTATAACTCTTTACTGCATTAGTGTATAACTCCAAGTTAGTAAGCTCTCTTCACTGTTTGCTCAGACAAAACAATCCTTCCAGGCCTGAGAGCCAAGGTCACTGTCACTGCCTCAGGCCCCCAAAAATACAAACAGAAGTGAATTGGGGGAGAGCAAACTGAGGGTATGCAACTTCATTACCTGAAGCTGTAATTGGACAATTGACCTCTGATATGCAAATAGACCAAACTTTAATCTGTCTGAAAAACTCAAGAGCACCATCCATATCTCAGGTGTAGCCCCTCTCGGACGCTTTTGCACTGCTCAAGGTGTGCCTATTGAAGGCCTTTAATAAATGCCTACTTTATTCTTTTAGCTCTGTCTAACCTCTGTTGTAAGCAGCCATTCCAAGGCACCAAGGGCTGCCCCACACTGTTGGCAATAACCCAACTAATTGAGTTGTTCCTACTTAAAGTCACTGTGACCAGGCAGACTAATGCCAACAGGAAATAAATCTCTGTTTTAAGATGCCCATGAGCACATACTCCTAGTAAGTCTTGATAAAAGCCGCTATTGCTTGAAAAGGCCTTCATATTCAGCTGACAACTCCAAAGAGAAGCATGAGGCTTGAGTGCATTCCTTACTGGCACCCATGGGAAGGGACGCTTCCACTCCTGAAGTGGGTGGTAGTGCAGCAGTATGAAATCAAGCCTGGTATTTCTTGTAGTAACTTGGTAGGAACAACCATGGGAAAGAACCTTGAACTCTAAAAGAGGAAGCAATGAAAATGGAAAATTTGTGGGTTTGTTTTCAGGATGCAGACAACCTCTGAATGTATTTGGTTATGCTGAAAGAACATGAAGCCACTGGGCATGGTTATAAATCATTGTCCTCCTACATTTGTGATTTCAAAAATGAATATATTATAACTCTCATGCTGACCCAAAGCTGACTAATTATTTGCATTTTCCCACTGCAGCCAAGATAAAAGTGGAGATCAGGGAACAATGACCCTGAAGATATATTTCTTATGCAATTGACTCTTTTGTTGTTTTTCAAATATTTTAGTGATTTCAAAGCCCAAAACAAAACTTTGTATTTGCTGGGTATTGCTATTGTTTTTTTCGTTTTGTTTTGGTGGGGCTTTCTTTGAGGCAGTGTTGATACTTTCCAATATCAGATAACTGATTTCCTGACTTGACCACAGAAGAATGGTAATATGAGTTGACATGATTGAAACGGATTCAGAAAGGTTTCTGTAGAGAATGGTAACACTGGAAAAATTTTTGCTATTTGGAGAATGGATTCATGGTTTCTTTGTCTCTTATCTTTCCTTATCTGCCATGTCCTTCTGTTTCTCACTGATGTCGAGATGACCATATGAATTCACTGACAGCCTTCGTGTACACACTTGGGCTCACAGCAAGAAACTTGAACTTGAACACCTCTGTCAATAATCTCTGATGCTTAATCTGTACTTTCTGATGTTTGCTGAGGTAGTTTCCCAGTTGCAAACATGACTAAAACAAGAAAACTTATTTTATTCAACTATTTCAATAAAAACTATAAAAAGAAATCTAAATCCTTCTCTTAAAGTCTTCCTCTGGGATGGCCACTGGAAGACTTTCACCCTTCCAATGTAAACCTCACACATTTTCAATATGCAAAATTCATTTTGGTGTCAAGGCCTCCTGGTGCTGGATGGACACAGCAGAGGTGTTCCTCTTGTTCCTTTCTTACAAAAAGTCCAGCTACCACTTGCCCCCCCCCAGCTCCTATATCTGCCTAAGCAAACTTTGCCAGGCATCAAATGGGTTATGTTATCAGATAACAAATATGTAGCTTTGTAACATACACAGAGCCTCTCAAGGTTCAAGGGGGCCTCAGACTGGTTTTGTTCTCTCTTAAATTGCTCTTCATCAGGGTTTCCTACCCTTTTTTCCCCACTCTCATCTGATTGTTTCATTTGCTCACTTTCGCTGGGCTGAGCCTTTCTTTTGCAGTGCTGGACTCTGCTGCTGCAAGTGAAGGTGATGCTCAAGCATGTGCAAATAATGAGCTGCCTTAGACTTCTGCACCTGATACAACTGCAAACTTTTCTCCACTCTACAATATTGCTCCCTTTTCACATAAAACATAATTAAAGGAAAATTCTTTTCGATCCGCTTCTTTCTATCTCCCTTTCTCTGTGTCAGATCTCTTCTCTGCATTTCTTCTTCCTCTGAGATATTTCTTTTCTGTGAGAGCATCTGGAAGGAGTTGCTTTCCTTTGTCATTTCCTATGACATTCAAATGACATTTAGGTGATTTAGATCTTGGATCTTGGCAGGCATCTCAGGGGAGGCTGTCACAAGAGAAAGACCAGTCCCTCCAGTCAAAGTGTGCTCAAAAGCTTTGCTTCTCCGGCAGGCACATGAGGCTTGAGGCTCCCACCTTGGTGGAGTGGGGCAGACTGTTTTCATGTACATATGCCACTTTGGAGGCTTGTGAGGGACTTGAACATCTCTTGAAACATCAGTTTGGAGATAGGACAAGTGGAGACTGTTCGCTTGCACTGTGAAAATATGGGCAATGCAGGCAGAGAGGCTCTGTGCCTGTGCACATGCCCTAGGAGCCACATTACATACACAGATACATATAAAACAATAATAAAAGATGTGATAGCAGGCAGTCAGAATGAGCTATGAAAACCAGCTCTTCCTGAAGCCAAGACAGGCTCTGCCTTTTATAGGTGTAAGCAGGATCAGCGAGCCTTAAAAGCAGACAGATCCGCACCAAAATCACTTCTGCCATTCATTCTGCTTTCACTTACATGGTAGGATCAAAACTCGGTTTTGGTCTCTGTGGCAAAATAAAATTGTGGTTACATTCTGAATATTTTCTGGTTTTACTAGCTACTACTACTACTACTGCTACAGTTTTACCTAGCCAAGCCTTGCTTGCTAATCAAAGTTTTTACTAGCTTACACATTGTTCTTGTTAAGTAGGTCAAAATCATAAAAACATTCCTTTCTCTTTCTTTCTTTTTCTTTCTTTCTCTCTTTCTGCAATATCACTACCCAAATGGTGATCACCAGCCCCTTCTCCCATCCTTCTTCACAGTCATCAGTTTTGTTTTATCTCCTCCTTTGCACAATTATTCTGTAAGAGCAAAAGACTATATGAGTGACTGTTTCCCCAGCTTAATCAGCCACAGAAACTTGTTTTTCCTCACTCAGAGTACCAGATCATACTGTACACTGACTTATGGAAGTGACACTGATACTGAGGTTCAGCTGTGCAGCTGTGCCCTCATGTGAACTGGAAAGGAATCTTGGAGCAAAAGGATGCCATGGACAGGGAAGGTTCAAAGTCACATGGATGTTTTTGAAATGAAATGGTGTTTCCTTCCTGACATTACCACTCATTCCTCCTTTATGTCCCCAGCTGCAGTCCCAAATCACCACACCAAAAATTATGAATTGGGAAGAATTTAACTTTGTCCCACATCATAATTCTTCTTCCATTTCACAGAGATTTGTGCTTGTAAATTGCATTAAAACCCCCATGAAGAAGAGCAGTGCTTTCTTCTTTTTGAGGGAATGTGTGTGTTTGCTTTTCTTACCTGATGAAATTTAGGAGGGAACTCCTGGGGAATTGCTAACTGTTCACAGGGTTCATTTCTCACCTGCTCTTTGCTCCTTTCTCCACCATCATCCCCACCAGAGCAATTGCAGGATGCTTGGATCCTCCAGCTCCTGTGGCCCACACCAACACCTCTGACTCCGGTAATTGCAGTTGAGCTGAAAGATATACACTGGGGGCAGCACACAAACTCTGACTTTGAAAGTCATTATGCTCAATAGCCTTTCCCTTGCAGCCAGTCCCTGAACCTGCTGTAGGGCTGTTGGCTCTTTTTCACCCAGGGAGTTAGCCACTTCCTAGGGATGAACAGCAGGAGACCTCAGACATGTTATGTCTGTACCTGGACAGGGGGTTAAGCAATTGTGACACAGAAAGATTAAAAGCTCAGCCACCCCTAGCACCTGGATTCATCTGTGTGACAGCCCTCAGCTGATCCCATGCTGCAGCTGAGTGCAGGGGCTTTAGGGAGACACCTCCCCTGCACACGTCTTGCCCATAGGTCCTGCTACCTTCCCACCTACCTCTGGTGGCAAGAGCCCTTGTGCTGTGCTACAATGCAGAAAACTACCCACCTGTAGCTTAGTCTCCCTAGGGATACTTAGCCAGAAGAAATCAAACAGCTGCTCTGACAAGACCAGCTCTGAAGGAGGAATGCCTGTTGAGAAGCATTCAGAACCTTGATTTTCCTTGAGTGGAGGAAAACCCCCAAACTTTTATTTGCTTAGACAATCACCTTCTCATTTTCATTCTGGTAGTCTTAACTATTCCCTTGCTTTTCAAACAAAGCATTTTGAGTCACAGGAAACACACCCTCTTTCAGTCTCTCTGTTTTGGGCCAACCTGACAGAAGACATGCATTAAAGATCCAGCGATTTCAGGGAATATGGGATAGTCTGGGACTTCTCCCATTTTGAGCATTTTGAAACTCAAGAGCCACAGAATGAGATATAGTTTCAGAACTATTTTTTTACACAAGAGTGATACATGCACAGTGTGTTACCTGCATGGGCTTCTCTCTGGGACAAGCAAAGGCAAGGAAATGCAGATTGAAGAAAAGCCCTGGAAATGAGCTCACTGTGATGGGAGCAAACTAGAGTGCCAAAGTGTACTGCCAGTGCTCCCTGGCATCTTTCACCTATCATCCTTTACTAGGAGTCTCAGTGTCAGATACTGAACAATAGCCACTGACTTCTGCTGTAAATATCCTTAAACTCATAATCTTGACGCTGAAACAGCATGCAGGGTATTTGAATAGCCCTGCTATCACTTAATGAACAGCCTGGTACAATTCTTACTTAAGTTGTAATTTTGCCCTCCTTCCAGTTCTTGATTTCAAGTAACAGAGCCCAGGTGGCAGCAGGACATAAGTCTCCCTGGCTTCATAATAAATAGCAAACTGAATCAGTGAAGCGTGTTTTGCCTTGCTAATCTGCCTAGTGATTGGGCTACTGTGATGATTAATAGAGGCCAAACACATTTTCCAGTGGAGAATGCTTGAGGAAGAAGGAGACTATTAAAGTGTATGTTTCAATGGAAAAGGTAAGAACTGATGTTACTTGGGATCATCATCCATCAACACTGTCAAAATATGTTCAAAATAACAGAGTCATGAATGGATCCTTACCATTGTGTTGGACAATGAAATGAAAACTCTTTCTTTCCCTTTCTCCTCATGCGACACCAATGGAATTATTTTCTTTTTCATGCTCTTATTTGCAGGTTTACTCAGTGGAGTGAACCTCCTGCTGTGCCTAGAGCCATTAGCAACACACATATGCCATCCCACTCTCCATGAAAATCTGGTTATTTTTTTTAACATCTGACTGTAATAAAACAGCATACATAATGATGATATTTCCCTACGGGCTGGACTTTTCCCTAGTGCATTTAAGGAAACTGTGGGGACCTGCTGTGAGGAGTTGCTGGGAGGGGCCTGAGGACCCAGACTTCAGATCTGTGTCAGAAAAAGATACCCAGTTTTGCCTTGAGGTAAAGGTCTTCAGAGAGGAAAGGATAGAATCAGTGCATGAATCAATACTGCCTTCATGTACCCTTGATGCAGCCTAAGAAGATCCAAATCAGTCTATCTTCATTAAGATGCTCAATCACTTCCTTCCACCACCACAGCACTACTTGGAAGTTTCTTTTTGCTAAAAAAATGTTCCAGCTGTAAAGATCTTCCTAACATACATCAAGAGTGGAAAGAACCTATATCAGATATTGAAAGTAGTTAATTCCTGAAATGGTCAAATGCAATAGTCAATTAAATATTAATGCAATTTGAAAAATTGTCTCCTTTTGAAAAAACTTGATCTAAGACACAGCCAAAAGGTGCTGAATTGCAAATGTTCTCAAGAACAAAAAGATAGTCAGAAAAATTAATGTACAAGTACATAAATATTAATTTTTGTCAGTAGACAGTGTGCATACATGAAATCAGTGGTTTGTGCAACAGAAATGTACAAAGGCACATAGACATTCAGTAGTGTAGCAGGTAGGGAACGAGTTGGGGTTTACTGTCTGTAAACAACACTGTTGCAAGGGGCTGATAACTGTACCTGCTTGTGAGGGAAGATTAGCTGACAAAAACTGGAAGTATATTCTGAGCTTTCCCCAGAGAGGTAGTCTATACCTTCTTTGTTTTTTAATTTGCTTCCTTTTTCTCAATCCAAATGAAATATCTTTCAGATGGAGGGTCTTGTCCATTATTGACTTGCTGTGATTTCTGGGCACCACAAGAATCATAGGTGTTTTGTGGGTTTGGGCTCTTTCCACGTGCTTCAGTGGAACAGTTTTGATTGCTGTGCTCTGATTTTGGCCCACATGCACCTGAGATGATGTTACCTTGGCAGAGCAGCAGCCCTTTGGCAAGGGTAACAGGGGCTCTGCGGTCAGCTGTCAGCCTGGCCCCTGCTCTGGCCAGATGGGCTCGAACCTGCTGCCTGTGAATGGAAACGTGGAACTGCTCAGCACTGCAGGGGCTGCAGCACGGCTGCTGCCACAACCCTTCCTTCCAACAGGAAAAACAGAGTGGTGACAGATCTGAGGCATGCAGCTTGGAGTGTCCTGAAGCATCCTGATCATGTTTGCATTTCACCCAAATTTTGTTGTGTTTTTTATCTGTTTTACACCTGATGAAAAATGTGGAGATAGGTTACAGAGCACAAAATATCGTCACTGAGATCAGCTGGGGCATGGAAAATCAGACCCTGTCCAATTCTTGAACTCATTGGTTCTTCCTACCCTTGGGGATTAATAGTTCTCTTGTGGGTGGGTTTGCAGAACTGGAAGCCACTGTTCCAGGCAGGGAATCCCTGCACAATCCTCTGCATTTCCCTCTAAGACCTGCCCAGATCTTCTCTAGCTGCTGTCAGCAGAGAATGTATACACAGTATAAAGCCAAATTGGTAATTTCTGATGCTGATTAGAGCTGCATTAGGACTTTCACAGACTGCCCAAGGGCATGTAGTGCAAGTGGGGGCCAAATCCATGCTTTGGCTTTCCCTTCCCAAAAGCAGAGCAAGATAAGACAACCTCTTATCTTGGTTCCAGGAGGGCAGCTGCTCATGGTTTCAACAGGATTCATGGCCTGAGGTAATCCAGGTAATGCAGCTAATCCAGGCAAACCTTGGGAAGCATTTTCAATCTCTTTATGCCACAACAAATCCCAGTCAAAGTGCCGTGCATCGTGTGACCGGCACAGGTAGAAAGTCCAAATGCTGAGTGAGCAGCAAACATGAAACAGTCATATTCAGAGCAGGGCTTGTTAGTCACATCTCTGGTGACGGTAATAGGGCCATCTGGAGTTCTCTGACCATTCCCAAGTGTCCCATGGAAGTCTGACACCCACTGTCATGTTGGGCCAAGCTATTATTTAGTCAATGCAAATCAGTACTGGCCCATCAATCCAGTGTAGATAAATGACCTGTGTCAGCAGGATGGTCAGGTTTGGAGGCAAAGATCCTGTGCTTTCCTTGCAAACCAAAGGTTTGTCCAGCAATGGACCAACTCCCAGAAGACAAATGAACAAGCCAAACCTGAACCTTAAGGCCCCTTTCCTGTTTCAGCCTTTGCTGCATTTCCTCTCCACTTGGTAGGCTGCACAGACCATTGCACAAAGTAAATGTATGTTACATGACACGTTCCAGCACAGAGATTTCTTTGAAAAAGGCAGATCACACAGCAATTCAGGGAGGTCTCCCTAGCAGAGCTGTATTGTTCCTCCCCTCCTTGATATCTGAGCATTAACAACTTCCAGTGTGACCCTCGTGGTATCCTATTCCCAGGAGCACTGCAACCCAGTGTCACAAAAACCAGTTTTTGTGTAGTCTGTGCTAAACCAGACCTGGACTGCACACAGGCATTCCTCACTGCAGGGGATTTCCTGCTCTGTCAGATGCCCTTGTTTCCCATAGACTTGCTAACAACCACCCTTGCCCATGCTGTCAGAGTAGATCTGGATTTTCCAGGGCACTGTTTACTTTCAGACATCACCTGATGAGTTTCATACCCTGCGTAAAATAGTGACACAGCAAAGGGGTGTCAGGAGCCAGGCCCATGTCAGGCTTGCTCTCACTGAGCAGCAGTCAGGATAATGTGTTTAATTGTTGCTGTTTACTTGCCTTTTCCCCATTAAAAATTTTAGGAGCATATGTGTGATCTGGGTGGACTTCCAGATGTGTCCACAGTCTGTCCCTTAGACTCTTAGAAGTGCTCTTGTAAGTAGTACAGGAAACACAGGAAGGAAAATATGCATTTGAAACTATTCAAAAGAGAAGAGAAAACTCTCCAAGGTGGTTCACAAATCAGCAGAGCTCCTTCCCCAGCTGGGTCTGTTGTTTCCAGGAAAATCAGGTTTGCTGACCTCCTTGGGTCACTTGTAATCACTGCTCTGCTACTGCTTGTGGCAGTAGCCATACCCAAAATGAGCTCAGCAGGGAGGACCCCAGTGTTGAGACCTGGCTTGATCTAGGATGGATGGGAATCACTGATCTGGAGATGACAGGCCCATTGCCAGTTCTCTGAGCCGTGGGTCCCCTTCCCGTCCCATAATCACCCAGCTGCGAGCTGCCTCCTTAGAGTACAAGCCCTCTGGGAGTAAGAGGCTTGTGTTCTTGAAGCACTTTGCACTTGCCTTCCTGCATCACTCTCTTTCAGCAATCAGCCAGCTGCAGATATGATGGGGAAGAAAACCCCAAACCTTTATCTTCCATCATATTTGGGTTCGTTTCTGAATTTTTTGATGGTTTGAATTCAAGACAATCACTAAGTTATTTGCACATTAATGCAGCTCTCATGAACTCTATTGTCCTTTGTAGGCTTCAAAACCTGAAATATTTAGTGTTGTAAGAAAAAGAAAAATAACTGCAACTAAGGTCTGAGGGCCAGAGTGTCCTCTGTTTGTTTAAACTGTTCAGGCTTGCTAGTTGGCAAGATGAATTTAGCCCACAAGTTGCATTCCAGATATTTTCACTAACATTTGCTGTATTTGGTGGGTCACTGTTAATATCCATCATCCCAAGCTTCAAAATTACAAGCACATGATGCTAGAAGCAGCAGCTTTCCAGGGTAATTGGGTGGGCAAAGATTGCAAGCAAACCTCTGGATGCTGAACCACTTTTCTCTGCTGGTGGAAGGTACCTCCTCTGGCTGCAAGCATCTGAGTGAAATGTGTCTGTGTCCCCAGGTATTAGTGGGCTGGTAGAGGAAGCAGGCAGGACATCTCCTTGCTGTGATCACTCGAAAGCCTTTGGAGAAACAGAAAAGCAGTAACAAAGCAACTAAAAGAAGCAGCCAAGTGAGAAAAGTCATTAGGGAGGAAAGCAGAGAAGCAAAGCAGTGACTGGAGACTGTGGCCAGCACATGCTGGTGTTCACAACATCCTCGGCAAGGCTAGTGCGTCTGTTCCAAATGTTGGCTTTCAACAGCAAAGTGAAAGATGTGTTTATTGGCACATTTAAATAAAAGAGTGTTCATGGTAATGGCAGCTGGCTTAGCAGAGCAATTTATGGGAACAATGTTGAGCCTGTGGTTAGCTGTTTTGTGAACAGAGAACAGTCCTAACCTCTCTCTGCACAGAGATTGCTGCTTCTCCTAATGAGGTCTCAGCCACAGCAGCATAGCCAATTTGGAGATGACTGTTTGGTCGCTTCCTGTGATACATATTAATTTTGTAGCTAAAGTGGATTCCTTTTCTCTGCTGGGCCAGCAGCTGCAACATGCAATAACACAGATGTAACATGCATGAGAGCGTTAGTGTGAAAGAGCACTCTAAATAAACCAAGGACCAAAAATTCTCTCAGTTGCCCCTCTGCTTTCCTCAGCTTAACATAATTTGGCATAAAGTATTTCAAAAACTGTGTAAGGTAACCTGCTTACATAGGTAAAGTTTAGAAGGGGCAGGATCTGGAGTTTTCCCAAATTTGCATGCAACAGACAAAAGAAGAAGTGAGTCATGCTGAAAACCTGTTGATAAAAATGGTTCAGGAGAGAAAGATTAATTTTTTTTTGTTGTGCTTCAGCACTGATGATGAAAATTGTTGTGTACTGTTTACAGTCTGGATTTATACAGCTAAAGCTGTTCTGACGGTGACACACAAATTACAGTACTATCTCTGGCAAAAGGCAAGCTGTGTGGAAGTCTGTGGGGCTTTTTTCACCGACCTGCAATCCACCTGAAACTGACCCGCCTGAAGTGGATCTAAGCAATTGCAAAGTCATTGCCCTTGACAGAATTGGTCTTTGACTGACCCCTGCATTGCAGGAGGATGCCCTGATGGCTTGCAGGGACAGGGAAAAGGTGTGCTCTGTGGGAAATGTGTACAGAGAAGGCAGAGGAAGGACGGCTGCTTTGCTGTGAGGAGGCACGGCCACCAGGCATGTGTCAGGGAGGCACAGGGGCCGTCTGGAGCAGCCGTGCCCAGGGACTGAACCAGGCAGGTACGTGTGCCCCCACCACATGTACCCATGCTTGCTGGGCACCTCCTCAAGGACACAGCTGTGGGACAAGGTTTTCAGCTGTATTTACTCTTTTAGTTCCCTACAACGCTTGCTTACAGGCAGGAAAGAGCAATAAGGAAGTGAACCACATCTCTGCCTGAGAAAGCAGCTGTGCTGAATAAATGCTTGAGCTGAACAGATGCTGGAGAGACAGAGGACTACTCCTGGCAGCCCTGGGGGCTCTGGCTGTGAACTGCAGAGAACCTCTGGGGTCAGACTGGCATAGTTTTGCCTGTGTCATATTTGCTCTCCTGTTCTGGTGGCCACTAAACATTTGGTAAGGATAACTGTTGCACTCTGAAGACTTACCACCTCTGTTTTATACAACAGTCTGGACTGGTGTCCTCAGAAGGAAAATTAAAATATGTGGGCTAGTCCATGCCCTATGGCAGAGAGGGTATCCCACCTCACTGATGATGAGGATACCTGTGTGCTCTGAGATGCTGCTCCCCCTCTTCCACCTCTGTCACCTGAAAACTGTCCTCTTTATGGCCTTGGTCCCAGGAGCATCCCTGGGGGACAGGGCAGGGGTGTCAGGGAGTGCTGTCTTCCAGAGGCAGTACAAAGGGACCTGAGGGACCTGGCATTGTTCTTCCACACCTTCTCCTTTTTTCTCCTTCCCAGGTTAGCAATTTCAGCCTTCCACGCTGCCCAGACTGTGCTCCCTGTTGTGTCCATCCAGGAGGTGGTGCACACAGAAGAGAAGTGATGGGGAAGAAGCCAGGGACCTCCAGAAAGCACAGACATATTTACATTAAATAGGTTGAGTAATCCTAAAGGGTTATAACCCATTTTCTCCCAAGCCTTCTTGTTCTTCAACTTCTGTCCTCACCAGGATAAATCAGGTGGTTTATGCTCATATTTATGAAGAAAAAGCCTGATCTGTCCCTCCCAACAAAATTTTCAAGCACAACATAATAAAAAAATCTCTTGTGCTTATCCTGGGACTCATGTTTTTGAAAGGAGGTGTATGTGGGAAGCAAGCAAAGCAACTAATTACAAAAAGAGAAAGACGACAAGACAGGCAAATGTGTGCTAAACTCTGTGGTGTATCCTCTTGATTAATGCACAGTCCCTTTCTTTTTCCTTTTTCTGTTCCTTACAATGTCAAAAATCTCTTCACAATAATGAATTTGGGCTCAGTCAAGAAAAGGGGCATTGTACAAATCAGGAAACCATTTTAGAAAGATCAGGTCTTTTCTGTCAACAAAATAATTCACCGTTATTGGGATAGCAAAATCTCAAACTTTTGGTTTTATAATCTGAAACATTTGGCCGTGTACTCCATGCCTTACAAACAGGAAGTTAAAATCTGGCACATAACAATACTGAGAAAAAACATATAGGTAGGAAAATCAGAAATATTACAGGCAGAAATGTTTGTTTGTCTGAGTTATTGCCAATAATGTGGGTTATTAACTTCTAAATATTTAGCCCTGTTTACTGGTTGCTGTAAAACGTGTGTGCCTTAAAAGATGAGAGGACATTAGATACCCCAAAGATTTTCTGCTGCAATCAGACCTGGTGCAAGCTAACTTCTGACTGAATAAGTAAGGAAAATGGCACTGTTGCTAAGCCTGTAAGCCTCTCCATCTTTTTGTCACCATTTCTGTTTTCCTTGAGTCATGCCCACAACTCACATGAAGCATCTACCTCCTTGTGAATCACAGCAATAAAAATATGTAATCAAGAAAAAGAATTACCGGCAGAGCACATCCACCAGGTTTGTTATGGAAAATTGTCTGTTCTTCTAAAGGCAATCTAGCAGAAGCCTTTAAAATCCCAGTGGATACACCAGAACTATGTGAGCCCTCTGCAAGAAGTCCACGTTCACGTGGCTGTGCCTGCCATGCACAGTGCACAGTGGGCTGAGGGCTGGCAGCAGACGGACACAGGCAGTGGCACCAGGGGTGCGCCCTGACAGCTCACCCAGAGCTCACGGCTTGCTGGCTCCCAACCCCACAATAAATCCTTCTGCAGCTTGCTTTTCAAAACACCAGCCACAGTCCCTCTACAGTTTGTGAAACTTCTACTTTGCTCTTCAGCACTGGCAGAGGTAGCCTAACAACCACCCCATGGAGGTTCAACCCACAGGGCTCTCCACACATGGGAACACATCTAATTTTCTAACTTCCTAATTTACTGCCCTGAGGTGATGTCCACATACCCCATCAGAGTTATTAAAGCAAGACTCCTTGTGTGTTTGAAAATCAGATAATTTAATTTAATAAGATTTGCAATTTTATTTATATATATATATATGTATGTATATGTATATATAAAAATATGCATGTAAAATTATATATTAATTAATTAATTAATTAACTATTATTGCTCTCTGGATGTTTTTCAGCAAAGACATGGACAACTTAGTACCCCACAAACAACATATCTGACAGACAGATGGTGTTAGAAACAGTTTTTCAGCAGCCATCTGCCAGATAAGTCCCATGCCTCACCTTGAAAAGCAGATGCACACAGTTGAGGCACCCTAGGAATCCAGTACCTAGAAATGGTGAATATCACTGATGTGCCCAGTACACATGGTAAATCTATAGTGGCAGGGCCCAAGGCTGTGCTCCTCTGTGTGAAGTGTGAAGTCCCCAGGTTGGCGGCAGCCTCAGGATTTGACCAGGTGAAGCAGATGATGCTGCAGAGCTGTGAATATACGTCTGTGTAAATAACCCATGATTGCTGCCACCATCAAACCAGGATGATAATTTCACTGGGTTTCCCAGGGATCAGTTCCATTCTCATCCTGGACTAGTCAGGTCAATGTCAGGTGGCTTTGACCCAGCTGGGAAGAATCATCCTTCCTCTCTTGCCCTGAAAACTCTGATCGTTTAGGGACACTGTCAAGGAGAAAGTGATTGAACTTTCCCTCTTGAGGTCTGCCCATTCATCTCATACATGCTATCCCAAGACAGACAGCCAACAGCAGAACTGCTCCAGAGGACAGGGTCTTACTTGCCCTCCACCAGCAACTCAGCTTTGCAATTTTTTTTACACAATTCTGAACACACATTCACTGAAATCCTTGTTGAAATAATAATTTGCCAGTGGAATACAGCCAAGCCCATTTTGTCTTTTCTGAAAAACATGGGCTGGGAGAGGTTCATTTTTTCATGTACATTAATAGATTTTATGCCAGCTCACCCCTAAAAACACTGCTGGTAGCAGAGGAGGAAGAGGCATAAGTGGTCTCCCGTGTTTCTTTTCTCCAGCATCCCAAAACGCGTGGGACAAACAGCGGATCTCAAGTTCAGCACGGTTAACACTGAAATTGCCAGGCATGCAAGTGCTGCCAACAGCAAACATTGCTGTTTCAGGTCAGCTGAGCAGGTATTTTTATTTTAGCTACTTCTTTAGGATAAATTTTCAGCATTCCCATATGTTTTGCGTTCATACAGAAAGCAGCTCTGAAAAGGGTTGGTACTTTGTAGAAGCAGCTAGAAGTTTGTATTTCTGTGAAATGACATGGAAGATTAAAAGAGCAGACCTTGAGGTCTTTATCAAAAACGAAAGTCTCATTAAAAAAAAAAAGCCTGGTTTTCTCCTAAACTTTAGCTATCCATTTGACTTCTCTTATGTACATGACATTTGTGTATTTTTAAAAAGTCATTGAACAATGAGACTAAAAAAAGCTCTACGAGTAATTGTTTTCTGAACACACTCATAAGGATTCTCCCAACAACCTTATTTACAGGGAGGTGTCAGTGAGCAGCCTGTCTCTGAATCTAAACCTCACCTTACTACAGACATCAGAGGAGAAGGTTACAATGCTGTTGTTCAAAGGTTTTAGAAATGACAAATATTATTGAGCAGTCTTCCTTCCTCTGTCTCTCCCTCCCTCCATTGTTCTCAACTTGCAGGAACCTGTTAAATGAAAACAACCAAGAATCTTTAACACTGCTAACAGATGAATGTCTCCCAGTCTCCCTTACTGCCACAGCATGTAACAAGGAGCTGAAAAATATCCTCAGTGACTGATCAAAGAATTGACAGAAGGAATCATAGCTGGAATGTCAGGCTGGGATGGGTGCTTCCAGCTCAAACATCCACTAAAATAAGAGAGCAGCTCTTTTCTTTTCTTTTCTTTTCTTTTCTTTTCTTTTCTTTTCTTTTCTTTTCTTTTCTTTTCTTTTCTTTTCTTTTCTTTTCTTTTCTTTTCTTTTCTTTTCTTTTCTTTTCTTTTCTTTTCTTTTCTTTTCTTTTCTTTTCTTTTCTTTTCTTTTCTTTTCTTTTCTTTTCTTTTCTTTTCCTCCACCACTCCCAAGCACTCTGAATCAGACAGGCTTGATCTCTCTGCAGAAATTCATCTTCTGTTTTGTCTCAAGCTTCTGATTTTCGAGCTACAGTAACACAAAGTGTTTCTACAATAGGATCACATGCTCTAGTACTTATTTTTCCAAATGGTAGCTGCTGAGACATGCTATGTTCCTGGCATTATTTCATGCATGAAGTCAACACTGAAGTTCCTGTTGGCCAAAGTTTCTCTCTTCAGCTGTGGTTTAAGCTCATCAATATCACAGCACTGTTTAAGGAGCCCAGCAATAGGATTCTGTCTTGTTTGAAAGGCACTTGGGGGATTAAAAGGTGTTTCCACAAAAAGTATTTGAACAAAGATAAGTGCAGGCCATGAGGCAAGCTCTTGGTGCCACTGTGCTAGCAGGGAAGCAGTGTGTGAGAGGATGCACAGGCATACAGGCAGCACTCTACCTCCTTTTCTAGGATGTGTTTTATGAGAGCAAGCCATACTCACACACACAAAACTCCTGGTATCTCAGCTGGGAAAGAAGGACAGCACCTCAGAACTGACTGATGGGAGCAGAATCAAACCTCCATCTGATTTTTCAGAGTCTGGTGCATTTTGCTTCTCTCCTATAATGTACAGAGACTAAACGACACCAAGCCCTGACTCATCCCAACCTGATCACCAGCTGAGCATGTGCTGGAAGGTTGTGTTGCATGGTAATTAGGGAGCAGGCCAGGGGTCTTCTTCCTGGCATGGAAATAGCTATGTAAGTGATGAAATGCTGACACTGACACACCTGACACTGTTCCAGCATGTTAGTTATTGCACACCCCTGACATGATGCCTGCCAGGGTGTTGATGTTTTGGGATTACTTGGAAAAAGACACTTTAGCTATAGCACAAAGTTGCTACAGGAAACTGCTTCAAAACACCTGCCATCAGGGACTTGGGATTAATAGCTGTTCTGGTATGGACACCACCTGGTTTGTCACCCCAGGACAATAGCCTACAAGGTAAGTACATCGTAATAATCTTGGTAGCTTTGATGGAAAAATCACTGAAGCCTGCTCTAAGTAAGGGACAAAACTACAATATTTGTGCAACAGCAAAGGTGGAGAAAGAGTGAAACAGAGAGAGCCAGGAAAACTCCCTTACTTGGACAAGAGTTCAGTGTAACTATTCTTTCTTATTTGTTTTATTCCCACTCTCTCCATCCCTCTGAGATATGATCTTCCTGCTTCAGCAGAACTACTACTGACTGACTTCAGCTGCTACCTTTGAGATGACTTAAATCACTAGGTCTTTAGCTGGTAGCCTGCCAAAACTGTTCAGTGACTTTCATCCTTTTGCAGACCACAAGGGCCACACCAGCACAAAGCACGAGCAGGAGCAGCCCTATGGTCACTCAGACTTGCACTGGTGAAGGCATCCCACTGAAAAATCACTGCACAGCTGCAACACACAGCTCTGTCTGGCTCCTGGACACAAACAGGAGGATGGTCAGGGAGAAGTGGCAGACAACACATAATGATATCTCTAGAGTCGTTGAGAATGCTGCAACACCAGCAAATTTCTGCCTTGCTTCTTAAAATCACTTCCACACACTTCCTTCCTGCACCACAGTGCCCTTAAGCCTCCTGTACATAAAACCACAAATGGTAAAGCCTAATCAGAATGAAAAAATCTGCAAAAACGTGTGAATTTCAGTGTTCCCCAGTACATATTAGGAAATATTTGCCAGAAAAAAGAACTAAATTAAAGGACGATGAGCCCTTCAGGATTGGTTTAGGCAGCATTTTTAATCATACTATTTTTACTGACATCCCTACTCAGGCCTCTGAACCTGGGTGTGCCACAGGTTTTTGTAAGAACTGCCTGTACAAGCTCAGGATGCTGTACTTGTGCAAGTGCGAGGTTTCTGTCCTGGCACAGGACAGAACGAGAGCTGGCAGGTTGCTTGAGGCAGGGAGCCCTCCAATGAGCAGACCTGAGGGAAACAGGCAGCAAACTCCCAGGAGATTCAGGGCTGAAGGACAGGCACTGAGACACCATGCTTTAATGTGGAAGCTTGCTCATTTTACTGCTTCTCAAATGGTCGGTGTATTGGTAAGGATGGGATAAGATCTATGGAGAAGGACGCAGGGGTGTTACCCCCAGAAGAAATGATGCTGCACAGGCCAGACACACAATGGCTTCAGACTTTGCTGCAGAGGAGCTGCAGGGATGGGTACAGGAGGCTGCTGAAAGTCAGTCTGCAACCACCTTTACCATGGTAACTGCAGCCCTGCAAATAGCCAAAATCTCCTTTGCATCCCTCTGCTTTTCTCCCTTACCATCCTGCTTCTCTGCCTCCACATCACTGCAGTGACATGAGCTTTCTGTGTGTGGACAGATCAGGTGGCCAAATTTGTTCTTGCACAGGGCACAAACTCAAGACTCACTAAAAATTGTTGATGACATCCAGAGACAGGTATGAAAGCTCTGATGTGTCCTACAGTTGAGTGCTGTGTGCCGTGAAAGCATGGCATGGATGTTTCCTGCTGCTCAGTCTCCTGCAGTCCCATAACCAGGGGGAGTCATCTAGGCACCAGTGGTCTCCCAGAAGAGCTGAAATGAAGTCATCCTGGGGCCTCTGTTACTGTGGGCTGCTTCAGATGGGTGATGCTGCTTGAGCTGTGCCACCAGTAACAGTGCTGATCTCTGGATACTAAGAGAGACTGTGCTGACCTCCAGCCTTCCTCACCAAAAGACACACCAGGGCCCACCTGGAAATTTGTGCAACGTCATGGCTAAAGCCATGAGATCAAAAAGGATTAACTTTTGCTGCTTTTCTTGGAGACACCTTCAAGCTGCTGGAAGTAAAACTGACTATGTGCTGGAAGTAAAACTGAGTATTTCTTGAGCTGCAGACACACCAAGAACTGAAGATGGGTGACAGCACCTTCCCTAATTCTGCCAGGCTGCATCATCCCACACCCATGGTGCTGAGCCCTGCATTGAGTCATTCCAGGGAGGCGTCAAGCCAGTGCAGAGCTGTCCAGAGGTGTGTGCAAAATTCTGGTGCTGAGAAAAAAATAGAGTGAAGAGGAAGAGATGTTGTCAAAGTGCAGCAATTCCTTTTTCCATTAAGTCAACTAGACTAAGTAAGGTTAATCCTTTTCCATGGGGGTCTTTCCTGCACTGTGTCAAGAAGTAATTGCTCATGCCCTGAGTTGCAAAGGCAACATGTATCCACAAAGGGTGCTACTAAAGTAATGAAAAAAGGCATTTCTACCAGGAATTCTAGGCAAACTCGCTATCCATGACGAGAAGCTAATCACTTGGAGAAGAAATAGAATTTGCACATATTTTCAGACTGTTTTAAAATGTTTCACCTGCTAAAAGGCTGCTGAATTTTCTGTTTTCAACACTGTGCTGCGTGTTGACTGTTGCAGCTCTCTGTATGTGGACTAGCCATTTTTGTACTAAAGAAGGATTTTTTCCCTCACAACCAAATAAGATGCTGAAAGCCCCCACTGTGGGAAAAATAAAAATAAAAAGCAAAGCAGTGTTTTGCCAGATTTCCTATTTCATGACATATTGGAGCAATATTTCGAGAGAGACAGCCCAGCCATAATAACCTTCAAACACCTATTTTTTCCATGTTCTGACCCTCAGTTACAGGTGAACAAGGTCAGAGAACTAGTGGGAGGAGCAAAATCTCGTACAAGTATAATGGCAGCATTAGGGCTCCAGCACACCCACTCAAAGGAAATCCACACCATTTTCAGGATCCCTGTTCATCTCCCCACAGCATTGCTGCTGGATCTGCAGCCAGTTGGAAAGCTGAGATGGTGGCATCCATCAGGGAGAGGGACAGGGCAAAATCAGCAGAAGTTGCTCAGTCCCCGGAGCCACCCCGGGCTGGTGCAGAGGCTGGGCCTTTTCTGTGAGGCATCTTCGGGGCCAGGCACTCCTGTGCCCCAGGAGCCTGGTACCACCAAGCACAAATGCTGGTACAAACATCACTTGCATGACTAACAGCCTGAGCACTACTCTTGCAACCCCCCCAGCCCTGTTTCCAAAACAAGATGCCAAACCTGGTTGAGGAGAAAAAGAAGGTGACATTAAGGGGAGTGGATGGATGAAGCAGTTCTCTCTGAGGTAAGAAAGGTAGAAAGAAGTATGGAATGCAAGAAGAGCAGGAGGAGCAGGGATCCACAGCAGCATCCTAATTTGTATGGAGACCAGCAGATGGAAGGTAAGGGTCTGTGTGCATGCATTTAGCTGATGAAAACATGAGATAATGTGTTATTAGCTTGGCCTGTAATAAAAGGAGATTACATAATGTTGTTCTTGTCACAGACAGAGTGTGTACTCTGACATTCACAGCAGTCTGGCTTATTTTCACTGATTTCACACAAATGTAGGCAATTAACATCTTTCATTCCTGTGCTCTATGTCAGAAATAACAAGAGGTCTTAATCAGCATTTGATGACTTGCACAATGTCTAGATTCATAATACTCAGGCTCCTGGTATGGCTTTTCATATTAAAAATAGTATTACTTTAGTGAGAAAAATACCATTAAAAAGAGAGCCAAAAGCTTCTAAGTGTGGTCTTGGTAATACAGCCATGTAGAAACAGACTTATGCTGCCTTCAAAAAGCATCACACAAAAAATTTAGCATGGAAATACAGTAGTGGAAGAGCAAATCAGCAGAATCAGGTATGCTGTTGTTTGCCCAGAAGTAGGAAAAATTAATCATCAAGAACTGAGGGCTAGAGAGGCAGAGAAGAAAATTAATATTTCCCCAGAGTAAAACAAGGTTATAGCTGATGCTGATGCAGTGAAGTCTATCCAGGTGGGGGAAAAAATCCAGGGATTATTGCACAAGGAAGAAGGGTCTCAAGAAAAGTCTGTAGGAATTCCCAGAGGTCCAGTGTAGCCCAAGACAGTTTTACACCAGACACAGCCACTGCAGTCATCTGTCTCTCTGCCTTCTACACGTTGTCCACATACTCTTGTCCAGAGTTACCACAGCTGCAGATTTGGCTGCATTTTCACAATGGCTCCCATTTAATAGTCAAGATTTTATAAAAATAGCCAATGAATGGATCAAGTTCATCTCAGGGACTGCCTTGGATCAAGTGTGGTTGTAAGTTGAGTAGTGGAAGAATAGTTGTGCAAATATGTTGTCTGAGCAAATGTGGGTTTTGGAGGAAGACTTCCCATAGTCCAAAAGAGGGGCTATGTGTTCTTAGGTGCAGAAATTGCTCAGACCAACATGGTGGTGGTCTGATATGGCAATAATTTCGCTTTGTGATGGTTTAATATTGCAACAAGTGAGGTAAAATTCTGCTTTGTTCAGAATGATCTGCTGTCTTATAATTTCACCAAGAATTTACTCCTGCAAGCTTTATAAATATTAGCTATTTTAGTCTCATTTCATTTCAGAAGATATTTCTTCAGCTTTATGTAACTTGGATTTGTGATAAGTATTTGCCTTGGATGCATAAGGCTTATTTTGCTTTGCATTTTGTCCTCAACTAAAAATTCCTCCCTCCTGAAACTGCAGATGGTCATGGGCAAAGAGCAAATATGTTCATGCAAAATTCATTGCACCTGCATTGCTCCTAGTGTGCTGTAATGGTTTTGCCTGCTAACTGTAACCAGATGCTTCTGTCATTTGGTGTTCAGACCAGACTGTAAACCCTGTCTGCAGAAGAAACACACAGAGAAACATTCTGCCACCTGATCTGCTCGCAATGCAGCAGATAATTTCCAAGGCCAGTGTTAGGTAAATAATAAATAATAAATGCAGGTGTCCACTTCTGCAAGGGCTGAGAATTCTTCTTGTGTCTATGGAATCATCTTCATGAAAGCATCACCCTGCTTTTCTGTTCCCTGCACAGGTGAACAGTGAGAGCACAAAGATGTCTTGCAAAAAGCAGATATTAGCAGCTGGCAAGGTGGAGAGAGTGAAGACTCTCCCAATTCACCATAAATGGAGGAGGGTAAAGGTATCTGTAGGTAAAAATAAGTTGCCTGAAGAAAAGGCTTCAGATCTCAGTTGTTGACACATCAGGTGTTGGTCTTTTGTCATGACCAGAGGAGCTGGCAAGCCCCAGGGTGCAAAAGGACAGCTGCTGAATGGGATGTTTGTAAGGATGTGATGGCAGGGTTGGCTAAATGATGATGACTTGGCTAAATGAGTAATGACAGCAAAGTCCACAGCCACAGGATGAGAGATCCAGAAGCACCCACAAACAGCTGCCTGTCCATGACAAGTCCTCCTGCAGGACTGTTCTCACTGCTGCTTGCATGTGAGCGGCCCTCCCCTGCTGCAGAGGAGGATGCAGCCAGGGCTGTGATGCACAGCAAGCTTGGTCTCTCAAAGTAGGCAACATGCTGTGGGACAGAAGCTTCTGGCAGAAACAGAGGTTGTGGGAAAAGGTAATTTGCAAAGCAAAGCTTCTTCCCTTGGGAATCTGTCCTGGTTTAACTGGGATAGAGTTAATTTTCTGGGATAGAGTTAATTTTAATAGTTGGTGCAGTGCTCTATTTTGGATTCAGAGTGAAAATTATGTCGAAAGCACACAGATGTCTTGTCTGTTGCTAAACTTATCCTAAATGAAGGACTGTACAATGTTTTGATCATGGAGTGATCTAGAATAGCGGAACCACTGGCAGTTGACGTGATGCACCTTTCTCAGAAGGGGAAAAGCCTTTTTTGCACACATTAGCAGTGCTGATTAGACCTTTAAACTAGATTGGAAGGGGGAATGGAAAAAAATCAGTCTTGCCAGTAATCTGCAGCAGGATGCTGCACCAAAATTTGAGGGACAAATTGCTGATGAGGTGCTGAAATCGGCTCCACAAGGTGACAGGTACAATGAACCACACCTGAAACCCTCCCATAAAAACACACACACATATGAGGAACAAGGAAGAGGAAGCAGGAGCTTTGGCCCAGTCCCAGAGACATGCCATCACTGGGATAAGCAAAACCTGGTGGGATGAGTCCTGTGACTGCTGTGCCAGGATGGGTAGTTGTGGACTCTTCAGCAGGAACCGGCTGGGCAGGTGAGGTGGAGGTGGTACGGCGCTGTAAGTAATGGAGGGGCTGGAATGTGTGTGGAGTTTGCAGTTGGCAGTGACATACCTGACAGCCTCTGGTTAAGGATTAAGGGACGGATAAATAATGCAGATGTCATTGTGGGAGCCTGTAATAGGCCATGCAGCCAGGACAATGACACCGATGAACTATTCTTTGAGAAACTAAGGGATGCCTCCAAATCATCTGCCCTTGTCCTTACACTTCAGCTTGCTAGATGTTAACTGGAAATATCACACAGCTGACACAATCAGGTCAGGAAGAGTGCTAAAACACCTGGGTTGTAATGTCAAGATGCCGGTACCAGATTTGTTGCTTATAAACACAGAGGATTTTGTGAGCAGTGGAGACAAGTGGCCATCCAGGCCTCACAGATCATCAAGTTGTTGTCAGGAGGAAAAGTGCCAGCAAAACCTCAGCTCTGGACATGAGGAGAACAAACTTCAGGCTGCTCAGGGAAATAGTGAGTAAAGTTCCCTGGGAAAATGCTTTTGCATCACCCGGGTCCATCAGTGCTGGTCACTTTTCAAACATCACCACCTAAGGGCATAGGAGCAGGCAATTCCCAAATACTGGAAGTCAAGCAGAAAAGGCAGGAGGCCAGCCTGCCTGAACGGGGATCTTCTTGTGAAGCTATGGCAAAACCAGCAGGTATATGGCCAGTGGAAGCAAGGTCAAGTGATATGGGAGCAATACAGAGATGGTTTTTGCTACTGTAAGAATAAAATTAATGAAACCAAAGCGCAGTTGAAGTTATAGCTAGCCAATACTGGGGGATACAATAAAAAGAGTTTTTAAAAATACATTAATGGGAAAAGGGAGTGCAGAAATTACATCAGCCCGTTAGGATGAGGATGGTCACATCATAAACCTGAGCACAGACAAGGCAGTTTAATGATTTCTTTGCTTTGACCTTCAACACCAGTGACAAAATCTGGGAACTGCAGTGGCCTGAGCTGGAGGACCACAGCTGAGAGAAGGATGAACTCCTAGTCAGTCTTGAACTAGTGTGGGATCTGCTGCTCCAGCTGAATCCCTATAAGTCCATGGTGCCTGATGGGGTTCATCCAATAGTACTCAAAGAACAGGCTGGTGTCATTGCAAGGCCTCTCTCAGTGATTTTTGAAAAGCTTTTGAAACCCAGAGAGGTCCCAGCTGATTGGAATCTGTGAACATTGTCCAAATTTTCAAGAAGGACAAGAAGGATGACCCTGGAGACTACAGTCTTATCAGTCTAACTTCAGTGTTCAGTCAAACTACAGAAAGATTATTTTGGGAGGTAATGAAAAACACCTGAAGAGCAACACAGTCACTGGACACAGCCAGCATGGCTTTATGAGGAGGAAGTCCTGCTTATCAAACCTGATTTCCTTTCATGATAAGATAACCCACCTAGCTGATCAAGGGAAGCCAGTTGATGCAATCTCTCTGGATTTCAGTAAAGCCTTTGATGCTGTTTCTTACAGGATCCTTCTGGACAAACTGTTCAGCACATGGCTGGATAAACACATTATGCCAGGGGTGAGCAACTGGTTCAGGGGCCAGGCAGAAGGGTCACAGTGAATGGGGTGACCCCAGACTGGTGACCTGTCACTGGGGGTTCCACAGGGCTCCATGCTCAGCTCTGTGCTCTTTGTCTTCACAAATGCCTTGGACACAGGACTGGAAGGGTTACTAAGTAAGGTCACAGATGATACAAAACTGGGAGGAGCAGCTGACTTCCTCAAAGGCCAGAAGGCCCTGCAGAGACACACCTTGACAATGAGAGGGCTGGGCAGGCACCAACTGCATGAAATTCAGCAAGGGCAAGTGCTGGGTTCTGACCTGGGATGGGGCAACCCTGGATGTACAGACAGACAGACGAATGACAGGCTGGAAAGCAGAAATGAGTGCAGGAAAGGGACCCGGGGATCCTGGTTGAAGTTGAACATGAGCCAGCAGTGCCCTGGCAGCCAGGAGGGCCCCCATGTCCTGGGGGGCATCGGGCACAGCATCACAGCCAGGCAAGGGAGGGGATTGTCCTGCTCTGCTCTGCTCTGGGACAGCCTCACCTCAAGTGCTGGGGGCAGTTCTGGGTGACACAACACAAGAAAAGACATTGAGCTGTTAGAGAGTGTCCAAAGGAGGCCACAAGGATGGTGAAGGTTCTGGAAGGGAAGCTGTGTGAGAAGTGGAAGAGGTGACTTGGCTGGAGAAGAGGAGACTGGCGGGAGACCTCACTGCAGTTACAACTCCCTTGTGAGGGGAAGAGGAAGGGCAGACTCTGATCTCTTCTCTGTGGTGACTATGACAGGACCTGAGGGAATGGCCTGAAGTTGTGTGATGTGAGGTTTAGATTGGAATTTTACTTTTCTTTCCAATTATCCTCCCCAACGAGGGGGCAGGGGAGAGCGAGTGATTAGCTGTATGGTTCTTAGTTGCTGTCTAAGTTTAAAACATGAGAGAGTCTCAACTTTGCACATGCTGTAAAAATCACCATCAACTGACCTCTCTGGTAGACTGCCCTCCAAAAATGCAAGAACCCCTAAGATTGCTCTGTGCCTCTTTCAGCCTCTCCTGCTTCTTCTCCAGCACACACCTGCCTCCTGTGACAGCCACAGAACAGTGAAGGATCCTCTGCCCAGAAAACCCAGGGCCTAATTTACCCTGTAAGCCTGGTCAGTAGGCCTAGGTTTCCATTAACTGATAGTGACTAATCAGTCATTGCAGAAAAATCTATGTGGGACTGTGAGGGAGGTTCAAAAGTCTGTGGCTTCAGTGGTGACTCATCTTGGAAAGACCTAGATTAGTTGGTGGAAATTAGACCCAAACTTTCCATTGATAGGCAGCTGTGATTCTCCTCTGAATTGCAGCAACACATAAATAGCAGGCAAGGCAGATAAGGCCTAAGTCTTGCAACTTTGTGAACTACATTAACCTTTGCCAGCTATACATGAATCATATTAACCCCTGCTAGCTGGGGTTAATAGTGGAAAGAAGGTGTTCACACAACAGCAACAGGTGACGGTATTAACAACACTTACAGGGAAAAAGGGAACAGACTGACTTATACGGAAAGTATCTTGTGGAGATAAAAATGGCTTTCAACAGAAGATATTAGAAAATTTCTATCATAATGAGTAGAACGCACAGTTTGAATCTTAAGGTCACCAAGACAATGCCTCTGTTCTGGAGCTGAGTCCTCAGAGGAGCAGCAGACAAACATAAGCACCAGCAGAGGATATTTTGGGAGGCTACAGAGTAAAACCAGCAGAGGATGAAGGAGTACATGAATGGCAGGCAGACCCCAGCACAGGGGAGACCAAAGTTTCTGCCATTGCAGAAGAAAGCCTACAGTGGCATGAGCATTCAGCATGCTGCAAAAGGCTCTGATGGCAATCACTGCCTGGATCATGTCAAAGGTTAGAGGAGGCAGCTCTGGAAATAATTACTTTAAAGCAACAACAGTCATTGTTCAACCACAACCTTAAAGGTGAAGATAAGGTTTAATGAAACTGCAAAGCAAATGAATCTGAACAGTTGTGCAATCTAGCTGTAGTAATAAAGAAAACTACAGCCTGTGCAAACATGTTATGACATTTCTGTCCCAAGCACGTAATGAGTACAACATGCAGTTTTAGTCTTAAGATGAGCAAGCCAATGCACCTGCAGCAGAGTCACCCCTAGTGTAAGTTCTTGTACCAAACACACACACACACACTGCCATCCCCCCCACCACCCCCATTCTCTGGCTGTTCAGCTACACTGACCATCACAGCAAGTCAAACCACAGCATCAGAGCCTCAGGATGTTGGACATTTTCATTTTTACTGAACCTTACATCCTGTAGCATTATTTCAAACTCCTTTTCCATATTCCCCTTTACATACCAACCTCTCTCCACTCTACACTTTATGATCCACTCTGCAACCCGCTTCACCTTACTCTCCAGTTAATTCCTTCCAAGTAGTATCAGACAGAGCTATCGCATTTTCTTGCAACTACAGGATAAATCATGTTGAAACTCTTAATATGTAAGATATATTAAAAAAATCAAGTAAATATCTGTATATAAACAATTAAGGAAAACAGTACACTGAGTCAAACTCAACAGGACCACAGCACAGTCATCTAGAATATCACTGGGCTGCATCACTGGTGCTGTGTACATCAGGACTAAACGCAGTACTATGAAACTATCAGAGAACTTGAGGGAAAAAAATAGGACAAAAGTCACTTTTTTCTCTTGTGAGACAGTCCTTGTTTTTTCCTCCTTTGAACTACCTCCCACAGTACTCACTGAAGCAAGGAAATGCTGAATGCTGTTGTCCCTCTCTGGCCAAGACTCAAGTACACCCTTCAGATGACAGCCTTTAGCTGACAGAATGAATTCAGGGAATTACTATGCTTGCTAGACGAAAAGCCACACACATTTTTATTGTACATAAGCATACAAAGGCATCTCTATGCTGATGCAAGTCCAAGACCTGAAGATTATTTTTGAAGTGTCAAATGGCATTGCTTTAAACCTGTAGTTTAAAACTATTCTTTAAACATATTATATGTTTTAAAAACAGATATCCTGGATTGTCCTGGATTGTTGAAAATGGCACTGAAGCATTGCCACTCCAGAGCACACAAAGCAGCAGACCATCCACCTCCAGCAAGTACATGCAGACAAGAAAAAGGCATTCAGCGTGCAGCCCAAGCTGGCTTCATTGTCAGCCTCCATTTTTTGTTTGTTTTTTTTACACTGGGGGAGGGGGGAATATGTGTATTTAGGAATAAATTGGGGGATTTTTAAATGTGTCTGAGACATCTAATCCAACGCATAACTGGCATTTTCTAAAGGAACATAATGAATTTGTGTAAATTCTGCTTAGACAAAACCAGTTGTTCTTGAATTAGACAAAGGGCAGTCATTTAAACCATTGTTACAGCTGCCTTCAAATGCATTCCTGACCATGTAAAGTCAAAATGTGCAGCACTGAGGGCAAACACTTTCCTGAAAGGAAACAGATGACATCTATGGTCACAAAATTTGCAAATTAGCTACCACTCAATCAATTTTGTGAGGAACATGTTAGATGTTATACCCAGAGACAGAATTTCAAATTGAGACATCAGCTGCAAAAAATAATTTTTTTCCTCAGGTTTTTTCCCCCCCAAGGAGATTATGTCTACAGCCCTGTGAGTTCCATGCTTTCAGAGATCAGATATTGCATTTTCAACTTCCCATTTGTCTTCCCATCTCAGAAGACATAAGACCACCTTCTATTCCAAGTTGCTGCACATAAAAAAACCAGATGTGATTTAAAAAAATCATGTAAGCATATCAGTACAGAACTCACACACTGACAAATTATGAAACAGACATAAAACTTCCTTAACACCACAAAATCAAAATTAGTTGAAACTTCAGTTTACACTGAATTCAGAACATTCCAGTTCTCAAACACTGTCAAATACATTAGAATTAGCCCAAGCAGGCCAGGTCCAAGCCTGAAAGTGTGGGATTTGGCTTTCCACAGGAGTACATTTAGTGTGCATCTCAGTAAGGCAGCTGCTGTAGTGATAGGCAGCCTTGTTGCTCTGGGCAGCCCTGTTCTGCCAGACAGGTGACACTTAAAAAGGGAATAAGTTGTTTCAATAAAGTGACTTGCAACTCATCCCTTGAAGTATAAAATTGGCTGCAGCTGCTCAGGTGTGTCCCCTGTGGGTGTGCTACCATAGACTTCACAAGAGGCTCACACCTGCAGCCAGGCTGTTAGCTGTGTCAATGCAGCTGCAACAGCTCATTGCAAAAGTAGCATTCGATTTCACCTGCGCGTGTTACAAGTGCTCTGCAAAACTGAGAGCCTGTGTCTGAGCAGAGTGTGCAGGGGAAGGAAAACACCTGGGTTCGACTCAGACACTGTCTTGCTCTGGGTTTGCTCTGTGCCAGCCACTTGGAAGGCCTGATCCATGAATAGTACTCTCCACTGTGAGTGAGATAATGCAACAAACCAAAAGTCAAATTACTCCTTTCACATACTAAGCTATTTCCTCCAGCCCAAAAAACTTCTGTATTTCAGGTTTGTTTCAGTACATCACACAACCAACCAAACATGTACCTACATCTTTTCTTCAGTCTTATTCCCGTTGCTAGTGAAGAAAGACCAAGGCACAGACCCTGTCTCAGCTGTGGAATGCGTCTGGTGCCTGCCCCTGTCCCCTCACCCCCCAAATGCTGTTCTGCTCAGGAGGAGGACAAGCAAAGGGATATTTTGTTTTGCATTTTGAGGATGAGTGCTGGTGTTTGGATCTGGCAGCATGGTTTGGAATTAAAGGACTGACATTACAGTAGTGGTTTTCAATTTGCTTTTGTATACAAAGCTTCCAGGTTTTCTAATAGAGACAGAGACCTATATCTGGCAAGTGAAGCCCATGAACAATAGGTTTCTTCCACTGATTTATTTTCTGCTGGCCTGGTCGGCAGAAAACCACCAGTTCAGTGCAGAGTAGCACAGAAACCACAACCTGACATTTACTTGCAAACAAAATCGTTGAGGTGCACTGAAAATGAAACTCTCCAAATATGCAATGTTCAGCTGAGTTCAGCAGAGAGTCAGATTAAAACAAAAATGAAAAACTCACACAGCTGAATCCCTCTCACTGAATTGAAAGGAGAAAAACCTCAGAATCATTAGGTTGGAAGAGACCTTTAAGATCAGCCCTAGCACCTCAACTAAACCATGGCACGGAGGGCCACATCCAATCCCAGCTGCTCTCTCAGTTGGTTCATGCTTTCGATGGATTCTTTAGCTTTTCTTTCTGGGCTTCCTGTGTGAGAGACATGGATATACTAGACTAAATCCAGAAAGATGACAAAGGGCCTGGAGCTGTATTTCCTGGCACTTCTCTGCAGCACAATCAGTAACTTTGAGAACATGCTGGACATAGGCAAGGACCACCCTCTGAAGGCCAAGACCAGGGACAGCTAGCTTGTCCCATTTGCAATTACCAAACACCACATAATTTGTAATTTGTCCTAGTATTCTTATTCAATTTAAACTGTGAAACCACCATAAACTCCCAGTATATCCACACTATTATGGAGTTCAAGAAGACAAATGTGCATGTTCTAGTTACCTTCCTCTAGCACATACCACAAGACAACATGTGCCAAGATGTAGCGTCATACACTCTGGACCTCTGTATGAGGCTGGCCATGAGCCAAAGGTGCCAAAGCTGACAGCCCTTACTCTCTCTGTGTAGGAGGGTCAGTACCTGCTGTGCATGGTGCCCCTAATGCCTTGGGGCATGCACTGGGCCCTGGCCCCACTGAGTAGTGACTTCCAGCCATCCTGGCCCTGCAGCACAGAGGCCTCTGAACAGCCTCAGAAAACCTCGTAGAGAAAAAAACAAAACAAAACAAAAACGAAGCCCTTTTTTCAGCATTTACCAGAAGAGCACAATTACTCCTAGACAGGAGATCTGGAAGCTGGTAGTCAAAGGGATCAATGGTGTTTGCAACTTGGGTTTGAGGGCTGGAGCCCTTCTTCCTCTTCTTGGGAAAGCACAGTGCCAGCTGCACTGCGGGAAGTGCTTGCCATGCCAGTGCTTTCTCCCACTGGTTTTGCCTATTCTGCAAGATCCACCCTCCCCATATTACTCCTACCCCTCACACTGGTCAGCCTCAGCCACTGGCCAGCCGATTCAGGATCTGTCTCCAAGATCTCTAAAATACAATTTTCTGCACTTTATTTTCTGCACTAAGTCAAAATTCTATCTAGACATTTCCAGATACACTTTTGTAACTCCTCAGGGCCAGAAAGTTTTGCTTTCGTGTTTTGTCTTTATTTGGACTTTTGGAGGGAGGTGAGGAAAATAGAAAATTTCAGAACTTCTAGAAAATAGCAGCTTTACCAATTCCTCTCCAAAATAGACATGCTTTTGTTTCTCTTTTAAAGTGAAAACATTTGCTAAATTACTTGCTGCATTGATTTTTATGCATGCTCATTACTTCACAGGAAGAAATCTCGGGAAGAAAAACTGCAAGGAAGCAAAAGCATTTCCTCTCCTACAAACCAGCAAAAACACAACCATGAAATGACATGCAGGATAAAAATACTAGCATTCCATTTCTATACTAAGGCCTCTCAGGCCTCCAGTGTTATGATGGTTGCACCATTAGAAAACTGTACCACCTACAGTTTTTTTCCGTAGCCTTTTCCTGCAAGCAAGCTGTGGCATATGAATATATGAGAGCAGTTTGCAAAGATGTGCTGATGCATCAAGGCAGGCTTGTCCCCACACAACCCATTAGGTGCCACACAGGCCCTTCTGCAAACAAAAACCAGGCTGTTTGATGGAGCCTAGCTGTGTCTGCCTGAAGTGGTCATCAAGAGACAGCAACCCATCTGTCACCAGTTGCAGCACAAACTCCAGGGCCAGTTTTCTCATGGTGACAGCTAAAACTGTCAACAGTGTCACTATTGCAATAGAGTGTGGAAGAGATAGGACAAGATGTCCCAAGGTCTGCTTGCAACGTGCCCAGGTTTTTCTGATAGTAAATGCTGAACAAAACCCACAGTACAGCCACAGTCAGGGATATTTTGTCTTGGCACGTGACTTTTCTCAAGAAGTTTTTTTAATGAGAGGCCCCTCTACCAGGCAGAATTGTTAAGCCTTGTTCCACAGGTCTGTCCCAGGCCATTGCTATGCATTATAAGAGTTTCCTTTTGGGCCGCAGTCCAAAGTTTTTTGACTGATTTCATGCAGAAGTTTCCAGAATTTAGAAGTCTGGGGATTTTTTTCTCTTTACTTTCTGCCTTTTTTGTTTTTTCAGTGCATAAGTAGAAATATTTCTTTGAAACAATTTCCTTCTAAAATTATCTCAGCTTCAGGAATCATGCTGCGGTAGCTTCTATGCCTACATATTCCACACACTCATTACTTTTATTCCTTGCATAAAGCTTTAATTTATGACTCATCACACAGTAAAGCTGTGGTAAAAAGAGGCCAAGGACTGTTTCAGGACAAATAGCACCAAAGGTACACATGTTCAGGCTGCTTCCTTTCTCAGAAAGACTATATTGTTGCTCTTCTCTCTTATTTTCCTTTCTGTTCTTTTCAGCAGGGTGAAGACAATCAGTGTAGCTGGTGGAACAAAAACCCAACTGGCAACAGTGATGACCAACGAAAGACTTGCACCAATTTACACCAGTCAGAGAGTTATTTTACTTCATACTGGAGTCTCAAATCTCACCTCCCTCTCCTTTATCAGGCCTTACAATGGAGGGGACCTGAGCTTAGCCATTTGCCTTGCTTTGCAGCTAAAACAGCGACAGTAGAAATCTCTGATATTGAGCAAATATTAGCCTGTTCGTCCTGGCTGACTGTTGAGGGGGTTGTAAAACTTATTGCTAGAACCTTTGGCTAGTGTTCGGAAGGTAAATCAGGGATGGGCCAGCAACACGTTTGCCCACTAACAGAAGGTCTATCTCACAGCATTGCTATCTGTGAGTGCAGATGGCTCTGGGACATTGCTCATGTGCATGTGAGTTTACTGGTCTTTAACCCTCTTCTGATAATCAGCAATTTCCTGTGATGAGAGGTGTTGCCCTCCAGGTGCCAGTCCCATTGATATCTTGGGATAACACACATGGGAAATATTTGCTTTGACAGCTACACCTGAGATCCAGTCTGTGATTGAACACTGTCTCTCCTGGTGCTGATAATTTGCTGTTTCTTCTGGCACTTGTGAACAGTTTTCATACTCCAAAAAGCAAGTCTAAAATGTCTGAGAAAGCCTGCAAGCTGGTCAGCAGCTCCAGAGAGGTGTGAACCTTCTCTCCAGCATCAGAGATTACAAGTTCTTGCCATTTCTCTGGAGACATACTAAGCTTTAGAGGAACTGGACTTGCACAAAACAGATGCAGTGTTATCTGGCAGTGGTTGGATCAAGCTGCTAAGTATTGCTATTTCCTATCCAGACGGCAAGGGGATGAGTAATGTGTACACAACAAGAGCAGCTGGGCAGAGGATGTTTTTCATGTGCTTCTCCTAAGTGGCAGCACTGACAAATCTTGGATTACTGCTACAAGCACAACTCTTCAGTATGCTTCAGAAAGCCCTACATTCTTGAAACTGCATTACCTTCATCCTTTGTGGAAAGAAAAAAAAAAGAACGAGAAAAATGAACCTCTGTGGTATTCAGCATGTGCCAATTGAAAAACCAGCACTGCTGTGCAGTGCCACAGCACCTTTTGCTGGGAGGAGAGATAGATTGCTGGTTTTTCCCACCTGACCTCCAAGAGCATGAAAAAGGAAAGGGAACTTTCGTGAGAGTCACGAACAGATTTACTCCCCTTGGTAGGAGAGGCCCATTCACCAAGGTGTCCAGAGAATGCGTACCTGTTTTTGGGAGTGTGCTGCAACACAAATGGGCAGTGCAGCACCACTGGCAGCTATGAAGGCTGCAGAGGTCCCTGTTTCATGTCCCCAGAAGATCAGAGTTGGCCATAGGGCAGAATAAGGAACAGGGTACTCTCTGATTAAAGGATTCTAGTTGCTCCCAACCTTTACCCACCAGAGTCCTGCCCTCTGTGTGAATACAAGACAGTTGGCTACATCTGAACTCCAGATTTCAGCAAAATTTTTAGACAACAACTCATCTCACAAGTGTTGCCCACACCTCCTGCAGGCTGCCCTACATATCCTGAAGGTGATGCTTGGACCCTGCAGGGACACACAGCACCCTGTGATGCATCTCAGAGTGCTGGTGCTGCATGGGCTGGGGGGGACTTGGTACTTGGCACTTCTTGGGCAGCAAAGAGACTTCAGCAGGGTCAGCTCCTTGGAGAAATGGAAACCTAATTATACAACATTGACAGTGGTTCCCAAGGGCCCAACAGGGCTGGCAGCACCTCTTGCACTGGCAGCACCCGCTGCACATGGTGATTATGCCAACTCTGCCACTTCTGCCTCTTTGTACTCCCTCCTCCAGCGTGAGAGCAGAGCAGCAAAATCTGCTCATGGACCACTGCAGGGGCTCACCCCATGCAGCGCCGTGAGGGAAAATGGATTATACCTGATTTCAGTGGCATTGCTGATGGAGAGGGATGGCTCTTTATTCTGCTTCCCCATGCAGTGGTAACTCCAGGAGGGTTGAAGGAGGACTCATAAGAATATAATTCCAAATTACTTCCTCCCAGCCCCAGGAAGGAGAAGAGGAGCACACGATTTAAGGAGTTAAAAGAGGGCCTTCACATCTCCATCCACCCTCCTTGTCTTTCTCTGAATTTGCCTAAAGCTTTTTCCCCCAACTTCTGCCCACAGAAGCCTCCTGGCTGGAAGCTCACAGCTACCTGTGTGCATAATGTTGTTCCATCCATCCCGGCTCAGTCAGAAGTGGTCCAGATAGCTGCATTCCCTCTAAGTGAAAGAGTTATTTACCCAGCTGAGACCTGATCCTGGTGCCAAGTCAAGGCTGTCTGTTGGCAGCAGAAGGAACCACCCTCTGGGACAGCCATCTCCTAGCAAAGGAAGTTGGGAAGGATGAGTAACATAAAACCAGCTGAAGGCATCCTCAGACCTGCCTCTGGCCCAATATAATTGGCACTGATTACAGGTTTGCACAATCTGTAGCCATGAGTTTTCATTTTTAGATTGCTCACGGTTTACATGTAGTTAGTTAATGTGGAAGCAGGACACCAGAGGCATGGCTGTTTGTCCTGGGCTGCCCAAAATATGCTATCACCTGCTCAGCAACTCCCTTGCCCCCAGAACCACAGTGGCCATGGCACCGTATGTCCCACAGGCTCCACTTCCCAAAAGCAGAGCAAAAGCACATACACAGCATCAGGGCTGTGCTCTTGGCTGGGGAAAGGGGAAAGGGCTGCTAATGAGAAAAACAACAGCATGCAGTGATACTGGAGCAGGCTTTCCAAAAAGCTTACATCACAAGAGTTGTTCAGCCACCAGAGAAACAATGCAAGAAATAGGCAAGAGAACAGTGCTATTTGCAAAGTACATCTAAGTCCAAAAGCCAATTAAATATCGATTCATGGGTGATCATGACTAAATACTGAGAATAAAAATAATATTAGAAACAGCCTAGAAGAAAAACAGCTTAGTACATGGCATGGGTTAAAAGCACTCACCTTCAGTCTGCATTGGCTCAGGTTACGGTTCTGAGAGTGGAGATGAGGAGGAAGTTCATGGGTTGTGATCATGCACAGCAGGGGCTCTGGGTCTTCTCAGCGTTTACTCAGACATCACTGAAGCCTCAAGGTGCCGAGCCTGTCCCTGCCCTTGCAGGGCGCTGCCACCTCCTCAGGCACACAGCAAATACCACAGCAAGGTTTCCCACTGCCCTTTGTCCCGGGCAGGAACACAGTGCCGTGGGAGGTGTGTAGGATTTTAACAGATGTGTTTCCGAGAAAAAAATGTTCATCTCCTCCTGTGGCAATGTCCAGAGGCTTTGTCTGACTTCATCAGCATGTGTTATTTTATATGCATTACTTTGTCAAACAGACACAAAATGTGCTCTTTCCTGGGCAGGGAACATAACCTGAGAGAGCAAGGGTGATGTAAGTCTAGAGGACACATTTGCAAAAGAAGACACCCTAGAAAGGCAAGTTTCAATAAGATATCAGTTTGGAAAAAGCAGTAATAGACCAAAAAGACTAATTCCAAGTAACACTGCTGCAAATACCACTACAGCCATTCAAACAAGACACAAAGAGAACACATCCACTGCCTTATGCACCATTATGCCAGGCAAACCAGAAAAAAGAGGATGGAAGCTACTAGATTTTAAGAGGCAGCATTTAATACTCTTTCCTTCTCTTTCACACTGTAACAAATTAAGACAATGAGGAATCCAAACCTGTAGCTGCCAGATAAATACTGAAGTTTCTCCGAAATAGGATGTATCACCTGGTGGAAAAAATCAAAGCTAAAAACTGGTACCCAGTTGAAAGATTACTGTGTTTTAACAAAAGGTCTTTTTAGCAAGAAAGAATACAAACACACCCAGACAGCACTCATGGAAAGCATGGAAATCTACAATTTTTTCATTTACTAACATAAAAATGTTATATTATAATATAAAATTAAAGGGAAGAAATTAAGACCACATTTTCTTTTTTTTTTTCTATTTACAAGCAAAACCTATGGTATAGCAATCACATCTAATGTTTATTTAAATTCATTTAAAATACACCCTGCTAAAGAATAAAAACTAATTATTAATATGAAGGTAAATATATTTAGTTTGAAATTGTATATATTGTGTATAAACAAAATATGCACAGGGTTAATGTTGTTTAGCTAGCTTAAAGCTAAAACTAATCCAATACACAACTCGAATTCCCACAGCTTAATACATTTTATGACTAAGCTGCTGCTTTAATGGCCAGTCATAAAATCTAAATCATTTAACCCAACATGCAAAGCCCAGCATGTGTGCTGAAATCTGTGCTAAGCCATTAAAGGCATTGCTGTCTGAGGCTGTGAGCCTGCTGCAGCTTATGCTGGTGTTGATCACTGCAGTTGCTTCCCTCTGCCAGCCACCAGACCCTCCACTGAGGCCTTCCAACCTTAAAGCAACAAACAAATACTCAAACAGAAAAATCAACCCCAAAATTCCCAAACCTGACTCCTTCCCTTCATTTGCAACTGGATTTAGTTTGATGAAATGGACTTGCCAAGGGTTTATTAATCCCTGCAGCCAGCACAATGGAGTGGCATTCAGTAACATCTGACCTCTTCAGCCTGTGCCCAATGTACCTGTGCCCAATGTACCTGTGCCCAAATGCACCTGTGCCCAATGTACCTGTGCCCAGTGTACCTGTGCCCAATGTACCTGCGCCCACTGTACCTGTGCCCAAATATACCTGTGCCCAAATGTACCTGTGCCCAATGCACCTGTGTACAATGTACCAGTGTACCAATCTACCTGTCCCCAAATGTACATGTGCCCAATGTACCTGTGCCTGGATGGTGGCAGAGGCTCATATTTCTGCCGTGGAGGATGTGCTTCAAGGCTTACAATTTGCAGTGACTTGTCAAGCCCAAGAGCCCGTGGCCACAGGACAGGCAGCTTGTTTGTCTAAGCCAGGAGAGTTGCACTTAGGGACACAGATGTTGGACACACTGCGTCTCCTTGCACCATCTCTCTAGGCTCCAGGATAGCCAGGCAAAAACACAACACAGAAGACAATCCTTTGTTTTGTCCTCCAACTTGGCTTCATCACTTTTTCAAAGTGATCCTATACCTGATCTTCGGCACATAAGCATGAGAGAGGCCCAGAGATGAGGAAATGCACCTCAATCCCATGGATATGTGGTTGGAGAGGGAGCGGCAACCTGTGCCTGTACTTGGCTGGGAGAGAAGAAATAGGAAGGAAGAGCAGAGAGAGCAAACCTAGAGACAGAGAAAACAGCAATAGGAAACCTGGAAGTAAGATGCTGGCCCTGGAAACATTGGCCAGGTGAAGGGGAAACCTAGCAGAGAGACTGGAGGCAAAGAGGAATTGTTATTGTGAAGGACAAGATGTTGATTCCCTCACCCAGACAAGATGACTCATAACTCAGTCTCTGCTTGGATATATCAAGGATTAACAAAACCCATTTATTCTCTTTTTCACCCAGTTATTTCAGGAATTAGTGATGCAGCCAGTAGTTACAGCCAGTGATTACCATCAGTAATCCATTTGCATTGTTTCTATTTCAGACCAAGAAGGATATATTTTGCTTTTGGTTTAGACTAATAGATTTTTTTTTCCATATTTATACTGAAGTAAAATAACTTCAGATTCATGCTCCCTTTTCACATCATGCTGATGTACATGTGACAGCCAGGAGGTCATGCTGTCATCTAGATGGACCTGGTCTGGCTGGAGAAATGGCCCAACAGGAACATCATGAAATTCAGCAAGGAGGAGTTTAAAATCCTGAACCCAGAAGGGAGCAGCCAGAGCCTGGGCTGACAGTCTGGAAAGCAGCTTGGCAGAAAAGGAAATGAAGGTCTGCTGGACACCAAGCTGAACTCTAGCCAGCAGTGTGCCCTTTCCACAGAGCAGGCTAGGACTGCTCAGTGTGGAGAAGAGAAAGCTCAAGAGCATCTTATCTGGATGTACAAATACCTGATGAAGGTGAAGGAGAAGGAGACAGACTTTTTTCAGTGCCAGGATTAGAGACAGTGGGCTCAAACTGAAATACAGGACATTGCTTTTGGACTTTCTGAAACACTTTTGCTTTGAGAGTGAATGCACAGTATGGCCAGAGAGTTTTTGTCTGCATGCTCAAAATCCACCTGGACCCAGACCTAAGCCACCAGCTCACACATCCAGTCTTGAATGGATCAGGAGGCAAGAAGTTCCTGTGCTGCAAGAAGGTTTTTGGTGGGCTGTTTGGTGCTGTTTGAAGCAGCAGTGATTACCAATCTTCTACTGAAAATCCAATACCCATTTTTACTGAGGAGATCCTTGTGGTAACACAGACACCCTCTGGCTGGAGGCAGAAATTTCTTTGTCACACTAAGTTTTCTTAGAGTAGTGTTTTCTGATTTGTTGCCTGCGCACTTGTGGATATCTGTAGAGTACTTCTAGAGGACACAGAGATAGTAACTAAACAAAGTGAGCTTATCACAAAAGGACTTAAACATATCATACAGGAAAAAAAATCCTTAAGGATCTATCAGCTGGGCACATAAAGGAAAATGGACATTTGTGTTGATCTGATCAAACTCAAGTGGGTAGTGATGCACCTTTCTCCCTGCAAAACATCAGGTTTCAGCTAAGTATGGAGAACAGCCCAGAAACTGGAAACAAGACTTAGGAGATGCGTAGCAAGGACTGGTTTATTTTATGGGAATACTACAGCAAGACTTTTCAAACAATGTCTTTTTCTCTAAATAAATGCTAAGCAAATACCATTTCCCCCCTCCTTTTATTACCACCTTGGCAGGAACCAGTTCTCAAAAACCATCTTCCAAGCATCAGTGTATCAGACTTACAGCATCTGCATGCTGTCATAAATGGAGATAAGGCTCTCCAGCCTGGAGCTCAGTATGCCCTTTAGTGCTCTCTGGTTTTCACACTTTGCTAGCAGCAGGAAGGAGATGGTAAAATTCCCTGGACAGGAGGAAACAGATTTATCCACTGATTGCAGTATTGCAGCGGAGATCAGAAGTGGCTGCAGTGCAAAACAGATGAAGGCAGCAGAGCACTGAAATGGTAGAGCTTCCGTCCCTTCAGACACTTGCCATCTCCCACTGAGCAAACTGAAGAAAACTGTGTCTGGCCTATTTATGACAATATCAGCTTCCTGGGGACTGAGAAACTCAAAATATTTCACAGCTTACAAGGGGAAAAAGACCCCATGATGTTGGGAGTTATAAATCAGACAAAGTCCATGGAGTTTTTTTAGAGGGAATTCTACTGGATTTTGGAGGAGGAAACAATCTTTAGTAAAAAGGACTCCTTTATTCCCAAAGATACTTTCCTTTAGGATATAATCTGTGTTTAGGCTTGAAACAACAGCAGGAAGTGCTACCTTACTCATGCAATGCAAAACAGCATAATTTTGTGACTAGAATCCTGGCTTCTGTGATCCTGCAAATCAGCTATCACCACCCATTTGAAGGACTTGAAGGGCAATTTCCTCTGGATACTTGTAGCATTTTGACATTGAAAACCCAATGGAGTACATGGCTTCCTGGCCTAAGTCAAGGAAAGTAAAGCTGGCTACTTTGCTGTGACACCACGAAAACCAGCCTTGAGACAGACTGTACAGACAAGTGCAGTCCTTCCTGCTGCACAGACTTGGTTTATGACTTTATATGTTCATAAAGAATGACTCCACTGTTCACTGACAGTAACATTCTGCCTGAGGCAAAACTGCACCAGATTCTCTTTTAATCACTGGACAGAGAGCTGGAAATGCCAAATTTTACTTCTGATGTTCATTTCAGCTATGTTTTTAAACTAAATGAAATAATCTCTTTAGTCATCACCTGTTGCATACAAAAGCAATCTGTTTGACAGGCAAAGCACGAAAATATTATGTAGTTATATTCTGGCTGCAGAAAGACTGTTTTTATGTACACACACAAAAATATGAATGCCAAATGTGACTGTTGTGTCCCAGCAGAGCTAGCGTGCTGCTGACGCACTGATGAGATCATTGTTTGTGTCAGTCTGCACACAGACAAGACACGCTTCACCTTCATCAGGGCATTTATCACTGCAGGAGGATGCCTGAACCACAACAACATTTTAAGCCTGAGATTTTAAGCTCTAGTAAGAGGGTTCCTAGTTCATACCACCACCAGGGTAGTACTCACAAAGCTACACTCCTTCCAACATCTGCCTTCTCCCTACTAGACAGGCAGTCTGCTTTTAGACACCCCAGTCCCACAGCATCAGCAGAGACCCTTCATGGCACAGTCACCACCATACCATGGAGTTAACATTTTCATCTCAAATAAAGTCAGTGGCTGCAGACATTCCCAAACATGGGGAAAGTCCAAACCTGCCTGCTCCAGCTGGAGCTCCCTCCCTGCTCAGCCAATGGCCCAACAGTGACAAGTTGTTCCTATCCTCCCTGCAAATCATCTGCAGGAGGGCAAGCTGAATGCCTCAAGACATGGGAAGCCAAAATAAAGCAGCCTTTGAGAGGTTTGTAATCCAGAGACAACAGGTGTAAGTTGCCCTGTCTTGCAGAGTGAATTGCAATCCCTGCTGAAATGCTTTCCTCCTTTTCCAGCCATACAACATAACCCTTAAACAGATCACACTGAAAGCCCCATAAAATTCATGGAAAGAGGCTTATTCTAGATATCTAGCCTTCAGGAATGTTTCAGAGGTTTCCAGCCTCTCTCTGAGCAAGAACTCTTAAAATTTAAAGAATCTTTCTAAAGTTTCACCTCTTTTATTCTTCCTTGTTACCTAGTATGTTCTAAAGGTGGCCAGATTCGCCCATACTTCATTCTGGAGCATTAGTCACAAGCAAATTTAACACTGCATTCACCAGTTCCACCTCTCATTGCTGTTATTTCTCCTTCCCACATGTTTCCCTCCTTGGGAAAACTCTTTTATAAAGACCCTCAGGAACAACACTTGCCTCAAAAGGAAGGAACAGAAGCCAATAAAACTGAACAGAAAGGAGGCAAGTGACAAAAAGATGGGTCTTGCCTTGCTCAGATTTGGGGGGCTGCCAGCTAAGGAAGCAGAGTTTCTGAATTCTTAGTGGAAGTTGTCAAAGTCTAGATGGATAAAACATTGTTCAGGCTTATAAGTAAAAAGTCCAGGAAGAAAATTACAGGTTTTGAGCTTTCATCTGTCTGCTTACTGAGACGTGAAATGGAACTGGATATTAGACCCAGTGGCTCATGATTTATTTAACTTTGTGCTGCTGGCCTTTTATACTAGCAAATCATTAATTTACCTGCACGGTCCACTTACAGAAAGAATATTTTTGTCAAATTCAAGACTTCTTACAAGGTTTTATTTTGGCATTAGTACATATATATCTATATATAAAGTTCATACATAAAAATACATGCACCTATACCTTTATGTATGTAGTGTGTATACATGCAATAGAAAAACAAAAATTGTATGTACAGATTCCCCCAAAGGCTTCATAGTTTCTATTTTCTCATTTCTATAGGGTTAGGGAGTCACTTTTGAATGTCTTACTGCATTTTACATATGTAATTTACAGGCCTGTGTTTGTCTTATCACCTCTTCCAGCATTTTGTATCACAGAAAAGGTGAAGTTATTGCAACCAAAAATAAGTTACCGTTCACCATATAGAAATACACTCTTCCAGGCATCAGGCAAGGCTTGAAAGAAGAAAAGTAATTCATCATACAGTAAAGGCAGGGGGAGAGCTAACAGAGCTTTAAATTGGCTTGAGCTCACTTTCACCCTGTGAGCAGATCTAAGTTTAATACAGGCCCAGAGGATGCAAAGGCAAAGTCAAGAATAATAATTCACTTCATGTCAAAGCCCAGTGAAGAGATTTCTTTTGACAGCTCCTGCTTTGTGCTCCCTGTGAATTTACTGGCTTCCTGCACAGGGATATGAGCCTGACCTCTCCCATTCACCCACAAACTGGCTACATATAATATGGCTGTTAATTCCAGCTGGGACTTGGGCTTTTGGCTGAGGCCCTTCCTTCCTGTCTGAAACTGGGAAAAAAACTGTTGGGGGAATGTGTGGAGGGATGAGACAGAAAGCAACAGCAATCCATAAACTTCTAGTGCAGGGCTCCCTGGTCTGCATTTCTTAATTGAGCCTCTGCAGTCACACCAACAATTAGGGAAAAATCATTAGATCTGATTCAGCTCATAAAAAAAAAACATATTCTCCCCAGAAGCACAAACCACACATAAGCAGAAGTTCACTCTTGATCTGATGAGAATTCAAGAAATAAAGCATTGTAAATACTGTGTTGGAAAGCACTGAAAATACTTAACTTTTTGCAGTCTCTTAGGTTACAGGATTAAGTTGGCTAGTTATTTTAACCTCAGCTAAGCGTAAAGATGGGCAGCACAAACATCTTCCAGTTAAAAGGGTCGTTAGACACTTATCCTTTCAGGTGGACCCTGCAGGGCTTCAGCATAGTTAGAACTTTTACAGGACACTAACCTAGAACTGCCACTGAAAAGGAAGCCCACTGGTCACAACCTTGCAAGGTTATAGCTAACACCAGCAAAGCCTTAGGATCCACAGGACTGGTTGGTATGCTACACTTAATGTTGGATTTGTAAGGAAAACTGGACACTGATGACAGGTAAGACTTAAAATTGAAAACACAGGCTCCTGTCCTTAGAAACTGCTACAAAGAAACATTTAGGGACCTGCCAAATAAACAAAAGCAGAATGTGGTGCATTTACCCATAAGAATTATTATTTATTCTCAATTGTGTGATAGCTGGCAATTGAAATTGATTTGTGCAGTGCAGAACAGCTAACAATCCTTTAAGCAGTCCAACTAAAGGCTCAGAATCAACAGGATGCAGCAGGGTTTGGCTCTGTGGTTGGTGGTTTCCTTGTTTGTGGTGGGTTTTGGTTTGGTTTTGTTTGTGGAAGCTTCTTGTTTGTCTGTTGTGTTTTTAGTTGGCTTGTTTTTATGTTTTTTTTTTTTTGTTGTTAAAGCACATCCCAGGACCCCAATTTCAATTACAGTGCATTTTACAACACTAACATAAGAATCTTTCATATAGTCTCCAAAACCAACATAAAAGCAGAGATTACTTTGTGGAGGGAAATTCTCATCTGCCCAGATAACTGCATTATAACACTAAGTACTGCCTTTGACACAGATTTTAGTTCAGGAGGTAAGAAAAACCCTTATGTAAACCTGTGCATTCACTCTGAATATCCAAGTAGTAAACTATTCAGAATAATCTGATCATTAGTTCAAAACTAACATTCTCAGACCCAAAAGATGGACTAAATTTGAAATTATTGCTATTCTATACAGTGCCATTCTCTCTTCTAAGTGTTATTTATGCAAGCATAGACACTATAAAAGCAGAAATATTTTTGTATAACTATTAAAACACTATTAAAAGTATATCTATTGCTATATTAAATTTTAGCCTTCCTCAGCCTCAACAGCTATCATCAGTATCAGTGCTGTTGGGAAAGCAGTTGAATCCAAGAAAAGCTGGAGCTCAAACCCACCCTAAATTTAGATGATCAGAAATTAGGTGTGAGGCTTAAAAGCTTTTATGATGAATGAAACAGCTTCCAGAAGTGATTTGTGAAAACAGGTGGTTAGAGACAAGCTTTTCCAGCTGTCAAAACAGACTTGAGAGGAAATGTAGGTAGCCAGCATTCAGCAGGAAACAGGAGAGTGGCAAAAGGAATTCAAGGGAGAAAGACTTCAACTGAAAGTACAGAAAACAACAACACTATTTTAACAGTAGGCATGAGAGTAATGAAATCACGGAGGGAAGAGGATTTAAGTATTGTGCTTTGTGGCTGCAAATGTACTGAGCACAAAATACACTCGGGAACATTTAAGTTTCTATAAATAGTTTTCAAATGATTCCAGCAGTGTTTGTTTACACCAGGCATGCAGGATTCCAACAACCCTTCCACAAACACAGTCTCTTACTAAGTTTCACATGATGTTCATAAATGGTAGGGAAGAGACAAAAAAAGCCAAGTTAGATGGCAGAGCAAGTTCAGAGTGCTTCCGAGTTAGTGTACCTGAAAACAAAGGATCAACATTATTTCTCAATGCCAACATGTTCTGTGGCAACAGCTATCACCTCTAAAATCTGAATCTAAGCTAATTAGAATAGATATGGAACTATGCTGCTCACTTGCAAAATTTTTGTACACTGAAGCTACTCTAAAAAATTAAGAACAACTCAAAATCAGTTTAGCACATTTAAGTTAATTTCAGTCCAATATAAAATCCAAAAGAGATGGTGTAGTTGTAAAAAAACTTTAAAGGCACACCCCTTTACTGCTGTGAAGATTAATTAGAAATATAATCTAACAAAACTGCCATAAATACTTAAATCTGTCACATTACAGCATGGAAGAAAGGAAAAAAAGTACTCCATAAATAGATTGTATTCAAAATTTATTTTTAAATAAAGGAAAAACAATACAATTATTTTAAATAAAGAAGGTGTATTCTACACAGCTGTAAATCAACATAACTTTTACATAAGCTGTTTATAACTTCTAAAAGTTCTGTTGCAGCATTGTCTACATTTGACACTGTTGGTTTCCATTTCATCATCAACCAAACAACACACAAATGAAACCATTTGCTTAAGTGAAGCTTTATTTTTCACAGCCAAAAATGGCTCTACGAATACCAAAGCACCTGTTAAACAATTATCCCCACCTAGTTTTTTAAACGGAAGTCTGTTCAGCCTTTTTTTTTTGGTTCTGTTCCATTGCCTGCATAGAAATCAGCATAAAGCAAGTAGCAAGCTAAGCTTCACTTCAGCAGTGCAATGAATGGCATCAAACTTCATGAAACAAAGGAAGATACAAACATTGTCAGTAAAATTCAACTATGTCAAAAACAATATTAAAAAAAATGTTTTTGTGGGTCACAACTAGACTAGGTTTCAGTGTAAATCTTTCCTCAGGAAAAGTGCTTCTTCCTGATTCACATGAAAAGAATGAAGCATGCATCACAAGCCTTTGTTCATACAGAAATGCCCATTAAAAAAGTTCCATGTTACCATAAGGCAAAGAGTTATTAATGTGGATGAAGCATCTTGGCCCAGAGTATGTTTTACAACAAATACCTACACATTACACTTGTGTAGCATATGATGGGTAAGGGATTGGCTCAGTAAGGTAAAAAGTCCATTTTTTATAAATACATGTGATTATTGCTAATATGCTACACATCATCCAACTAATAATAATCCAACTTTTAAAGCTGCTTTGTTGACATCACCTTGTAATTAGCAGTTCACTTTCATGGTGACAATATGCTATTCCATATGAAGGAAAGTAAAGCAGCATAAATACAATTATGAAAACAAAAGGCTTATGCAACAGTCTTCTCTAGCTTTGCTATGTTTTTTTTTTTTTTTTAATTAAAAATGTTTAAAGAAAACAAGTCCAGTTCACCACAAATTAGGAAATATCACAATGAGGTTGAAAACCAAGTTACAGGGAACAGAGAGAGGAAAACTATGGCATGCATTATAATCTAGTCCTTTTAGTCATACCACTGGAATACAGAAGTCCAATTTAAAGGCTAGACTAACAGGCAAACAGCCAAGAGTAAACTTAGTTTGATATCTAAATTAAGACTACAGTTTTAATCAGTAACAGCAAACTCACCTGGCCCTTTAATATATTCACAATATCTACTGCAATTGAATACTTAATTATGACTAGTATAGGTATGTATGTTCACTTTACAAAGATATTAAATACCTGCATCATGAAATTACATTCTTAAGACATTGTGTAAGAAAATAGCTCATGTGTGAAATGTTTCTGAAATGTATTTCTGCTCCCTACTATGTACCACACACACCCCCAACACCCTCCCCCCACCGTGAAAGCATTCACTCACAGAGAAAAACAAACACCCCTTAAAAAAGGATGGAAGTACTGAGGGGATCACCTTGGCTAGTTACAGCACAGTGCTTAACAAGGTTCAAGAGACAGAACCAGATCAGACTTGGCCAAAAGATGCTCATAATACATGCTTGACCAGTAAATCCTTCCACTCATTCTTATCCAACTCAGACCACTTTTGGTTACTGCAATGATTAAAATATTCACTATATACATCTATCTATATATATATAAACACAAGACTACAGATTTGCTTTAGTTTGTTTTTGCAAAGCAGTTTAGTCTTTCTATTCATATTGTTCTGCAGCAACTATAAGAGGTAGGCATAAAACATTTCAGAGCTTCTTTCCCAAGGTCCCGTTGCTAGCTCAATTTAGTGGGATAAAATAAAAATCAGCTGTACCTCTGTGATTTCACTAGGTACAGTCTTGTGCAATCCAGCTGGAAAATAGCTATGTGAACCCTAGTTTTGCTAGCCTAGCACACCAAGGAGTAAGAAGCTGTTCATATCCCAGAGGATATTTTTTTAAAAAAAAAGTCTACTGCAGAGCATTTAAATAGAAAGCAGATGTCAGGACCAATTCTCCCTATTTTTATTTCTACACAGAATGAAGGTACCATTTGGCCAAGACTACAGATGTACTTTCACAGATGCAAGTGCCATGCAAAAATAAATTGAAGAACAGATACCAAACATACAAGTAATAAAACTACTGAAGGTAGATCTTCTTGGAAGTATATAAACAACTTATAATACTTTTCTTTCCCCCTTCACTTTTTGACATTCACAGCTACAAATGTGTGGCTATACATCAATAATTTCTTCTGCAGTGCCTCCACAACGTAACCTGTAGCGCCCTGTCCTCCAGCTAATGGTGGGGTCCCACAAAGCAGATAGGAAAATATAAATTGTCATGGATTCTCTGATGAACCAAGCTACTGCATAATCAAGTTTTGAAAAACACAGAGCACCACCCTAGAAACAATAAAAAGCAAGGTATTTAATCATACTGATAATTCACGAGAAATTTTAAAGTAACTTAAAACCTTTTAATAATGTTTTATAAAGCTTACTAGGCAGATTTATGTATCAATTGCATCCTTCATTAAAATCCAAGAATACTTTCTTGTTCAAGATGCAATTACCCATATTAAATATTTTCTATAGCATGAGAATAACAAATGTTGTTCACATTTGTGGCATCTTTCTATGTTAAAAGTTTTATAAGGCCTTTCTCCTTTCCCATTATTAACAAAATGAATTGAAAAATGTATGTATGAGTACACATACACCTCAACAAATATAAGACAATGCGACAACTAAAATAAAGCAAAATAATACCTCCTCTCCCCCCAAAAAATGAAACCCCACAAAGCTTCTGGTCTTGTACTGTCAAATGAGCTTAAAATTTCTGCACATGCCCTTGTGGAGCAGATTTGGAACATGAATATTAATTAAGGGGGGACACAAACTTTCAGAGCCTAGTCAGAGGCAAGAGCAGAATTTTGTAGAATACAAAACTACAACATTGTATTTTGTAAAATACAAAAATTAAAACTACTTCTTCCTTTTTATGATACTGTAACTGAAGCTGGAAGACCGAGAAGTAACAGGATTAGATCTGCTATTTCCTGCTTGTCAATAGACTTATTTATGGTTGCAATTAAGTTTAGCTTTTTGCTGTAATTAATGGGAATAAGTAATTTTAGTAACCTCCTGGCAAATAAAATTACATACCTGAACACCTTTTAGTTGAATGTAGTCAAATATAAACCATGCCAAGCAGTGACACATGAAAAATACCATTATATCCCATCTAAACACATGATGAGCTGCCCATCCAATAACTAAACTGGCAACGAAGCACTCTGAGATTGGCTCACAAATTATTGTGGCAGGCAACATATTAATTCGTAGTTTGGCCCACCTAGAAAAGAAAAACAAATCAGTTTTGACTCTGCATTATTCATTAACTCCTCCTCCCCTGCCTCACCAAATAAGCCATCATGGTATTTTCTAAAATACTAGTCTAATTTAATTAACACCTCCGAATAAAATACTGCAAAAAAACTCCTTTTAAAAGATGCTAGGGATAGCATTGAAAAGGTACTAAGGACAGGGGTGTGTTAATTTTTTTAATACTTGTAACAGTCATTCCTCTGTGGAAAGTCAGCACCTCTCTCCCAACACTTATGAAGAAGCATGCATCAAGCTGTGCACTGAACCTTAGCACACTGGGCATTAGATCAAATTCCCTTGGAAAATGTATTCCCTCTCATCAGGCTGTCCCCACCAAAAGAAGGGAGCAGGGATGGGTGGGAGAGGAAATAAAAAGATCAAAATCTTACCTGATCATTCTGGACTGAAACTGAGAAATAGAATATGAACCAGAGTTTTGCATTGCAACTTGTGTGGCCATTGCAAATTTCCAGCCCCTGAAAAAGGAATTTGTTATAATAAAAATGTGTAAATAAGAGATGCAAAAACCAACTACATAAAAATCGCAATTTTATTAGGCTTGAGAAGTTTCTTTGGCGTGTGTGTCCTATTAGGGTGTAGGCAAAAAAACCCCGAAACCATATACTCTTCTTTGGAAAAAAAAAACAAAAACAACTTAAACCAAGAACTCAAACTCAGAACTTAAACCAAGTTCTGAAACTTTTCTCTAAAGGAATTGACAATGATATGGCTTAATTATTCCTAAAAGCCTTACACTGACAGGACAATGCACATGTCATTAATATGCTTGCTATACATATGTGAAGCTGATATGAACACCAATACTTACAGTATGTGCTGTGTGTTTAAAAAAAACCCAAAAAGCAAACAAAAAGAAAGATTTAAACTACACCTAAAGCAATAAGCTTATTTCAGAGTCATCTTACCGGTCAGCTATCGCTTTGGCCATGAAGTAATCTTCAGCAATATACTGTGCAAAAGCTATCAGCCCTCCAGCCTGGTCCAAGACATCCTTCCTCATCAAGCATGACATTCCTGTTACACACTTAAAGCCAGTTAAGTTGGCTGAAATATATGACCTTGGATGTGAAGTACCAAAATAGACCTGTGAAAAGAACAAAAGGCATTTCAAACTTTATATTTAAGTACTACAATGACAGCTTTTTCCTCTGGAAACATAAGGAGGGTAAAATACACTAGGTGTGGCCAAATACAATGGTGTATTTGGAAAGACCTTTAGTACCATTTTAAAAAACCTAGTGTATCACCAGATCTGAGAAATCTATTGGTGATATTGGCTGTATTTTTGCAAATCTATAAGCAGGTTTTAAATTCTCATGACGAACTACTGCACTTCATTTTGTATTTAATTTCTAACTTACTGAAGTTTTTCTCAGGGAATATATGTATTAAAAATCCATTAAGTAACTGACTAATCACTAAGATTAATGTATTATGTGGTGGTAACTGACAGACATGTGAAAATTAACTGCATTCCTGCATACATGTTCTTAGAAAATTACTCTATGATTCTATGGAAGCATGGGAAATTTGTTTATTTAGCACGCTTGCAAACAAAAACAATGAAGAAAAAATTCAGATTGTGAGAAAAACTTCTTATAAGATTCAGTACCTGAAGACTAGGAATGACCTACAAAACAGAGGGAATGAGTGCTAGTGCCTCTCATTATTACTTAGTGTAGACTGCCTTCACACTGGTACAGTAACTCATTCAAGAAAAGGTGTGCTCATCTTGCAGTACCCTGGATCAGCAGGCAAAAAGCTCTTCCAGGAATACAGGAGCAGGAGTTGTAATTCTTGCTTTAACAAGTAGCAGTACTAGGAAATTTGTGCTACAGACCTCTGCTTTTCTCTTGTAAGAAAAAATTCAGACTTTGTATCATTTAAGAAAAAGGAAAAAAAGGAAGAAAAAAATCAGCAAAAACCATCACTTAGAGCAATGATGGAGTACTGAATTTCACCACACTTTCACATTTCTCTTTCACCCCCCCTATCAGTTAGCCTTGGGCCAAAATGCCTTATACAGGCCAGCTCCAAATAAAAATTTATTGGATTACATGCCTTGAGACATAAGGAACCAAAAAGCAAACTCAACCTCTTCATTTTACCAAAGAGAACTTACTGAGAAAGAGGACAGGGAAGAATAGAACAGAATGAGTAATATGAAGATGGTGGACAGGAATCAAACTTTCACTTTCTTTTTCACAATACAATTATTATGAGACCTGAAATAGCACTACAGAACAAGGGTCAGAGTAAACAGATATAGATCCTGTAACAAATAGATCTATGCAACTTCCTGGTATAGAAAATTACACATGTTAAAAACGTATATGGACTCAAAAAAATAATGGAAAAGTTCATTTAAGAAATCTCTTCTTACTAAAATGCTTTTATATTAAGGATTAGTAAATATACAAGTCTGGCTCCTGCTCAGGTAGTCTCTCAGCTGAAAATTACAGAACACTGAGGCAGTATTACAGGAAAATCGGATATAAGCCTTGCTTTTATTCTACTTTCCATAAAGACTCTGCTTGTAAATCCTGCTGGAAGTAAGATACTGTGTGAGCTAAACTTCGCTTAGACTTGTCATGGACATTTTTGTGTGCTTTTTCAGATATCCAAATAAAATTAATTAGTCCTTTCTTACTAAGCACTAGAAAGCATTCACCAGTTCAATTTTTCAGTTTTTTAATAATTTTAAACATAAACTCCAAAACGTGTATCTTGTAATCTTTACTGCTCATATTGTAAACCTAAATATTGAATCAGACAGAGCACCACAGAGGAATTCTGAAGCACTTAGAAATTGCCCTAGTTACCCTGAGTTGGAAGTGTGACTGCAGCTAGAAAATAACCATTTCGTCACTCACAAAGTACAAGAGGCACAATACAGCTTTCACTCAGCAAGGTTTTGTAAGCAAAAAAGAATAAAACAAGATCCCCTCCCCAACACTGCACTCACCTGTTCAAGGGTAGCAGCAAACCCCTGTCTGTCTGCAACATAGGGGAGCCCATGGACCAAGCCCACTTTTTCAGTCATTTGATTGGCCATATCTGTCAGCGTGTCTGGTGTTACTAAGCAACAAATGAAAAAATGACACTTGATGGAGCAACTCTGTCATTAGCAGACTACTGCAACAAGACACTGATTCTCATTTTATTACCAGCATCAAGAGTACATGTGCTTTGATGCATCCTATATTATAAAAGTGGTTTCACAAAAATAATTAGTAATTAACAATTATTATGATCAACAACAAATAAAATGGAAACAGTCTGAATTGTATTTTTAAAGGTATTTTCTCCTCTAATTAGAGGCTAATCTTTTATTTCACAAAAACATTTCTTTCCAGACTTTTAACTTTAATTTCTGCTTATAGTCTCAGTTAAATTAGTCTCCAAAATCTGCTTGCTTATGGTGAATAAGCACAGTTTAACAGTTAGCATATACACACCTACCTCTGATTCCACTATCACAAATCCATATGAGATCATATTTGGCAACTTCATAGCCAGGCATTAAGTTATTAATCTTGGGGTTGATGCCAACCTTCTTGCCACCTAAAAAATACAAACATCATAAAAATTAATGTATGGGGAGTTTTTAGAATTGAGACTCCATATCCAAAATATTTAAATATAAAAACTGAAATAAATATTTACCCACCAATTCTTAAAGTCCACTTTTATACAAAATGTCTATATTTTATGTATACCTTCACTTCTATATTTTTTACTTGGAAGAATAAAAAGAAAAAATATTCAAATGCTTCCTTAAAATGGCAGTGTAGCAAGATTAATGTAATTAAAAGAGCAGTAGAACTATAAAGCTTATTACTACATTCTTGTAAGGTAAACATTATTCATTTCTTATTCTTTGAGACTATGATTATGAAGATTGTATTCTATAGTAACTTCAGCAGAAAAATTAAAAAGGAGCAGAATAAAGTGAGACACACTCCTTTACATCCAGCTGACAGATATGGTAAAGTTTTTTTCACATCAGATTAAAAAAAATAATTACATTTTACTACCTTGTTCTAATACCCCTTTTCTCCGCTAATTCAAATACAAAGTGAAGAAAGAGCCACACAGCCTAAGCAGATTAAAAAGGATTGCTGCAGGACCTCAAGCTCAAATACAGCCACAACTCTGAGTCACTTCCTGCACATTTAGTTCAGTGCAAAGACAGGATTTAAACTGTTGTTTTGGAATTAGAAGATAAAATGGCAGGGGGTTACCCAAACCATTCCTTCTTAAGTTTTCTTGGACTTTTGTCACAGACTGACTACAAACTTATTTTTTACTGCAAAATGGTGATTAAGCTACAGAAGCAACATGGGCTGAACAAGACAACTATTTATTTAACTCCATATACGTATGGAGTCTACAACTCCATGCAGAGTACTCCATATGGAGCTGAAGACCTATCATGTTACAAGTCAGAGTCCCACCTTCAAGTTGCACTGCTTACCTATAAACAGTCTAGCATCAACATTTGGGTATTTGCCAAGGAGCTTTTTGCACACATCAATAGCTGGATCATCATGATCTTGTACACAGAGTAGTACTTCATACTAGTAAAAACAAAAATGTATACACTCACATATATATTTACATACATACAGCTAATATCCATACGGTCTATGAAATAAAGCTTAAGAGTGTAGTAAGCTAAAAAAATAAAGAGTGCTGTTACAGAATTAAAAACAAAGGCGTTGTTTTACAGCTAAATGAGTCTAGATTTTTAATGCACAGCCAAGTACTTCTGAAAAAACAACTATGGGTGTGTCTCAATGAGCTCTTTTACTGATGAACATTACTTCTTCTGTTATTGAAGAGTTTCTATTAGTCATGAAACAAGATGTTCTGCTATACAAGGTAAAATTTTTGTTTCCACTTCCATTTTTGCTCACATACAAAATCTTAAATATTTTGAGCTCAAAATTAAATATTTTGCTCAAAATTAAATATTTTTTTCAATGAAATGACAGCACCTGAAATATTAAAAATGAGGTTATGACACACTGTGACTGTATACCTCTGAACTACATCTTCCATTCCTTTACTTTATGGATACATATGCAGAACAGAGTTGGAAGACAACCCACAGAGACCAGTATATGTACACTTAGTTGTACAACAAAGCTCAGGAATATATATGTATATGTAACATATGTGTATTTTCTTATTAATAGAGTAATAGTTGAAAAAACAAGTGTTAAGGGAAAGCTGTAGATGCTACATGCATATACAAGCTAGTGATAGTGGGCAAAGAAATAAACATTGAGGCAGCTTTGATAAAGGTACTTCTGCCTTGGCAATGAAGGAAATTCTTACCTGATACAACTTTTTTTTTTACCTTGTTAAAATTAGAGCTATTAAAGCTCCAATAAATAGAATAAAATACAAAAAATGCAAATTTCTGATCAAGATACCCAAAAGCCATTTTGACAAAGACTGAAAAATTCAATCCAACAAGAATCAATTTTCTTGGACATTTGCAACAGTTGCTGTAAAAACGGATCCCAACTAGCAATCAAAGCAGTTCTTATTCTCCCTTAGACTATTTTATCATTTCATGAAACTTTCTTTTCACTAAACTACTTAAGCAAAAAATGAATTTTGAAAGCTTCCTATTGGCTCTATGATGAAAATTTTTGGTGTTCTTGTTCAGTAAGAGGTATTAGGGAGTATTAAATACAACGGACGATATTAAGTTAAATATATAGACTTCAAATTAATAAATGGTATTGTTTTACACAAAAGCCTGATCTACTCTAAATCCATTCAGAATACTGAGGAAATTTAAAATCATTTAAATGGGAGTTAAAATTTGTTCTAGCACTACAAACTATCAGGTAAACATCTGTACCTCTCAGAATGCAAACTTAAAGTCAATTTGTCTAAGGAGCATGCAGAGTTTGACTTCTACCATCTTACAGCATGGAGAATGGATTTTAAGAGTTGTCTCATTAAGCAGACAGGTCCTCTCATCACAACAGAATCTTGACAGCATGAACACCATAGAAATAAATAACTGAAGAAATTATCTTTTTACTGCACATTAAGATTAATGTGTACAATAAAATTTGTTTTCCAAGTCATTATATAATCAATCTTCAATCCATGGCAGCCATGACACTTCTATGTCCATATTCTCCAAGAAATTCAACCAGAAGTAAGCCAGATATTTCAGACTCCAATACTTGAGAAAAGAAAAATTCAAAACAAATCGCCTTTGTATGCAGTAGCAAAGTAAAAAAAAAAAAAAAAAAGGCTTATTGACACAAGCATTACCATCAGGTTCATTTGAATTTAAGATGAATAGAGAAACTTTTGCACAATTACAATACACACAGTAGGTGAGAACTCTTCACTTATAAAAATATTATGTTTAAGTCCTGCAGTTTTGAGACAGCATAACTGGATTCCATTCAAGAGAAGAGTATTTCACACAGAGTATCACAAGAGAATAATTATCACCGCAGGTTGAATTCAGCTTCACCGTAAAAAGTTTCAGATTAATCTTCCATAATGATTTTTCACTGCACAGCTGAACTTTGAATACCAGGCAATACTGTTGCTCTAATTTCTGTGGTCATCTCTTAAAGTAGTTCTTAAAGTAGTTCTGGACAGTAACTACAAAAAGTTTTTTCAGACAGTTTGGGGACCTTGCTCATACTGTCCAATCCGTGCTGCAGCAAACTGAAGCATTCACACTTGCATTTTCACTCTCCTTGGAAAAAACATGATTATCTACCGTTATCTGAAACTCCGATTTGTGTGGAGTAGCAACATTTTCAAGTAATTATTCATATGCTATCAGAACTAAGGACCAAGACTACCTTTTGTAAAGTAAAATTCAACATTATTTTTTTTAATTATTAAACAAGTTTTATTTGTAAACAAATGTTTCACCTGCATAATGTTTGGATGCTCATTATAGGTCATATAACAGCTTATGATATCGCTGAGGATTCTTTGCACTGTTTGCGATATTGGCATATGCAGCTTGCCTTAAGTATGGCTTTCAAATGTGCTACACTTTATTGCACTTTGTTGAGCTGAAAGAATTTGTATGTTCATGTCTGAAGCTTTTCAAAAGGCTCAAAGCTTCATTACAGAAAAAATTTCCAATTTCTGATTAGTTCCAAGTGCTAGAGATTTTTATTCGTTTTACCCTGCCTACTTAGGTGCCAGTTTAATGCTCTCAGAATACACAAACACTGACTGTACAGCTCACACAAACGTTTGACCTTCTACAATTGGAGAAGCAGTGTCAGATGCAGACTGAACATTTTGAGAAGAACTGAGAAAAGAGCAGTTTTTACATTAAAGCTAAATTTCAAATTTCAGAATTCAGCAGACACAAATTCAGTAAAAAATGTACTTTTGCCTGTCCACAGGACCATATTTCAAATATTGAATGATACAGCAAACATTTACTTCTTTTAAGCTCTTTAGAGCAAGGAGAGCATCTTATCAATTACATTGCTTATTGCTTGTATTACACATTCAAACTGTGTTCAACAGCAAATGTGAGCTTTTCTGAACTATCTGCTTCTCAACACTAACACATGGCTTAGAGACTACCCTACCTACCAGCAACTGGTGAGGTACACTATCTCATCACTGAGCAACTCTTCATTAGATGAGCCATCAGTAAGAACCACCAAAAAGTTTCATGTTATCAGTTAAAGTGCTCTCTATTGGAGGATCTCTTACAGAGAAGTAGTCAACTGAGGAGAATTTCCTGCCTCTCAAGTAAGCTCCTGCAGCAGTATGAAGCACTTAAATCTATGAACACCACAATACAGCAATATCGATTAGGCAAATCCTAGTGGAGTGTAGAGTATGTTTCACCCTTAAGCCTTGGACATGGTCCTCAATAGACAGCTTTTTAAAAAGGAGTAAGTTTTGTTTGCAACACGTAAAATATGTAATGATACATTTCCTACAGAAGGAAGAACAATCCAAGACAACCAAGCAGCATACCATCCAAGTTCGTCATGTGACTTTTTGAGACATAGGAAGAAAAAAAATTACACTAAATAATATACATACTTTAGGATAATCCAGCTCAAAGAAGGTTTCTAGGTTGTTGATCAGGTTAGGATCTACGCCTTTTAACGGCTTTAGAAGTGAAACACCAGGAAGCTTGCTATATGGCTGTTTGTCCGTGGCCTTCTTATTGAGGTGGAGGCGTCTGTAATGAGAAACAGCACATTACACCATTTAAGAAAATATGCTAGAGAATGCCATTCAAAATACAGTCAGAACTAAGAAAGCTATGGAGTTAAAATTGCTGCAAAAAGAATTAAATCTAGCTGTTGAAAAAACAGCTGTTTTTCTATCTAATAGTTGATGTCAACAGCTGATGTCAAAAGCCAACACCTAAAAAAATCTTAGCATGACATGTAGTTTACATTCAGCTTTATTTAACTTAACAGGTATTTCAGATTAATGCATTTTACACAATGCATTTTGAGCAAAAGGAATACAACCTTTTTTCAAACTGCAGCAGAGATGAGATTTTTATGCCTTCCTTCACAGCACTAAAACTCACAGTATGTGAAAAACAAAGTTCACACTTGAGAATTTTTAAAAGTTTAATACAGGATAAAAAAAAAGAGTACAAATAACCATTTGGTGATGGGCCAGAAAACACACCAGTTAGGGTAAAACAATGTTCTCTATATACTGTTACATTGCATACATATTCATGAGTTTCATTCATTATTCAAACATTCTTGTGATTATAGATGTTTCAGGGATTTTCCTGCTCAGTTTTTAACCTCTGACTTGTCTGTGTACCATCCTGTTGACTAGATCAATATATGTTATTTCTTCTTGTGCTTTTATTGCCTGATAACAAGGGTCAATAAATTCTCTTTTCTCAGCGTTCTGGCTTTTGCCTGAGTTACGTTGTCTTTCAGATAAGATAGGCCCTGAATGTGGGAAATTCATTATTTTACACCATTTGCTGAGTTAGTTACATGAAAAAGCACTTCAACATCCCACAGCCTCTAGCAGGCTATGGTTTAAGAAATTTTATATATATATATATATATATATATATATATATATATATATAAATATATATACACACATTACACTACTATTTAAAGAAGCTATATGGTGCCTACACAAACTGAGAGATTATACTATGCCAAAAGCAGTTAAAAGTAAGTATATATATACCGTATCAAAATAGTTCTGATTAATAACAACATGCAAAAGCTAATACATCAATGCAAAAGCCAATATAATATTGTCATTTATAACATAGTATTATAACAAAATAATAATGAAAAACAAGTTAAAGGCTCAGGTGCTTTTTCCTGCATCAAGTTATGCAAAATTCAGAGCAAACTGAAACAGCAGTAACAGCTGATCCTACTGATCAGTTTGTTAACAACTTCAAGAAAAGATTTAGGATCAATTCACTGTAGCATAAAAATCCTGACACCAGGCTAGGTCAGAACCATAGATAAACTTTTACACACAATTTCAAATAGTTTCCGGTATTTCAGCAACGAATCAGAATCATTTAAGTTTTTAAAAAGACATTTAAGATCATCAAGTCACACTGTTAACCCAGCACTACCAGGTCCACAGATAAACCATGTCCCTAACTGCCACAATGAATATATCAAATGTGTTGGCAATAACATCACAAACTCACTAAAATGAATGTTTAATCTTACACTCCTGGGTAAATGAACACAAAATTTAATTTCAAAAGATTGATGGATATTGGAGACTGAATGTTTTAATTTATGGAGTAAATATCTTCATGAAAGCCTTTCAATTATATAGTGATACTGTTTTACAAAAACTGCAGATAAGACCGCCACACCTGGAACAGAGCTTCTGACTAAGGCAGTGAACTGCTCGCTGATGGAGATAAAACACAGTAAGCTCAGGTCTTCGGAGAGAAGAATACATTCACACAGGAATCAAGCCTAGCACCTTCAGGGAGGATATGGCAGCCCCAAGCCCCCACAGACCCTGGCCCCAAAGGGTGGGGCAGGAGAGGATCTGGGTGCCCGTTGGAACCCTCTGTGAGAGGCAGTGCCCGCCCACCCTCGGCTGGGCAGAGGAGAGGCCTGAGGGGCCCCTTCACCCCGGGAAAAGCTTGTCCCCAGCAGAGGGGGCGTCACGGCCACCAAAGGCCCCCACAGAGGGGTCCCAGAGCCGGCACCAGAGCGCTGCAGGCGATGCCACAGACCCTCAGTGCTGCAAGGGGCGGTGTCAAAGTGGCCCCTGCCAGGGGGGCACCGGGCGCTCCCACCTGCCCACAGCGTGGAGAACCCACGGAACTCTGAACTCTGGGGGGCGTGGCGGCGGAACGGGGCACCCTCACACCGAGAAGATCAGACAGAGGGGAGCAATGGGACGTCTTTGGGACCCCCAGATGGGTGACACGCTTCCACCTAACCCCTGTCACTCTCTCCCTGTCCCCCCATCCCACATGCACACTTTCTTTTTCTTTCTTTCTTTCTTTCCTCTTCCTTTCTCTTTGCCTCTTTTACTATTACATAAAATACATCTTTTTTTGGTACCAACATCTAACCTCCTTTGGTTTTAATTACATTTTTTGGGTTTATTTCAAATCTTTCTGGGTCCAATCTCTTTTATTCACAGAAGCTTCATTTCCTTTGGTTTTCTGTGGTAAACAACATTGTAGCAATGGGACAGTATACAATGGAATTTGCATCAAGAAAATACATATACATAAATAACTGAAGAACAAGTATCTGCAGAAACAAAATTTTCAAATTAACATATGTACCACATACTGCAATTCTCTACCATGAAGAGCAGTCAGACTGAAAGACTATTTTCTTGCAATATGTATCTAATGTTATCAATTTTCATCTTCACCAAGTAAAATTACTGAACTATGAAGAAGATCCAGTAAGAGACGAGATTCCAGTAGATCTCTAGATTATTTTTTTTCCTTGATGTGGGACAGTGGCATTTGATACCTAATCAGCCCCAGTCAGCATGTTTGCCTTTAGGTAGGTGAGTGAATAGACATCATGAGCATAACGTTACAGAAAATAAACAATGGGTTGACCACGAAGACAGAACAAAGCAGATAATGTCCTAGTGCTGTTTTTGAGTTCAGGCCTAGGCTCTGCGGAGGTAAATGGAAATAGTCTTGCTGACTGTTTAACTGACAAGGGATGGTCAGACCAAAGGGGTAAAAAAAAGCAGTAATTCAGATAGCTACCCCAGGCAGAAATTTTCCTTGCAGTGTTCAAAAACAAAACAGGAAATAAGCCTTTTGTGCCAATAAAAAGGAAGAGTGTCAAGAATACATCTTTGACCAGGAGGGTCAAAAAGGAGGTAACGCAAGGGAGAAAAAAAAAAGTATTGATACACAGAGCTTTGTACAGCAACAAAAGCCATGACAAACAGGAAAAACTATAAGGAAGTGTCATTGTACTAAGTTGCAAAGACAGCTCTGAGGCAGGACTGTGGTGAATAAGCATGAAGTGAAAAAACTGCAGACTCTTGCAAGGCAACCTATTACAAACCATGCTGACACAGTATTATGAGGGTGACTGAATTACAGTAAGAGACAGAAAAAGAGAGAGAAACCTTGCAAAACACACAAATAAGACATGCAGCATTATCACAATCCATTCTGTTCTGAAGCACCATACAGTTTTGACAGCAAGTGGCAAGCATGTCCCTAACATTCTATCTTAAGTAAGACTTCAGTTCATGTGCTATTCATAACACTGCACAAAAGGGGCAGCCTGCCCTTTTGAAAGCACCGAGGTATTGTGACACTAAAGTAACCATGGTGCTCTGCTAGAGTCCATGTACCAAACAGCAAATTAACAGTAAACCAGATCATTTTACACTGGGGACTTCTTGTGAAGCAGCACATTCTGAGAAAGAATTAAATTGAAAACCTACCAGAGAAAGAGGTCAACCATTTAAAAAGTTACAGTATTGAAATTCAGGCTAACATGTAACATGAAAGTCAAAATAATAGACTAAATTTAAGGATCATTAACACTGTTGATGCAAGATACATTTTAAGCAAATCTGCTACAGTACATGTACCAAAGTCTCCAAGAGAAGTAAGATGAAGATGGTGGTTTTGAGCCCTAACTTGTGCTTATGCGGGTTCAGTTCTCTTAGGCTTACATTGTGATTGCAAAGGTCTTAATGTCTACATTACTCTGCATGTATAACACATACAGTTCAAAATTATAAAGCCAAGCAATCGTTTCTCAATATATGTTATTTTGCATTGATATTAGTTCCAAGCAGTCAAAACCTCCAATGACCTCTGAACTCTGAAACAGCTGCTGGCAGAGCAGTGTTCGTAAGCACTTTCAGATAACACGTGCAAATGTAGCCAGGTTGTATTTAAGTACTTTGGCACCACATTTATTAAATTAATCAGCCTGAAATCCCTAGGTAGTGAAATTGAAATTTTTTTATACAGTCTGGTACTGGCATACATAGATGAGGAAAGAAAAAAGAAAAAGCAGGCATATGGGAATCATGCCAAGAGCTGTAGTTTCACTAACATGGAAAAAGCACCTGCAAAATCTTCTCTAACTTGGTTGCTTATCACAATAATAATTAACACACAGAAGCCTGTACCCCAGATTTCCTCTGGGAAAAAAGTCTCCAAAGACAAAATCCTGACAAGTTATCACTGTTCAGAATGAAATTCTTGTTAATCTGTACCAAATTATGCAACCAAAAAAAAGGCCAGGACAACACTTCCTCTCCCCAGCTCGTAAAGGGCAGAAGAGTATTATCACAGAATGACTTGACTTGGGCTGTAAGTGACCTTAGGGCCATCTAGTTCCAATGCTCTGTCATGGGCAGGGACACCTTCCACTAAATTAGGTGGCCAACAACTCTGCTCAACCTGGCCTTAAACATTCCAGGGATGTGGCATCCACAGCTTCTCTGGGCAACCTGTTCCAGTGCCCCACTTCTCTCACAGTAAAGAATTTCTTCTCAATATATAATCTAACCTACTCCATCAGTTTGAAGCTACTCCCCGTTCTCTTATCACTACATGACCTTGTAAAAAGTCCCTCCCCATCTCTTCTAGCACAACCAAAAACATTGCTACAGTAGACAAGCTGCTGGGTCTCTCAGATATACACATTTTAAACACAGCTGAAAAAAGCTCAACAGTCTTTATTCCCTCATGTCAACCTTCCCTCAGCAGCTAATTTAACTAAAGAAGTATTCTGCTGGAGAGAGATAAGTAAACCTTGATGAGAAATTTGTAACACATACTTAAATATTGCCAGACAGCAAAACAAGATGCAGAAAGCCCTTATGACATTCCTTGAAGACTGTGGTTTCACAGACCATCAAGATAAAGTAGCAGATTACTACTTCTGAAAGGGACTGGTTCTCCTGCTTCAACTCTGAATTTTTAGTGATCTGAAACACCTCAAACAGGTCTTTGCGGAGTGTTGGTCTGCTATGGAATATAGGGCATAAGGTCTCATCCTAAACAGGAATAAGAAAATGTGAGATTATTCTCCTTTTGGTAACAGAAAGGTAAAAAGGATGAGCTCCTTATATCTTCTTCACGTCACATATTATATGTATATAATGAAATACACATATCTATATAACTATACATTTAACCATGTATATATAATTAAAATACTCCCAAAAGTTGGTACCTTTAGCCACCAAAGAAAAAACAATGACATTTGCTACTGGTATACCACACTGGTCAGTACATTAAATACAACTGAAAAAGACTGGAGGATTTCAAAAAGTATTACAGACAACCCCTAAATTCAGGAAAGTGTTAACAGCATCATTGCTTCACCAAGACTAATATTAGCAGACATAAAATCCCACCCTTAATGTAATATTATAAAAACAATTCATGTAAGAAGCCATAGACAGCTAATAAAAAAGTATCTCACAGCAGTAACTTTTTATACAGTCATCTGATCCTTTTAAAATTAGGTAACCAAGAATCTTTTTTATACAGGAAGAGGACTTCTATACAGAAAATAATGTGCACAGAATAATGTCCTTGGGACAACTAGTTATGGGATCAGAACACAAACAGTTTCTCCTATATCCTTTCATTGCAAAGAAGGATGAGAGAAGAAATCATAGGAAGATCAAGCAGAATATAATACCTGGCTCTATAACTGGTGTCATCAGCAGAATTTTGGGTTTCTTGATACATGATTGGTTTATGTGACACCATGGGCTGCTGGCAACAGATGGGGTATACCCGTCTCAAAGAGGTTAAAGGATTTCTGCATGGTATTATCACAGCTCATTGTAGGAGCTTTAAAGTAATTTAAAGGGGAAAGGGATAAATATCAGGCATGGTAGAAATAAGCTTGGGGACACTGTCAGTATTTAAGGGACAGTGTGCTGTGAGGTCTGTCAGCTGGCCCTCTCAGTGGAGGTAGGGGATTGAGATCTATGTTGCAGCAAAGACACAAGAGTTACTGATGTCCTAGAAACAACAGAAGTGTTTGAAAACTGTCACAAACCTCCAAAAAAAAAGGTGGCAGAACTAATTGTCTAGCTGAAGTGCATCTGCACCAATGCAGGCAGCATAGGCCACAAACAGGAGGAGCTGGATACCATTGTGCAGCTGGAAAACTATGACATAGCTATCACCATGGAAGGACGGTGCAACAGCTCAAGTGCTACAATGGCTGTCTATAAACCCTTCACAAGGGATAAGCAGGGATAGAGAGATGGTGGGGTAGCCAGTATGTTAGGGACTGTTTCAGTTGTCTAGAGTTTAATGATGGTGATGATGGGGTTAAATGTTTATGGGGCAGTAATCAAGGTAATAGGCCAAAAAAGGCAGAAACCCAGGTGGCAGTTAGCTATAGACCACCCAAACAGGAAAAACAGACAGATTAATTATTCTACAAGCAGCTGGGAGAAGTCTCATAATCATTAGCCATTTTTCTCATGGGGACTTCAATTTCACAGATGTCTGCTGGGAATACAGTACAGCAAAGAAGAAACAGTCTAGGAAGTTCCTGGATTGTGCAGAAGATACCGATGGTGTCAGGAAGCTGAATGAGCCCATTGGGGGGCCCCCACTGGATTTTCTGTTTGTGATATGAGGACTGGTGGATGCTGGGGTGATTGGAGGCTGGCTGCAGCTCAGGAATCACAAAATGGAGTTTCTAATTCTTGGAAAAGTAAGAAGAGTCAGCAGAGCTGCCAATTCCAGAGGGCAGATTTTGGCCTGTTTAGGAGATCGTTCAACGCAGTACCTTGGGAGGCTAGCCTCACATCCAAGAAGGAAATCCTAAAGACACAGCCAGCAGGCTATCCCCATGTGCCAAAAGACAAGGCAGAGAAGATGAGTGACCTGGCTAAAGAAGGAGCTTTGGCTGGAATTCAGGATGAAAAGGAGAGTTTATGACTTTTGAAAGACAATGCAGGCACCTCTGGTGTCATTAAGTTATGGACAGAGAAAACTAGATGGGCCAAAACACAACTAGAACTTGATCTTGCTACTGCCATAGAAGACAACAAAATGTATACATAAACACATTAGCAAAAAGAGGAGAGCTGAGGAGAACCTCCATCCTTTACTGGATGCAGAGGAAACATACTGGGAAATTATATGGAAAGGCTCAGATATTGTCTTCTTCATTTCAGTTTCTACTAGTGAGACCAGTTCTTCTCCAGGTAACAAGGTGTCTGAGTGAAAAGAAGGGAATAGGGAGCAGAATGAAGGCCTCATAACCTGGGACAAACCTTAGACATACAAGTGTCTGAGGCTGGATAGGATCCATGCAAGGCTACTGAGGGAGCTCACCAAAGTGCACACCAAGCCTGTTTCGATCACTTACTAGCAGTCCTGGCTCATGAGGGAAGCTCCAGTTTACTGGAGGCTACCCAACATGACAGCCATCTGCAAGAAAGGTTGGAAGGAGGATCTGGGGAACTAACTTCAGGCTTGTCAGCCTGACCTCAGTGCCGGGGAAGGTTCTGATGCAGATTATATTGAGTGCCATCATATAGCATGTACAGGACAACCTGGGGATCAGCATAGGTTTAGGAAAGGCAGGTCCTATTTGACCAACCTCATCACCTTCTGTGACAAGGTAACCCACTTGGTACATGAGGGAAGGGCCATGGATGCTGTATATCTTGGCTCAGTAAGGCCACTGAAACCATTTCCCACAGCATTCTCCTGGAAGAAACTGGCTCCCCATGTCTTGGACAGATGCACTCTTTGCTGGGTTAACAACTGGTTGGATGGCCAGGCCAGAGAATGGTGGGGAACGCAGTTAAATCCAATTAGCGTCCAGTCAGCAGTGGTGTTCCCCAGGGGTCAGTATTGGGTCCAGTCCTGTTTAACATCTCTATCAGTGATGAGGATGAGGGGATTGAGTGCACTGTCAGTAAGTTTGCAGATGACACCAAGCTGATCTGCGGGAGGGATCTGGACAGCCTGGATTGTTTGGCCAAGGCCAATTGTATGAGGTCCTACACCTGGGTCACAACAACCCCTGCAGAGCTGCAGGCTGGGGAGGGAGGGGCTGGAAATCAGCCCAGAGGTGAAGCACCTGGGAGTGTTGGTCAACAATGGCTGAACAGGAGCCAGCAGTGTGCCAAGAAGGCCAGTGGTGCCCTGGCCTGTACCAGCAATAGCGTGGCCAGCAGGACCAGGGCAGTGACTGTCCCCCTGTACAGTGGTGAGGCTGTGTCATGAGTGCTGTGCTCAGTTCTGGGTCCCTCACTACAAGAAGTACACTGAGGTGCTAGAGTGCGTCCAGAGAAGGGCAAAGGAGCTGGAGAAGGGTTTGGAACACAAGTCTGATGAGAACAGACTGAGGGAGGTGGGGGTGTTCATCCTGGAGAAAAGGAAACTCAGAGGTGACTTTATCATTCTCTACAACTCCCTGAAAGGAGACTGTAGTAACATGGGGGTCAGTCTCTGGTCCCAGCAACAAGTGACAAGACAAGAGGAAGGGCCTCAAGTTGCAGCACTGGGCTAACTTTACATCAAATATTAGGAAAATTTCTTCATCAAAAGGCTTAGCAAGCATTGGAATGGGCTGTCCAAGGAAGTGGCGGAGTTACCAAACTTGGAGATAGTTAAAAGGTGTGTAGATATGGGACTTATGGACACAGTTTAGTGGTGGACATGGCAGTGTTAAGAGTTGGACTTAATGATCTTGGAGAGCTTTTCCAACCTAAACTATTCTTTGACTCCATATGTTGCCATGTTTCCTATGTGAATAATATTTTTCTATATATAGTATTATGTAATAAATATCTATGACTATAATTACATTTTGTATAATAAATATATATGTGCAGGTTTTGGCGGCATGTGAAGGTGGGAGGGATTGGCTCTAGTAGATCCCATCAGGAAGCAATACATGGAGGCAGAGAAACACAAGAGGACTCTGCAATGATACAATTAAGGCTGAATAACATACAATTATCAAGTATCTAATTCTTATACTTCTCTGTCCAGAGTTAAGCCCACAGAAATACTATTGCTGCATTGCTGTGCAGACCTACTACACTATTACTCTTTTTATGAGCCTCAGACGTCAGAGAGCTTTAAAAACTGAAAGACAGAACAAACAGAAAAGCCAGAATCACCTGTGGCCACTAACCTCTTAATAAACTGAAAGAATTCTTGTTAAAGCAAGAATTAAACACCTTGGTCTTGTTTTAAACCTTTCTTTCCCTTGAGAGGAGCTTTATAATGTAGCTGAACCAGTTTAAGTGCAGGCTACTGCTCAGAAGCACTCCTTCTTTCCCCCTTTCTCCTCTTTTTCTGGGATGTCCTGTGCTGACAACTGTCTGATCCCACAGTGAACTACCTGAGATTCATAAACCACCACATAACTATTACTCAACAGGTAATTATAGAATTTCATCAGTTCAACCTAGCAAGCCAGAAAGGATGCAGCAAGATAATCATGCTGCTTCACAGGCAGCAAAGGTCCCCCAGTAATCCTTCTGCTGTGCTGCCATCAATACCAGCCAAACAAGACATCATGCCAGTATTGATGCACACGCAATCCTGCTTCAAATCACTCACCCAACTGAAAGCTAAATCTGGATTTTGTTTTTTTCCACTTCAGATTGTCTTCTGCCAAATTAGAATTCAGGCATCCTATGGAAGGCTGCACAAAGCTCCAGAGTATGTTCAAGAAGGCTCTGAATGTGCTGCCAAGATCACAGGAGAAGAGCAGGAATAGGGTCTCCCTCCACCTCATGCTTCAGCAGGATTCCAGAAGGGCTGAGCTGACCATAGATTTGGGTCAGGCCCCTAAAAACTGTTCACAACCAACTCCACATCACAGTTTTCCCTCACAGCACTCACTCCCTTAGAGGTTGCTCCTTATCTGCCAGAAAAAGCTAACTTCAGTTAATCAGTAACAGAAAACAATGCCAGTGTTCAAAAGTGGCTCTTGCAGTAATACTTCAGGCATATCCCTCTTCGACCTTTCTTGACTGAAAGGAAGACATCAGCTTATAGAAATATGCTAGTGCCAGGCACCCTTGCTCAGCTGCTGGCCTGGGTCAAACCATTGCACCCGACAGTCACTGCTCTCAGAGGGGCATTCTTTCCCATCCTCCACTTTTGTCACTGCTCACATCCAATTCAACAGCCACACGGACACATGGCAAGTCAATCCACCCACTCACCAGCCTCATAGCTACACAACCTTCAGATCCAACAAGAGGGAAGAGCAGAAACAGGCAGATGTGGACAACAAGAAAAGGACTTAAGGGGAAACCCTAATGTAATTAAAAACATTTAACAAGTCAGTTGGCCTGGATAAAATGTTCAGAGACAGGGGGAAGTACAGGAGTCTGAAAGAAAAACATGGCAGGTATGATTCAGGTATGCACTTTGTAGCAGAGACTTCTTGTGCCAGCAGAAAAACATTCATAGGTTTGTGCATGCCTGCAAAACCACTGAAAACAAAAAAAAAGCAAACCTGCCTTTTGCATGCTAGGGGTTTATGTTGAAAAGCATGTTACAGTTGAGCTTCATCACATGCCAGTTGAGCGTGCAAGGCAAATAAAACACTTCACTCAATTCCAATGCATATTTTCTCCTGTCCTACACATAACCTCCACAGACAAAAAGAAAGGGATCTTACAAGGTAATGCACTGAAATCACAATAGGTAGTGGAGAGGAAGAGAAATTAGAAAAATAAAAGTTAAGCTAAAAGAAACTCCAAACTTAAAAAAAAAATAAATAAAGGGTCAAATTATAGGCCTTGAAGTGGAATTGATCAAGAACAAACCAGATTGTGACCACTGTTATTTTTCAGAAGGTGAGTGTTCTCAAAAACCAAGTACCAATTTGCTTTTTCAATTTTGGAGTCATTCAATCAGTGGCTAAGAATAAGGACAAAAATAATGAAATATAGAACAGTTGAAGTCCTATCTAGTGCTATTTGCCATTTCAAATTTAAAAACTCCATGCACTACTGAAATTCTTTAACCAGGATTTTCCAAGTATTACCATTAAGTCGCATTCAGTACCTGGAACCCACAACTTGATACAGTCTTTTCTAAAACCGGGGGGAACTGAAAATGCTTTCGAACCTGTTTAACAGTTTCAAGCAGAAAAAACCCTGACATTATCTTTTAGGAGTAAGAAAGAGCAAACACTAGAGACCTCAGCTTAAAGCCAGCAAACACACTTCCTCTCCAGCTCCCCTCCCACTCCCTCTGGATAAAGGTAGAAACAAACAGCCATACAATAGGCTGTGCCTGAACCTAAAGCAATAGGAACCCTTTTACTGACCAAATCTTTGATAGTTCACAATTCAGCAAGTTGAATGGAGTTAACAAAGACATAGCAAGATGCCTACAACACATCCATTACTGCATCATGCTAAACATTAAAATAAACACACTGTTTTTCCTTGTAGTCTATCTACAGTCTGCCATCAAAATAGCAGTTTATTCCCTGATTTTGTTTTCCCACACCCTCAGCCCACTTGCGGCTATAAAACAGGCAGCACCACAAGACAAATTGGACCAGCCTGCTGATCAAACAGGGAACTACCCCACAGAAAAAACTCGCTTGCTGATCTGAGTCACCACATAGCCGCACACTCACTAAAAGCAGATTAGAATGGCAGAAATGTTTAGAAAGGCACAACAGAAGGAAGGGATTTGGATTATCCCCTGGTGCATCAAATAAAGATTTACTAAGGCATAGAAACAGAAATGTTTTTGGAAACCCTTGCAACAAGTACTGTGCAAGTTTAGAGAACTGCTGCATCCAACACAATTCATGTTTTGTTTATGAAAGTATCTCCAGGGGATGGCCATAACTCTGGGCCAGAAAAACCAACCACAGAAGACAGCTTTTAGTACAGGATCAACCCATCAATGTTTGGGAGCTTCTAAAACACAAGGCTTTAGAAAAAATTTATTTTGAGACTACTCAATTTGGTTTTCTGACTTTTATTTTGAAAATCTGTTAAGATTAAACTAGCTCAGCCTCAATTATTTCATAAGGCACAAGTTTAAATGACAACATGATTTGCTAAACATTACATAATGTGCATCCTACAGACCCCAGGCTGCTCCTTTTGTGCAGCTTTTTCCAGTTTTTTCTCCCTCAAAACTTCCAAAATAATTAACTGCCAGCAGCAGAATTATGTTAAGAGCTCATCAGAAACTATATTAACAACCATACTGCAGGGTACCAGGCCAACATTTTTTCTTTATTTCCAGCGTATGACAGTCTGATTTTTATTTCATTAACTCAGCAACAAATGTTTCCAGAGTACAAAACAGCATACTGCTGGAAAAAGACACTAAAACACCAATTCACACAAGTTTGAACACACAGTCTGGGACCACATTACCCACAGCTGGGATAATAAAAAAGCTGTACATCTTGTCTGCACTACACAATTGTCAGTGAGAGGGTGACTGCCCTCGTGCTGCAAATACCTTGGAAAGATTGAATAAGTCTCCCGTATGAAATATCAGAAACTAAAGGAAGCAATTACATAAAAACAAAAATGCTTTGAAAGAAAATGTTAAGCTAAAATAACACTTCTACACTCAACATGATGTTTGACTGCATTTCAGAAGGGTAATTTTTTTTTTACATTTCTGACAGTACAAACCAGAAAAATTAACTTCACAAATTTTATGTCTTATGTCTACAAAAAACCCACAATACTTGGTTTGTACTGCCAAAAAATTTACTGCCCTCACCACTACAGAATCTGCACAAAAGCATCTTCTCAGAAATGTAGGCACAAAACATATGTATTATCTCTTAAAAATGTTTAAAAGGAAGTGTGAAGTAACAATTTTGAACTCAATTTTTATCCAATTTTTAACTCCAAGCATTTCAATATAAAACATGGGATATTTGCTCTGTAACAGCCCAGTACATGAACCAATACCTGGTTTTCATCAGCTTGAATATTTTAACAATGTATGCATATGACCAGACAAGTGACACTTCTGCTTCATAAAATAAGGTGCAGCATACTACCCATTATTAAACCAAAGCAGCAGTCATCTGGGAAATCACTACAACATGGGCAAATTGAATCAAGATCCAGGCAAGTGCTTAACAAGAATAGGACAGCTGCAAACAGAAAAGTGAATGGTTAGCTTCATTTACAGATACCTCGTCGTGGACTAAATCCAAGATGAGCCCTATCAACAGAGGGGAAAGAAAACAAAACAATCTTTAGTTTACAAAGTGGTACTTCTAAGACTGGAACGCAAGTGGTCAAAACCTGACCAGATCAGCTACCAGCACAAATGAGCAAAGATAGGTTGTTAGTTATCCTGATCCTTTAATGAAAAAAGGCTGGTCACTAGAAGCACCCGAAGTTCAAAAAACTCTCATGAGAAACAAAACAATTCCTCAGGAAAGTAGCACTGGCAAGAAAGTCCTAATCTTTCACTTAGCACAATGCATCCCATCAGCTTTCTAACTTACAAGTTTATACTTGTAAGAATGTTTTTTACCTTAGTTGTCCAAAGGATAGTATAAGACTTTCTTTATACATGCTGTAACTGAAATAATTCAATTCAGGGTATGAATTCACCCAGACTACTTATGAAAAGATATAGTCTTCAACATGTACCTCACCACCTACTATTAAAAGTAAAGTATACAAGAAAATGCAAAACAAGTCACCTTGCAATTAGCAAAATGAAATTCTTTTTGGTCTATAGGAAAACATCTCTCACAATAAAGTAATCAATAATTTATTTTAAACAGTAGTATTCAGTAAAATGTAAAACCAATATTAAATGTGTCAAAATTATGGTATTTTATTTCAGTTAAAAAGCAATTTTAAAATCCTAATGAATTGTGACACCACTATTTACCATTACACCATTCTCAGGGGGTGATGGACAGAAATACTGAAGGGTGCTCTAGTAAACCAGTAAAACTAGTTATATGCTCAACATGTCATAGAGCAGCTAGAACAGAATTTTTAGATTCCAATTTTTAGAGTAATTTATCATCTATCATTCTACTCATCCACCTTAATCAACATTTGTTCTTTTATGGAAACAGTTCATGTAAAATATCAACTTCTTTAAAATCTTTGTATCCTGATAAAAGCTGACCAAAAGACACTTTTCCCCGTGCCACTATTCAGCTTCTTCCACTCCAGCTCACATAAAAAGCGGGATTTTTTTTGCCCTATAAGAGCTCCACTAACCCAACCCATTTAATTTCCGTATTACATCCTCCAAATCTTAGAGCTTTCTATCTTCCCCTTCCACACAAACCACTCCAAGAGATGTGACAAGTGGGCTTTAAAATCAAAATGCATCTATTGTACTATCTACCCTCTTCTCAATGTAAGTACACCATCCACCACTGCCATGATTCCTTTCCTTTAAATGAACACTAGACAGTCTTTAGGCTTACGTTTCTTGCATTCTAGTAAATCATTCAGGGCCACTAATACCTTAATGTTTACCCCAAATAGTCTGTCTCATCCTCCTGACTCCCCTATTAAAGAACTGGCCTGCCTTAATTGCCTTCCACATTATTGGTTTTCTCCCACACTGTTACCACTCTCAGATTTCTGGTCCTGCACTGTTTTGCTTTCCCCGTTTATCAAGCCTGTAATACAGAAGCTCATCCAACCACAATCTTAGTATATAAAAAAAACACCTTCTGTTTTTTTTAAATATTACTTCCCCTAAGGATTATCTAAATTTAAGCCTTATGATTACATGGTATCAGGTAAATTTCAGCTTGTTAAAAACAAGAACACACAAAACTTACAGCTCCACACAACCTTTCTTAGTTTATTGCTCTGTAATGGTCCAAACAGCTGCCTCAGTGTCATCTTTCACACACACAAAAAAAAATATCACCATTTAGCAGAGGTTGGTAGGCACCTCTGGAGGTCAGCTATCCAAATGCCTGGCTCAAAGTGGGGTAACTAGATTAGGTTGATAAGGATCAGCCAGTTTTTCCTGTCTCCAAGGACAGAGCTTCCACAAACTCTCCAGAATGCCTGTTTCAACATTCAGCCGTGAGTGTCCTCTTTGCTTTAAAATTACAGTCTTTCACTTGAATTTGTCCTCGTTGCTTTTCATCTTGTCACACAGCACCACTGAGATGAGTCCTGGACCTCACACCCTTCACTCCCCCAAATAATCAGGTACTCTCACACATTAACGGGATCCCTCCAAGCCTTCTCCAGGCAGATTTCCAGCTCTCAGTGCCTCCCTGAGTGAAGGATGCTGCAGTCCCACCATCATCCCTGTAGCACTAAGCCATGCTCCAGCATACCCATGACTCATACTGTGAGAGAGACCAAAACTGTGCTCTGCACTCCAGGCAGCCTTTCTGGTGCTGTGTAGAACAGAAGGATCACTTTCCTCAACCTGCTAACAGTGCAGTAATGGCTTTCTCCACCAAAAGAATGTCACTGCTCACAATCAAACTGCTGTTTGGTAGGCTGATTGGCACAAATCAGCAATCCCATGTCCTTCTCTGCCAAGCTGTTTTCAAGCCTCTCAGTGCCTAGCCTGTGCTGATGCATGGAGTTATTTCTGCCAGGTGCAGGACATGGCATTTTCCCGGCTTGAGCTTCATAAGCTTCCTGTCAGAGCATTTCTCCAGCCAGTCTGGGTCTCTCTGAACTCATCTGGTGTATTAGCCACTCTCTCCAGTTCTGTACCATCAGCAAACTTGATGATCATGTCACATAGTCCACGTCAGTAATGATGACAAATGGCCCCACCAATCATTGACACCTGATCATTTTGTGCATCTCGAACTTAACATTCCTTCAATAGTTTCCATCTTCTATCACAAGCTATTATTATCATATCAATGCAACATGTATACAGCAAACTATGAAAATTTGTTTCCACTTCAAGCAAGAGGTGGAACTTAACCTAAAACTGGTATTTCCCACCTAAAGCACTCCACTTTCCTTCAGTGTTGAAAAAAATGGCTTTCACCTCTAAGTTGTTAGAGATTGTCCCACTCTGCCCTGCACTGGTACAGCTTCCCCTCAAGTCCTGTGTGCAGTTTTGGGCACAACAATACAAAAAAAACCCATATAAAGCTATTAGAGATCATCCAAAGGAGGGCAACAAAGAAGATGAAGGGTCTGGAGGGGAAGCTGTGTGGGGAGTGGCTGAGGTGACTTGGTCTGTTCAGCCTGGAGGAGACTGAGGGCAGACCTCACTGCAGTTACAGCTTCCTTGTGAGGGGAAGATGAGGGGCAGACACTGATCTCTCTTCAGTGGTGACAGTGACAGGACCTGAGGAAATGGCATGAAGGTCAAGGAAGGCTCAGGCTGGATATTAGAAAAAGGCTCCTCTGCAAGGACATGGTCAAAGCATTGAGTCTGCCGGAGCTAAAGAAGAGCTTGCACAACACTCTCAGGCATGTAGCTGTGACTCTCAAAGCTGGTCCTGCACAAGAAGAGCTAAATTTCTATGATCCTTGTGGGTCTCTTCCAACTCAGGATATTCTGTTTATTCTGACTTCTGTGTTTCCATACCCTATGAATTTCTTGTGTTCCTGCCAGTAACTGTACTTGACTTCCAATCTTTGCATTGCTATCTCTCAGATTTGGCTTGCTACAATGTTGTTATCCACTTGTTGAAAACCCATACAACATGAAGTTTTATGGATGTAACACTTGCCACAAACACCTTGGGATTTCTGTATAAAGTAGGGCTCATCATCAATGCACAGATTATGGGAGATAAGGGTTACTCAAAGAAAAATCAGGAAGATGAAATGTCACCTGATATCAAACATAAGCCTCAGATAACTTTCCAACTTTTCCTGCCTCTCCAATGTCCCAGTTTATGGTCAAACACTTAAGTATGTCTTTTGCTTGCTTTTAACCCTCAAATAATTTTTGCAAAAAGACACTGCTAATCAGATAATGAATTTGCTTCATTCCCTGTTCCATCCATACAAGATCACAGACAACAATCTGTTTGTTGTTAGAGTCACCAACACACTGCATCATCCTTGTCATCAGCTACATAACTGGAAAAACTATGTACCTTGAGGAAGATAACCTGCATAAGACATTTAAGCACAAGTTGCTCAAGTTGAATAAAATTTCATTTAAGCCACATACCCAAAAACAGAAACGGCATTCTGCATGTGCTAGACATATTCCAGCCACTTCCTGGATAAGCTCCAGTACAATCACACTTTGCAGTTTTCCAAGTTTGGTTATCATCAGGAGGCAAGGGTACCTCTCACCAGATACCAGGAGTAGCTGCATTACCTCCATCAGAGTCTATCAAAGTGTTCGTTCACTTATGTTACTTGATAGTAACAGGAGAGTTCTCTAAACACTGCCTTTTAAATTAGATTTACACTACAACTTACCTAGTTCTTATCTGCAACAAGATGTGTCTGCAGCAGTTCCACAAATCAAAGAAAATGCAACTCGATCATGGCTAATTGTGTAACTAGTGCTGCTCTTAACAGCTATCTCACCCAGTCTATTGCCAGACAATGGAAAATACAAGAAAGTTTAAAAGAGGAGACAGTCCCACCAACACACAAAAAGTTGAAAGTGAGATGACAATGAGAAGCAGAGAGATTAGAGGATAAACCTTGACACAAATTACAGACTGAGCAGCAAGAGATGGTCAAAGAGTAAAAAGAAAGGTTGACAAGACAAACAGGGCCAAGAGAAACAAATTATTTTTTTCTTAAGAATTAAGTATCACAATTACTATGCAATGAGGAATTATTAACCAAAGTATTTTAACTTCACATTTAAAAAAAAAACAGCAGTTAAACATCAGCTACGTGGAGGTTCTTGCTTAGGTTTGGAAGCCATGTTTAAGCCTTTCAATGTTGCAGAAGTACCTCAGGAAACTCGAGCTTTATGCATCTGTGCAAACTGAATATCCTCCTAGTGTCCATACACACAATAAGGCTATTGATTACTTTTAGTTACGTCTGGGTTTTTTATTATCTGTATATGTTTCTGAAAAGTCTTGATTTTTACTCAGCAGACAAGGCCCGGTTACACCCAAAATGCCACATAAATGCAGAATTCATTATTTCTCCATTGACTACTGTAACTAAAAGCTTTTTAAAATAATTTGTCTAAAACCAGCAGTATGTTTATCAATTAAGCGTCATGCACTACCCTTCCCGCTTACACCTACGAACCAAGAAAATGAGCAACCTCAATATCAACTGACTGTGGCTGCCTAAAAGTGATTTCCATTAAGTGCTGTAATTAGAATTGCCACTGACAAGTGGGACAAGAACAATGAAGACTCAAAGCCAGAGCATGACTTCACATTAGTTCAGGTTTTTTTACCAGATAAGTAAAGACAAAAAGATAAATAGCTTTAGAGAGTTGACAAACATGTAACATCTTTAATATCATTAGTGAGGACCCAGACAATGGGATCAAGTGCACAGTATGTTCACAATGACACTAAAGAGGCCAGAGTGTTGATTTGCTGGAGGGCAGGAAGACTCTGGAGAGGGATCTGGATCAATAGGCCAGGATCAATTGTGAGGTGGTGTTCCACCAAGGTGGAAATAGTGGGGGGTGTGAGTGAGCTGCTGTGGGTGCTTAATTTCTACTGGGCTTAAGGCACAGCAGTGATTCAGTAAGGTGAACTGCTGGGTGGTGCTCAGGAGTCAGACAACCCCATGCAGGGCTACATGCTGAGGGCAGAGTAGCTGGAAAGCTAACCAGCAGAAAGGGTCTGGGAGGTCCTGATCAACACCTGCCTGCACATGAGCCAGACACGTGTCCAGGAGGCCAAGAAAGCCCATGGAATCCTGGCTTATATCAGAAATAGTGTGGTCAGCAGGACCAGGGCAGTGACTGTCCCTCTTGGCACCGGTGAGGCCACACCTTGTACCCTGTGTTCAGTTTGGGGCCTCCCACACGGAAGACACTGAGGCGCTGGAGCTTGTCTAGAGACAGGCAACAAAGCCAAAGAAGGGTCTAGAGAGTAAGTCCTGTGAGAAGCAGCTGAGGGAGCAGGGGTTGTTCAGACTGGAGAAGAGGAGGCTCAGGGACATCTTATTGCTCTCTACAACTCTGAAAGGAGGGTGTAGCCAGGTGGGGGTTGATGTCTTCTAGGCAACTACTGACAGGACAGGTGGACATGGCCTTAGGCTTTGTCAGAGGGAGTTCAGGTTGGATATCAGGAAGAATTTCTTCACAGAAAGGGCTGTCAAGCATTGGAATGGACTGCCCAGGGAGGTTGCAGAGTCACCTTTCCCAGGGATATTCAAGAAATGGACATAGCACTTGATGTGAAGACTTAATTGATGAGATGGTGATCAGTCAAAAATTGGAATCAATGATCTTGAAGGTCTTTTCTAACCCAGATGTTTCTGCGTTTCAAACCCATTCAAAGTAGAGGAAAGAGGTGGCAAGAACCAGATTTCGCAAATACAGAATGGAAGAATATTCCTTAGATATTCAGAGCCTACAGCTTTGAATGCAAGTACAGTATAAACCAATGCAGAATAAATATTGTCTTGATTTTAATCTCAACAACTGCTGAAAGCATTTCAATACAAAAAATTACTTTCTTGAATAACTCCATTTACCTGCTTAAGTAACACATTCTAAATGCTTTACTAAATCAAACTTCCTAAATACCAATGGGAAACCACAGAAGGATGACTGTCTAGTCCATAACAGCTTTACTGACATGTTACAACATTATCTTAATACTCCAGTAGCACATATGGGACCTTCCAACTCACCAATAGAGCATGGCTACACACAGTGCAGACTGAGTACAAGCAGTACCTCAATGACTTCAAAAAATTAAATCAACAATCCTGTCTGTAAGGAGAAAACAGGAAGACTAATTACTTTCATTCTTCTTCTTTACTGCCTGTAATAGGAAAAATGTGTTATCCACTATGTCAAATATAATCTAATTCTATTTTAATACTGCATCTTCCAACATAAAAAGCAGTTTCTGTCCATAAGTGAAGATCCTTTCTATAAGACGGAGGGCACCAGTAACAGTGCCCAGCCACCAGCATTTTCAGCCATAACACCAGCAATCATCATTTATCTGGAGCCCTTTCCCCCTAAACACTCTCCAGCATTCAAAGCAAATACCACTGATCACCTCTTTCACCTTCCCTTCACAGGACTACCTTGCTTGCAGGAGCAGGCCATTCCTCCATGTGCAGCTCCGTCAGACAACCTCCCAGCCATCCTCCCTCACACAGGGCAATGCTAACAAGTGGCACAGGCTCCAAAAGCACAGTGCCCTCTCCAGCCATCGGCTACATCCCATCACCTACTGTTTCCCAGCACCACCAGAGATGCTGCAAGGACAACTGCTTGGGATGGTGTCCCCCACTTCTTTGTTTTCACTTCAGAGGGCAGCTGTGTGGTCACACTATGGGAAGCTGTGGTCCTTTTTCCTCACACCTGCCAAATCACTGTAACCAGGGCAGCTCCTCCACAACTGCCTGTGAACCCAGAACAGTCTGCAATTTGGTCACCTCAGTGCTACCAGCTGCTCACTTCCAAACACGGGACACTGTTTTGCTGAACTGAACTCTAAATATCCCCACTGCCATCAGCCCATTACTCTGTCAAAGACAGCTCCTGACTCTGGCCCTACTGAGATGGCAATTCCAGAGCCCTGTGGGAAGCAGACCAGAGGCCTCAGAGGCTGAGACTGGATCACCCCAGTTCTTACCCACTCCATCCACAACTGACAAGTTTTCCACCTGTTAACATACAATTTATACATGCACTTGTAATTCCCATTAGCAAAAAACACAACTCCTTTCAGATTTCACACCACTGCAAATACTCTAGATGCAGGCCATACCAGGTCCAGCTGCTGCTTGCATTCCCCACCAATTACTGCCACAGGCAAAACTGCCTCAACTCAGACAATTCAATTTAAACTACTGGCAATCATCAGGCAACTAATTATCAATTTGGGTATTGAGGAAAAAAAGACAACCTAACTTTTAGGGAAGTACCTTTTGTCCTCCTTCCCCAGGCTCTGCTTCAGTAAGAAACACTTCCCCCTCACTCTTCTATCTGAACTGCTCATTTGCATGGTTCCTTACTCTCAGTCCCTCCCCAGACCTTCAGCAAGATGACATAGCAGGCAAGGGTCAGCACATAATGGTTTTTCTTCCATGCCTTACTTCTTACTCATTTTCTTCCACTGCAGGTTTTTCTTAAACTGTTACTCTGCTCTAGCAGGTGTGACTGCTCACGAGTGACTGCAGTACAGGTTGCAATCCCTTTGGCGGAGTCTGTGCCCCAATCTGGGCCTGCCACAGGCTCCAATCTCCGCAGGGGAGAGTCAACCATGGGGCTGCAGCCCCTCAAGGCATCTCTACAGCAGCATGGGTTGCCCCCACAGGTTACAGTCCCTTCATGACTGCCTTACCTGCAGCCCACAGTGCACTCAGAAGTGTCCCTGCTCCAGTACTGCCTCCACAGGAGGCAGTCCCATTGAGGGCATAGCTCCTGTGGCTATGTACATTTTTGTCTGCCCAAAAGTGTACTCTTCCCTCTAGCTCTTCCCTATTCTTTCTTCTCACATCTCTTAGCATGTCTCATCCTTCTGCCTCTTGTTCATCCTCTTGCACATCTTCCCCATTTATGTCTCCTGCCCATTTCAGTTGTCACTTATTTGTAAAAGAGTTCTGAGCAGTAGCACCACACATGCCCACTTGACAGTTGAGATTTAAGCATGTAATGGACCGTTTTATCATCTTTAAAGCAGAGCAATCAGCCATGCCCAAAGCAGTCTCTTCGCCCACTAAGCACCCTTTCTGCTCCCCAGTGAAACCCTGCCATTTGGTTATATACCATATATATACACCATACAGGTATTTTTCAAGAAAGAAATTAATTATCCAAGTGAATATAAGATCTAAGGATAACTGAACATCAGTAGAAGAAAATAAAACTAATTAGAGCTTATTAGTGACTTCACATTTAAAAAAACAAACACCCCCCCCCAAAAAAAACCTAACAAAAAACCAACAACAAAACCACAAAAGGAAAAAAAAAAAAAGAAGCAGAAGCAAATCTTTGGTATCCATAAGTTCAATTCAGAAAGTGTGGATTGCATGAGTAAAGAGTGAAGTGGATTGAGAACTGGCTGAACAGCAAATCCCAGAGTCACAATCAGTGGCACAGGCTCTGGTTGGAGACTTGTGTCTCTGTTGGAGACATGATGACCCCCAAGGTCCAATAGTGGGCCCAGTCTTGCTTAATTTATCCATCAATGACTTGGATGAAGGGCAGAGGCCTCCTCAGCAATTTCACTGACAACACAGAGCTGGGAGCAGTGGCCGATAGCCCAGAGGGCTGTGCAGCCCTTCAGAGGGACCTCAGCAGCCTGGAGAGATGGGCACAGAGGAACCGTCTGAAATTCAGCCAAGGCAAGTGCAGGGTCCTGCAGCTGGGGAGGAACAACCCCAGGCACCAGCACAGCCTGGGGGTGACCTGCTGGGAAGCAGCTCTGTGGAGAAGGAGCTGGGGGTCCTGGTGGACAGCAAGCTCTCCATGAGGCAGCAGTGCCCTGGTGGCCAGGAAGGCCGGTGACATCCTGGGCTGCATCATGAAGAGCAGTGCCAGCAGGCTGAGGCAGGTGACCCTGCCCCTCTACTCAGCCCTGGTGCAGCCTCACCTGGAATGCTGGGCTCCTCAGTACAAGAGACAACAGAGAGTGTCCAGCAGAGAACGCTGAAGATGATTAAGGGACTGGAGCATCCCTCATATAAGGAAAGGCTGAGGGAGCTGGGGCTGTTCAATGTTGAAAATAGATGACTGAAAGGGGACCCAATCAGTGTCTATGAGTATCTGAAGAGAGCGTGCCAAGAGGATGGAGCCAGGCCCTTCTCAGTGGTACCAAGCAATAGGACAAGAGGCAGAAATCGTGCACAGGAAGTTCCACCTATTAGAAAGGGCTTCTTTATTGTGCAGGTGACTGAGCACTGGAACAGGCTGCCCAGAGAGTTTGTGGATTCTCCCCCACTGGAGATATTCAAGAATCATCTGGACAGAGTCCTGTCCTATGTGCTTTAGGATTAACAGATTATCCACTGTGGTCTTTTCCAACCTGACCCATTCTGTGAGCTTTGCTTTCAGTACGGGCTGAAGCTTATCACAGGTACCTATCAGATGCAGTAGAGCATCAAGAAAGGAGAACAGATAAGCACAAAGAAAGCAAACAGAAATTCAGGTATTTTCTAATCCTAGTAGTGATGCAAGAATGGCCTTTTACTTAAGAGAGCAAAACAACTATCTACAAAGAGATGCATTCTTAATCCTTTCCCTACATACCTATAGAAAATTCCTCTGCCAGGTTCTATCTGCTTTGTCAGTCCCTAAAATGCAAACACTGCTCACAAACTCTAAAGGCATTTTCAGTTGGATTATCCAAGAAGGATCTGACTCACTACATATACTTGTTTTACTAGCACTATCGTTATTTCTCAATACAAAAAAGAAGTGTGCTTATGGCTGGCACAGAGTACTGTGCTCTTTCAGTTGTTCCACCGTACAGCCTTTGCAGTCAAACATCATACATTTTGTAAGTCCTGTGTACCCTGGTCACCCACTACCACAGGGAAAGGACACTTTACAAGTGTATACCAGAACACAACAAACACTAAGCCTTCCCCAGCAGCACTGAGGGCTACGGAGCAAAGATCACCGCACAGACCAAGAGGCAGAAAATCAGAGGACGGTTTCTAGCCGAAGACCGACGGCCGGGACACAGCCGTGCCCTAAGCACGGCCAGCCTGAGCCCTGGGTGTCTCGGCGAGGTCTGCGGGGACCACACCGCAGGCAGGCAGGCGGGTGCCCGGCTGACACCCGGGGCAGGGGAGCCGCCAGCCCGGGGCGGAGGCGGCGCGGCGGACGGGGCCCGCTCCCCGGGCGCGATGGCCGGTGGGTGACGGAACAACGCCAGCGCCATCCCCCGCACCCCAGCGCTTACGTGTAGATGATGGACATGAAGTGCATGAGCCAGAGCACGACGAAGAGGATGAGCCCGAAGATGGCGAGTCCCTCCGAGGCTAGGGCCAGCACCGCCATCCCCGGGGGGCGCGGCGGCGGCCCAGGCAGGAGCCGGCGGCGGAGCGGAACGAGGCGGGGGCGCGGGCGGCCTGGGGGCGGCGGTTGCTGCGGGCGGGCTCTGGGGCGGCTCCGGGGGCGCCGCTGCTGCTCCGCACCGGCCTGCGCGCGGCAGCCACTAGCGCACCGAGAGCCGCCGCCGCCGCCTTTCTGTCAGCGCAGGAGGCGGGGCGGGCGGGCACATCCGTTACCGGCCCGGCCCCCGCCCGCCGCCGCCGCCTGACCTTGGGTCCGTCCCCCTCGGGCCGCCGAGGGAGGTGCGGGGCCGCGGCCGCAGGCGAAGGGCGGCGGTGCCTCGCCCCGCCCGCTCCGGCCGCCGGGGAGGGGTGCGGGCGCGGCGGAGGCGCTGGTTCCGTATCGTCCAACTTTGGTGTTGGCCGCTGAGGAGACGGTAGCCCTTTGTGCACAGAGCCGGGGATCGGGGGCAGACGGATATTGTCGGTGTTGCCGAGCGTCTCTGAGCAGAGGCTGTGGGAGCTGGAGCTGTTCAGTCTGGAAAAGACAAGACTGAGAGGGAATCTCATTAATGGATATAAGTATCTTAAAAGGGAGTGCCGACACCAAGGTGCCAGAGTCTTTTCAGCGAGGCCCAGTGACAGGACAGGGAACAGTGGCCATAAACTAAATCAGAAGTTTCACCAAGAAATTCATCTCAACGTGAGAAAGAACTTCTTTACACAGGTAGAGCACTGGAACAGGCTATGCAAGGAGGTCATGGAGTCTCCTTGTCCCAAGACATTCTAAACCCACCTCCACTTGTTCCTGGTTCACCTGTTCTAGGTGACCCTTGGTGACTTGGCAGAAGTGTTGGATGGGATGATCTCCAGAGGTGTTTTCCAACACAAACTGTTCTCTGATTCTGAGATCTAGTACAGCGGGGCTGATACAGGGCTGCATGGCCTTTGTTGTTTTTCTTTATTGCTTTTGAGTCCAAACACTTTGGTGATGTTGAATGCTGCAGGACGGGATTGCTATTTCTAGCATAGGTGTGCACCTGTGAGTGGCTGGCAGCGCTGAGCTCTGTGAGTCAGAGCAGCTGCTCCAAGGACTGGGGCAATTCATCAGTCATACTGCCATCTGTGGAGCCCAAGCAGTGCTAATACAACCTGGTGACTACCAGCCTTGGCTACGTTTGAGTTAGCATCCAGTTAATGAAAGAGTCAGTTGCTCACTCCTAATCCTCTGAGCCAGCTATTCTTGCCTTTATTTCATTACTGTGTTAGTGGCAATTACTATTACTATGATGTGGCTCCATTTCTGAGGGGGTTCATATGCAGAAACCTCCCAACACTTCTGCTTACTTTTACAGTTCAGCATTTTTGATCTGGGGTCAGAAATATAAAATTATCCTTTTTTTTCTTTTTTTTTCCTTTTTTTGCTTATTGTGTAATAGGCAAACATGCATTGCATTAACTGTTTTAAATTTAACTCCATTAATCTGGGGTATGCTGTGGGAAGATAAAATGACTTGACTGGCTGTTCCTTGACTATACTGAGCTTGCCAGAATAAGCATAGCCTTACATAAGACACTATGTTTACCTGTGCATGAGAAAGTATACTTTTTCTCAGGAGTCTTCACCACTAACACAAGCTGAACATTGCAATGTATGTATGTTCTCTATTTTTTTTTTCCTCCACAGCTCTCTCTTATTAATGTAGGTTCAGGAGTGTTCATAAACTCTGCTAAGAACTCACTTGTGGTTTTGAAAAGTATTATAGCCACCACAATAACTGTAGAAAGAATTTGGTTTCAAGTTAGCTCTAGTTGTATGAGAGAAGTTAAGATATAGTAATTTAAAGGCAACTTAAAAAGGCATCTCATCTGGTGTGGAATTGACCAAATTATAATTTAAAACTAAAAGTGAAAAGCTACTAGTAACTGGTAAGAACAGGTGAGGTATCAGTCCATTCTAGTGTGAACACTGCCTGTATAGTCTGTAGTTCCTGGTTAATGCTAGTTTCCACATAAATAAATCATGGGGCCAGCAACATGCCTTTTCACTGGCTTCAGTGATTTCTTATTGTAACTTCCTTAAAAATAGCTTTTCAAATAAAACAAATTACCTTAATTTTCAAATTCCCCTATTGTGTTTGTGTGTCATTTGTAACTGCAAGTGGCAGGTTTTTTCCTATTTGTTCCTTCATTTAGAGTCTAATGATCACATTTATATTAATTTAAGATTGCCTCAATGAGCTTTATAGGCAATTTTTAGCCATGATTTGAATTACCATGCTCAATGTTGGCACAGTCACAAAACTAGCTGAGTCAGATAATTGTTGGAATATAGCTCATATAACCCTTACCTGGTTGGCTTGCATCTCTCTTCTAAGGCAGAAACAGCCTGTGCACAAGGTTCTCTTGGCTTAAAATATGACAGTACAGGGAATTGAAGAAGATTGAGGGCCTGTCTCCAGTAATCAGTAAAGCAAATAACCAGAGTTTACTAAACTGAAGCAGTAAAGCTTATTTTTTTTTTGTCCTAGAAAGTGTTTGCCTGGGAGATTAGATTGAGTGGCTGCTTATTGTGCAACAGGTAGGATCAATGACTCCATGCAAACAAACTTTGCTGAGGATTCTTCATAAATAAAATGAGTAGAGGTACTGACTCCTGTACTTCAGCTGGCCATACTGATGAATGAGCAGTCCTCAAGCAGTGTTCCATGAGGAAACACCAAGGTAGTACAAATAATTTTGTCTAGACAAGGATCCACCTTTCTGTCATCCTTTCTGGGATGTCATTCTGCCCTCTGGTTGTATGGGGAGAAAGAACTCTCTCATGAGGTGTTTAAGGTAAAAAGCTGCAGCACGCAATGTTCAAGTTGATGTAAGGTTTAAAAGCAGAATCTTCAGCATACTTTCAGAATTGTAATGGAGGAAAATCAGTTATAGTAAAGCCTTCAACCTGAGCAATTTCTCTAGTAAAATTTGCTGCCACATGGATTCTTTCGGCAGGTAAATTAAGATTAGTGGGGGAGCAAAGAGTAAAGATTTCCTGAAGCATGGGGCCACCTGGAGTTGTGACGGTTCAGTAGTAAGGGACATGTACTTGGTCTCCCCGCTGTAAGCATGGAAGGCAGCAATTCACAGAGAGCAGTGTTCTTCAAGCAGGACAAATCTGCCTACTCAGAGGTGCCTCATTATTCCTTGGGGCATGATACACCCTGGTGCTTAATCAAGTGCTTGGGACTTAATGCAAATGTGTACTATGTTTAAAATAAAAACAAAAATTAGCCCTCCCATATCCTATAAAGCTGCTGTTCTTGGTTCATTCATCATTTTGCCAACATATTGATTGATTTTAACAGCATTTGAGTGTAGTTTTTTGCAGATTGAGATTAATTTAATACAAATCTTCATAATAAAAATCTTAGATGGCCTAGATATGAGACTTGTTCCCACAACAAAAATGATGCAATAGAAACATGTAATCTTGAACTGATAAAAAGGGATAAATATAATTAGTTAACAAAGGAACAATAGTGGATTAACCTGTAGTGATACTGGTATTAATGCTGAGAAGGCTGTGGAAACCAAAACCACTAAAGTTTTTCTTACTGGTATACCTATGAAAGATTTTAACCCTATACAGACCTCCCAATTGTCTTCTCAACCATCAGTTTCTGTTGAAAACCATTGCTTACATGCAAAAAAAACCATAAGCTTTGGAGAAAGAAAATTGATCTGAGTCTCCATCCTCAGATGGCAAGACAGCTTGTCATCTGGATTTCAGTTAAAATTGTATTTAAAATCTGCTGAAATGCTATTTCAGAATTTTTATTAGTGTTTCAAGTACACTTTCTCCTGTTCACTTTACTATTACTGTTTCCATTTAGAATGGTACACTGAGGTTCTGGGTAATAGAAGGCAAGAATAAATTAGCTTTCTCTTGCTTATGTGTCATCTCCTTATGAAAATATAAAATAAGGGGACAGACAGTGGAAGTTTTCTCTTTGCTTAATGATTTGATCCATTTATGCATCTGCACTCTGAAACTGCTTTGTAAAATACCTTATTGTAAAGGGAACATGCATTGGTAAGGATTGTGTGTCTTTGAAACTTGGTTCTAGTAATTTAAACTCTGAGAGGTCTGTCTTCTTTTATTAAAAATCCACTTTTGTTCCTTTTAATTAAATCAAAGAAATGTGCGTTTTACAGCTCTGCATGTTTTTTACTATATGAATACTCTGCCTTGCATCTTCCTCTTACATGTTTAGATTAAGAATGAAGTTTGCAGTTATTAGTTGGATTTGAAACAGAAATCTATGCAATTGCTTCCTGCTTGTTAGCCTCCATGCCTAAGTGAGTTTAGAACTTATTTTCAAGTCCTAGAGCACTTGTGTATATAAAAGCCTGTCTAGTAGGGGCAAGAAAGAGAGACCAAAAAGAGACAGTTTTGCCAGCATCCTCTTTGTTTGGCAGTAACAAGCAATCTGATCTGCATATGTGAAGTGGCTTGTGAGGTTTAACAAATGTAGTTCTAGGCGCGCCCATAATACAGTCTTTGTCTTGTTTGTTACTGTCGCAAAAAATTAAACACCAGAAAAAACAGAGACCAGAGCTCTTATGCCCAAGGGTTGAAAAAGTTAAAGCTACAGGTTGCAGTGAAACCTCAAAGTAGAAGTCTGAAAGGAATAAAGCCTCAGTACTTTTGATCTTCAGAAATAATTTTGTAATAGAACATGAAAGCAGTTTTTAAAAAAAAATATCAAACAATGTTTCAGGTATATGTATTTTTCTTGACAAGTTGATCCAAGCTGATTAGCGTATAAACCTCCCATGTATTGCTGTTGGAAATAACTAGGCTTATGCACTCAGCATTAAATTGTGGAATACCTGGAGAATAGTTACATTTAGATAACCAAGGTAAATAATTTTCCAGAGTCACCTGCAAAATTATAGAATAGTTGGATTTGGAATAGACCTCTGGAGATCATCTGTTCCAGCTTACTGCTTGAGCAGGGTCATTGAGAGTAATTTGCTGAGTTTGGAGTCAATCTCCATCTTCATTACTCCACCCAACCAGGTATTTGTGTGCATTGGTAACATTCCCCCAGGGCCTTCTGCAAGTTGAACAATCCTGACTCTTCTGTCACTGCTCATATGTCAGATGCTTCAGTATCTGTCATCTTTGTGACCCTCAGCTGCTCTATTTCCATGCTGCTACATGCAGTGGCAATGCACAAAACAATGAAAGCCACAACGATGTTGGCCTTCTTTTCCAAAAGGTGCATTGCTGCTTATGGTCAACTTTGTGTCCACCAGCACCCCAGGTCCTTCTCTGCAAAGCTGCCTTCCAGACAGTTATCCCTCAGTGTGTACTCCTGCCTTGTGTTTTTCCTCCCCAGATGCAGCATTTGTAATGTTCTTCCTTGAGTTCTACATGAATTCCATGTCATTCTTGTCATCCCATCCATCCAGACTGTCAAAATCCCTCTGAATTTCAATCTACCCATGTATGTTATCAGCCACATCTCCCAGTTTTGTATCATTTACAAACTTTCTGAGGGTTCAAACAGCACTGGCCCCCCTACTGACCCTTGGTGCATTCCAATAGGGACTAGCCACCAGCTGGAGTTCTTGCCACTGATCACAAGGCTTGGAGCCTGGCTGCCCAAGGCAGCTTTCAGTTTACTTCCCTTATCTGGTTTATTCCTTGTCATTTTGTCTAGGAATATATTGTGGGAGAAAGTGGTAAAAGCCTTCCTGAAGTTCAGATTCACAACTTCCAGTAACAACCCCTTATTCACAAAACTAGTAATCTGGTCAGAGAAAGCTACATAGAAGGTTGATTCCCACTGCATAAGTCCATGCCAACTACTCCAAATCGCTTTGTTGTTCTTTGTTTGTTTAGAAATGGTTTCCAGGATAGTCGATCCATCACTTTCCCAGCAATTGAGGTGAGGCCAATCAGACTGTAGTTTCATGGCTGTAGCTTGTGGCCCTGCTGGAAAACAGGAGGGACATTTGCTTTCTCCTAGTGCTCAGCAACCTCCCATGTTCTGCTGATGTGTCAAAGACAATCAGAAGAGGCATGCTGCTTCAGCACTCATGTGCATCTGTGAGGTGGAATGGTCTCCTGATCTTCCTCCACTGAAGGTAGGCACTGAGCAGTTCAGTGATATCCACGTCCTTTGTCACCATGTATCCTCCCTGCTTAAGCAGTGGTCATAAATTTTCTATGATCTTTCTTTTGCTACAGGGTACTTCACTGTCCTTCACATTCTTATCAGATGGACTGTGGATTTCCGTCTGTGCTCAGAAAGGGTGTCAGTATTCCTCCAGAGCTACTGGTCCCACTGCTTCTAAGATTCCATTTTATACTTGATTTTGATGAGGAGACCTTGCTTATTCATACAGATAATTTCAACCTTTTTTTTTAATATGCTCTGAATATCTTCCATTTCTTTACTGCTCTTTCCCGTCTTTTCTTCAGAGTTCTTATTCTTCACTTCAGCAGCCACATTTTGTAAGGGTTTGTTCTTCAAGACCCACCTCCAAATGTTTGCTCTGGCTTGTCCTGTGTTACATGCTCCAGAGTCTCTCCTTTTAATTTACAATTATCAATGAACAAGAACAATGGGGCTTTATTATAAGTAAGTGTTAACAGGTAATTTTTTCATTTTTTATCTGCTCCCTTTTTATTCCTTTACCTCGTCTTTTCTCCATTTTTATTTTGAAATTTTCAGAGCAAGCATTATCCCTCTGAGATGAAAAGACATTATTTTCAATATACAGATTGTCACAAAATTGTCATATCTACACACCAGTGTATTTTTTTTTTTAAGTCTTATAAACAAATTACATGCTCCTTGTTAGGCATATTATACTATCCTTACCTCCTGGAAAACAAAACCATCTGGCCACAGTATTTTGAAGGAGGATGGCCAGGAATCTTTCCCTGTGAGGATGTATGAGAAAAAGAGGGTGGTGACCAGGGATGAGAGCATCTGATTGAAAAAGTGTGATAGTTATGATATTTTTCATATCTGAAGTACAAAATGAAATAGTAAATCTATCTATATCTCTGTATATTCCACAGAATCACAGAATTAGCTTGGTTGGAAAAGATCTTTGACGTTATCGAGTCCAACCTCTGACCTAACACCATCTTGTCAATTAGACCATGGCACTGAGTGCCACATCCAGTGTTTCATTAAACACTTCCAGGGACAGTGTGTCGTGGTTTGAGAGGAAGTAAATTTTCTGTGATATGCTGTGGTCACCAATAGGTGTTCAGATTTGAATATTGGCACCTGGTGTGGCCACTGGGGACATTGGATACGCCTCTGAGAAAACAGGGGTTAAAAGCAGAGCATTCCCACGGGAAGCCCTCTTGGGTTCGGGCGGGAACCAGGTCAGACCTGCCCTGTCCCAGCTGCTGGCCGGGCAGGGGAGGGGCAGCCATGCGGCCGGGTGAGGCAGGCCGGGCCTTGGACCGAGAGGGGAGGTAGGCCGGGCCCGAGGATGGAAGGGGGAAAGAGTGGAAGAGCAGCGAGAGGCATCGGGCAGCCCCCCCAGGAGACAGAGAGAGAGAGAGAGAGCCTGTGCCACCTTGAAATTTGATATCATGGGCTGGCAGCACAGCCCGGCCGGCGGAGAAGGGGCGACGGGGGGTGCAGTGAGAAGGTGTCCGGCCGCTGTGGGAGCTTTGGGCAGGCAGAGCCCGAGCTTTTAACAGTTTTTTTGGACAATGAAAACTTTGGAGAACATTAACCTTCCTAGAAGAGAGACAGAGATGAAATAGAAGAAGGAAATGTGCAAGTGTGAAGGTCTGGGCAAGTGAAAGATGCAGAAGAGTAGAGAAGAATTTAGGTAGGAAGAGATGATGGAGTGGCCTTAGCTGGACTTTTCTTGTATAGCCATGGACAGAACCATTTTTCCTAGGACACAGAGACTGCATCCAGGGGGAGGCAATGGCTCAGAGCCAAGAGGGTTCAGTGTTCAGGGTTCACCCCTCGGCCCCAGGGGGTGAAATCTGGGGGGGACAGGTGTCCCAAAGGTGAGACTGTGCTCTTTTTGGAACTGGACAAAGCACCCTTAAAAGGACCCTAGAAGCAGCTCTGGTCCATGTGCAGTGGTGAGAGCACTGGGCATGGAAGGAAGAGGTCATGATGGCAGATGTTCTCTGGGCAGTGCCACGAGCGACATGGAAACACACGAGGTTTCAACGGTGTTTGCTGGGGAAGCCTATGGCACAAGAGGGACTCCTCTCCTCTTGATGAACTGAGAGTTGATTATCTAAAGGGTGGTGATGGACCGAGAGTTGGTGACTTGGGGGATGGATGTATTGGAAATTTGGTGGGGGGAGGAGGAAATGTTTTTGGAAGGTTTTCATTTTCCCTGTTTCTTTTTACTTAGAGTTGTAGTTTAGTAAATAAAGTTTTATTTTCTTTATTTCTAAGTGGGGGCCTGCTTTGCTTATTCCTGGTCACATCTCACAGCAGACCCCAGGGAGAGGGTATTCTCAGGGGGGCACTGGCATTGTGCCAGCGTCAAACCATGACACAGTGACTCCACCAGCTCCAGTGTTTTAAAAGTCATATCTCTAAGGAATGTTAAGCAAACAGGTTTCTTTTAAGAACAAAATTTGTTGCAGATATTATTACCAAAAAAATCAGTAAAATAAAGCTCCTTATTACCAATGTGGCATTAAGAAGCAGGCATTCTTTATTGTGGCACTGGATGCACATGGGATATCTCCACCAGTTGAGCTGAGTATAGAAAAGCTCTTGCTTTTATACTGAATTTTACATAATATGAATTGATTTTCCTGGAATAAACATAGATGTGACAATTATTTCCCTGAAATTATTATTATTAAATGTTCCCTCCCCTTGGCACATGTGTTTTTATGTCCCGCGGTTTCCTCTGGTGGTCATAAACCTTTAAGTTACAGCTGACTGCTGTATCAACTGGTGTTACTACCCAAACATGGAAGTAACTTCATTATTTTGCAGCGCTTCTTGGTTAGCATTTAACATGATCCTGAAGAATATGCATTGGCTTATTGGTTCCATTGGCTGCTGGTTTTGCAGCATAACCGTTGTATTTTCCCACCAGCTGAGCAAATAATTCTTCATCTGAAACAGTATGTACATGGAATTTCACATGCTGAGCAGAATATATATCAAAATATAATTGTTGTTTTTAACCAAGAAACATGTTAGAGAAATACTGAGTACAAGCACAGAGAGAGAAGGTAATTTACTGTAATTAAGAAGGTAATTATCTATTTGGGTAATATTTTAAATTTACATTTTTCATTAATAGTTTTGAGAATAAAATTGGGTTTTTTCACAAGTATCTTAAAAAATTTCTTACTGTTAATTGTCCAGTTGGATACCCACTATGCATGGACTTTTCACTCGGACTATAAGTAATTCATGGTTTTATTCATGGAACTCAACTGGCCATTGACATCTCCTCATAATGGCCAATATCTTCTATGGATATCTCAGTTTCATAAAGATAAGGGAAAAAATCAAGCAAAATTACAAATTTATTAGCTAGCTACATATTTCATGATTTTCAGAAGAGTAAGCATTCATTCTACAGAAGAGTTTCTGAGTTTCATCAGTGTAAACCTTCTTGGAAATTAAAAATGCTGAGTTCAAGTTAAAGGTATACTACTACTACTATTAGGAACAAGTAATCAAGTTTCTTTTTCCACCTGCTAGACCCAAGCAGACACTCAGGGTTCTTTGCATCTCTCAACTCTTTTTACTGCAAAAATGTTGCATTCTTGTTAACCCAAGCAAGGATAACCCAGAGCTACTCCCAAGTTTTAGTGGATTCAAGGAAGGGCAGGTTGTTTCAGGGCTTAAGAACCAAAGACATGCATCAGGGCCTGAACTGGGGGAAAGAATTTGGTCAGGGAGCAAGACAACAGAAATTGTGATCAGAGAGCCCCCTGGGGGATCAAAAACATGAGTGTTTTTGTAGGCCAAGAGTAAAAGCCAAAAAGGGTGAAATCCAGGGAACAGAATCTAGCACAGAAGTGAGCTAAATAGTGATGTTTCATGACTAAATGGGACCCTGTATCTAAATGTAATGTTTGTTGCTTCCAAGAACAAATATTTGATACTCCAAGAATACATATAGGCACAAATAATACATTTAAATGTAGCTATGGATACTGACACTGAGATTAGTCCTTAGAAACTCCTGGGCCCCAACACTAGCACCACGGTACAAAAATGGTGGCTAATGACTGAGCTGGTTCCTGAGCTCAGTCAAAGCAGATCCAGGAGCAGCTGAAAAGCTCATAGTCCTTTCTCACTACTACAGCCATGACAGCCTGGAAGCAAAACTGCCTTGACGAGACAGGTGAGCAAAATTGTAAAGATGTTTTGGTCATTACTTATCAAAGCTTAGAGGGTGGAGGTAGTAACTGGTTTAGAAATATATTTGTCTTAGAAATCAGGATCAGCCCTGCCTTGAAGCTGAGCGCCCGGCAATTTCTCAAGTCGAGATTAACACACTGACGACAAGATAACTTGTGATTGAATACAGTCCAAGATATCTCACACGGTTTCCTACTCATGTCTCAAGGGCTGGAATTACAGCATACACCATTAGCTTCGTCAGAGGCATCCCTAAGGAATGCCTCTTTCCCAAATGGCTGCGAAGATATGATTTGTATTTGAATCTTTCCCAACCACTACAGAATTGTCAAGCATCCAGGAATCACTCTGCACTCATTTATGGAGTGCTGGGATCTGCTTTCTGATATCTGTGAGTATTTGCATGCAGTTTCCCACAATATGAGTGGAGGTACAGACTGAAGATGGACAGAAAGGTTATGTGTAAGGAGACAGAGTGCACTGAGACATCTGTTCTAGCCATGTACTTGGTTCTCATCACAAAGACTCACAGTTTCATAGCACTGTTTGAAAGGGACATCTTCTTCAATTTCTGCCTGGCGGCTGCTGAAAAAAACTTGAGGACTAAAGACAAAAATACACAGTTAAAATTGTTAAGAGGAAAGTTTATCTGGCACTTTAAAAACATTGTTTTATAAAGCTATTTTAAATGCTATTCCTGAAGTGATTTATAAACAGTTGTTTCTAAATAGTTGTTAACACAATATTTTAATCAGATATGAATGATTTCAGAGTTGCTCATTTAGCTCTTATTGCTGCTCCTCCATCTTACCACAATGCTTTCTGATATTCCAGTTCCTTTATTTTGTGAAACTAAGCTCAATAATAGAGGCCAGAGGAACATGATAAAAGCCACTTGTAAAAGCAAGTTTTCCCAACTCTTTTTTGGGAACATCTCTCATTTACCATGTCTAATACAGGTATACATCCTGCAAAAGCTGTACTTGCATTTCTTTAAAAGAGTTGCAAGTAACAGACCCCTGGACCTGAGAAGCTCCACTGCTCCAAATTGTGTTATGTGTTTATAGCATAACCCAGACCTGCTATTTCAAACAGAGAAGTGCTTTTTTCCAGAATAAAAGAACTGTTTTGCTCAGGACTTGCAGTAACAGAGCCGTTTTCCCAGTTGTGTGCTGAACTGGGCTGAGAGGTCGCAACTTCAGTGGGTACACCTGCATGTCTGGGAAGTGCACAGGGTGTGGTGAGCCGAGACTAGCTGAAACAGTGCAGTCCTTCATGCAGAGTGTTTGCAATTGGTGCTTTGGATGTTCCTTACCCAGCTCACAGGGATCATCTATTCTGACCTTTGCCCATTTTCCACAGCAGTTACAGACTCTTGCACAGGGATTTGCATCCAGTTAGAAGCAATCAGGGTGACCTGAGATGTCTGATCTGCCAAGTTTCCTCTGTTGTCGGTCATTTGTATTTTTGCTGTGGTTATTTAATTACCACTTTCACAGTGAAGCAGCTGTTAAGTGGCTCAGAAGACTAATATACATTGAGTCTACACAGGCACAGTTTGAAACCTGAGTTTTCAGCTTCTCTCTAGATAACCAATATAAACGATGCTATCTGAATTTCTGTTCCTAAACAGAAAATCTAAACCTTGAAAATGTGAGGAAAACTGCTGAGGAAATTTTCAAGTTTCATTTACTATTTAAGCCCATTACAAAAGCACTACAGTTTAATGTTCTTCTAAATTTCTTTGCAAAGAATATTCTTATAATCAGGTGAAAAACAGGTGAGAGAGAAGGCTGAATTTTGATTTTTTACAATGGAGTCAGCTCTGAAAACAGAACTCTATTTTTTAAATAGTGAATTAACAAATTCTATGTACATTTTCCTTTCTCTAAGCAGAACCCATTTAGTTTTTTGCAAATACTGAGTTGCTAGGTGTTGTGTGAACTAGTTTCATGCTGGGGACTGCTCAGCAGTAGAAGAGTCAGAGGCTTACTAGAGCTCTTAGCATCATGGTCTTTTCAGGGAGTGACTTCTGTTTTACTCAGCAGTTCTCTTCAGTTTGGTTTTCATGTTGACCCAGAGAGTGACTGTTATATAAAGATGTAGGGATTGGAATTAATGTGATTTGGTGCGGATAAATGGTAGAATGCTCTCCAAAAGGATGCCCCTGAAATCGAATATCGACTCGCCGACTTCTGGAATCAAGTGGTCTTTGTAACCACTGGTGTCTGTCTTCAGCCTTGCGTATATTTGTAAGAGTAGAGTCTTGCCAGGAACAGAAGTATAAGCAGTTGGTTGTTTTTGTGTTAAGGTTAGTGATATCAATCTGGACATCAAGGATGAAACAGTGGGAACAGCTGCATCAAAATTTCACCCCAAATTTCCTCCCAATTTTGCCCTATACCAGGACAACCTTGTTCAGGAGCATGATCTGTTTCAGATACTGACAAACGTGAACAAACAAGTGATTGGGTAATTTGCCCCAGTTTCATTTAAGTTTGAGACCTCAGCCCAGAGAGCGAAAGCAAAAGCCATGGGGTTTTTGATCTGTCTTGTTTGTCTGCAAGCCTTCTACTTGTCTGTTGTGCCAAAAATCCCTGTGGTACAAAAAACCTGCTCTTGGATCAGTCTTATCTTGAGTGCACTTGACGAAGTCATGAAAGCATTGGCACTGTGTCTGGGAGACACAGCTGCTGTGCCCTTTTGCCTCAGGACAAAAAGTTCAGTCCTTTACCAGTGAGTCATAACTGGGTGGATCAGCTGTAATACAGGGAACAGGTTAATTCTGCATGCTCGTCATCATGAGCCATTGTTGCATTGCATCGTGTATTCCAAACCCATGGTGTCAGTGCAGGGTGTGACAGTTGATTTTGTTAAGTAGGAAGAAAGAGTCTACAAATTACTGCATCCTCCATGGACTCCAAGGGACTATTACAAGAATATATATTCTCATCCATTTCTTTGTGACTTGTTCTGGTTTTTATTACAGTTAAAGGTTCTTTTCAGGCGTGTAATTTTTGTAAGTTTGAATATGGAAAGTCTATATTCTGTTTCTGTGTGTCACAACTGTAAGGTCCTGGTCAATTGTGAAAACCAGTAGGCGTTTTGTTTTCAGCTGACTTCATCACAGTTGAATCAGAAATATTTTATGCACCCCCTCCTAGTAACCTGTCCTCTGTCCTTTCATTCTTTCCCTCTCAAGCAAGTAGAAATAATACTCAGGCACCAAACGTTTTGTGTGTGAGAGAGAGTGCAAACATTAGATATGGTTAAATAGGCAATATTTCTCTGCAGGCTAAAGCCATTTCCTTGCTTGCATATGTGTTTGTATGCTCAATATGCATTTGCTTTTCATTGGGCTGTGACATTCTGTTTCTCAATGCCATGAGAGAGCAAGCAGCTCAGCGAAGAGGCTTGTATCACATGAACAGGTGTGGCTTTGAAAGAAACTCCAGACTATTTCCAGCAGGAACTTATTCACCACTGAGTCTTTTCACAGTTAGCTACTTGTGAGAGTGGGGCTGATAAACAAACTCTCATTGGGCAATACAGCTATGCTTGGCATGAAGTAATCAGCTTTTCCAAATGCTAGGAAAAAATTCCTCTGGCTGATCCAGACATTTACATGGCAAATTACTCTTTGGTTAGAGGGCTGTGTGCCCAAAGAAATTGGGATTTATTGACTGCAGTCCTTCTCTTCATCCCTAAGGAATAAGGAGCAGGTGTCAGACCTTTCATGGGGAGCAAGCATATCACACGGGGTCTGAACGCAACCTCTTTAGGAAACTTTATGGAAACTTAAAGGGGTGAGAGCACAGACCACTGGAGTCCTATGGCAGAGTTTGGCACAGTGGTACAAGTCTACACTTAGGTACTTAAAGGTTGTAGCTGCATTAGAGTTAAGGCTCCAGCAAAAGTACTCCCAAATATTCTTCTGTACCTTCACCCATATGTATTCTACGTTGTATGGAGACAGTTAAATATCAAGGAAATGTGACAATGATGTGACAGACAAAGCCAATTAATTAAGGAATGTTAAATTATGATTGTGACTACTTCCATAGCATTTGTCTTATTCTGGGAAATGCAAAATAAATTACTTCACTATGTTTTACCACATTAGTAAATACCCTCTTATTTAAAGGGCAGATATCAGCACTTGGGTTAAGGGGTGGATAGGTTGGTAATGTATGTTCATACATTCTATTATGCATTAAATATGTAGCCCATGACAAAGTATTGCTAAAGCAAAAGAGTAAGCAACATGTCAGCAACTGTCCTAATTGGTGTCCCAAAGCTGACTCCACACTGATGCAAGGCACTGACAGTTCACACAATCACAGAATGTGTCAGGTTGGAAGGGACCACAGTGGGTCATTTGTTCCAAGCTCCCTGCTCGAGCTGGGTCATATGAAGCACATGGCGTATGATTATATCCAGATGGTTCTTGAAAATGTCCAGTGGGGGAGACTCCACAATCTCTCTGGGCAACATGTTGCAGTGCAAGATCACCCACACAGTAAAGAAGTCCTTCTTCATATTCCTCATTTATTCCCACTGCCCCTTGTCCTATTGCGTGGCACCACTAAGAAGGACCAGGATCCAGCTTAAAATACTTCCCTTAAAATACTTGATGGGGCCCCTCTCAGTCACTTCTTTTTGAAGCTGAACACAGCCAACTCTCTTAGCCGTTCCTCATAAGAGAGATGCTCCAGTCCCTTAATCACCTTCATATCCTCTGGCGGACCCAGTCCAAGAGCTCCATGCCTCTCTTTTTCTGAGGAGCCCAGAGCCGGACACAGCATTCCAGGTGAAGCCTCGCCAGGGCTGAGCAGAGGGGCAGGGTCACCTCCTTCAACTGCTGGCACTGCTCTTCATGATGCAGCCCAGAATGCTTTTTTGGGTATCCTAGTATTTAACCCTGACTGCAAGGGAACTATATTCACCTATACCAGCCTAAAGCCTGACCCAACATTAAAAAGACCCACTTCTAGTTATTAAAGTAAGTCCATGCTGCATGTCCAAGAAATTATTGAAATTTTCATTATTTGTCCTAGAAATGTTCTGAAATTTTAAAGAAACCTCAGTGCCCATACTTTTGCAAAGATTGAAACAGAACAAATCCAATTTTTGCTCTCCTGAATCGCACTGTGGTATCTGAAATATATGGTGTTTCACATCTGATCATGCCAAATTAATTTATATTTATATTTTCATACTTTATCTATACTTATGAAATTGAATTTTTGCTAACAGATTATTTCCTTTGACACAGTGAATACCAACATTCTTATGTATATGTTTGTAATTTTTACCCATATTTCTGAGAGCTAGGAAAATCATTCTCAATGCTACAATTTCCAATTAATGCAATTTAAAAATGTTTACTGTGATAAAATCATGGGTACTTACATGCAAAATCTTCTAGATTTTTTAGTATCATTTCACTTCTCCTCTAAGTATGTTGCATAGTACTGTAGTACTACAAAGAGACCAGAGAGTTCCTCAGACAGCTTCTTGTCAGATTTTAGTCATGACAAAGGCAATAAACAAAGATGGAGCAATAAATAAGGGAAATTAAGATTACAGCTAAAACATTTAGCTGTATTAATTGTAATTAATTGTAATACCGTGGAGTATAAAGACATTCATTCATATATAGAAATCCAATTCATAGTCCCTCTAGAGCAATGGAACAAATATAAAATACTAGAGCATAAAGCACATATTTAAGCGCAGTAGCTGAATCAATTTTGCTGTGATAATTTTCGCATATAAGAATGCAAGTAGTTGCCACGTACCCAGAAATAAAAATGATTCAAAAATTACCAAATTATTTTTCTATGTAAGGTACAAAATCACTTTGTAAGATGCCCCTAAATTAGGGCTTAATTTTAAACCATGCTCTCCTTAAGAAAGTAACCTCTGTGTCCCTCTTCATTGGGCACATTACCAAGATGTTCTATTTGTTATCAATTTATAAATAAAGGCAGTTTCTGTGGATGTGTTGGTAGAACAGTGAAATTATCCTCAGCAACTTTACAGAGCTTTGTAAACAGCAAAAAATGGCTTCAGGACATAAAGAATACTAAATACTTGTTACAACAGTCTTGAGTGGCTTTCTGATTCTGAAGGTTACCAAAGTGTTTTGCGAAATGTTCTCATTGAAAGACAATCTTTCTTTCTTTGTTATACTTTCTAAGAGAGTTGGTAACATTAGAGTGGTTCCTATCTGCCAGCTCAAATGAATTAAGGCTTGTTTTTCAAGACATTAAAGAAGAATAAATATGAAGAATAAATAAATTATGAAGAATAATTTTGTTCTGGTATATTTCTTTATTTAGTAAGTTTATTTAGTTTCTTTATTTAGTATCTAAATACTCCTGTTATTTTCTGGTATTCATATCTCAAACACTTTCCCCGTTTAGTCCCAAAGCTTGCTGCACTTCTCTTATTTTTGTAATCCACCCATTTTTTCCTGAATGGGAATCTGTTCTAACATCCATTTTCCCAGTGTAAAGCACCAGATCAGTCTATTGTACAGAGATTCAGAGACATGTTGTATCCTCTTTGGAACCACAAAGGAAATAACATGTTAAAAACCCTTTCCACCCAAGTTCTGGGCTCATATTTGGTGGCAAAGGGCTCCATAAGAACACCTCCAAAGCAGAAAGGTAATATGAGAGGTGACATTGATACTGCAAATGCCACACATTTTTTGCTGTGCCATATATAGATTACTGCCTGTGGATTCAATTTTGCCTTCAATACACTTAATATCTGGATGTCCCTGAGCAAAGTAAATGCTTCCTGAATACTTTCTGCATTTTTGTGTGCTCTGCACTTCTTCTAATTGAATCTGTGAACCTGTAATTCTCTTTTTTATGAACCTCATCCTTTCACACATGAGTGAAAGAGGAGAATGCCCATCTGAATTCAAAGGGCCTTCCTCTGTCCTGCACCCTGGCTGTGCTGCCCCACATCTGTAGTGGACACTCTGCTCTGAATTTGCCCCTCTTTCTCTCCCTTCAGAAGATCACTCCCATTATACAGCTGAAGAAGATCTGTTCCTGGAGAAATGGGCTGAAATGGGCTTGAAGTAAGAGGGAAGGTAAGGCATACTTTAAAATATGAGAATGAGTACTCTAAAAGTCTGTAAGAGACTTGGCATAATTCATTTGCTGTGTTTGATGTAAATGCCTGGAACAGTGATAAAGGAATGAAGAGCCAGATACTCAAAGAGCTATCTTGATCTACATAGGCTGGAGAACCTCAAGACCTATGTCTTTTCAGCAACCCTGCTGCCTGAGCACTGCCCTTGTTCCAATGCTCACTTTTAGAACCTTTTATGTGCATTTACTGACACAGCACATAGATTCTTGTGCTCTCACTGCTCACTGTAAGTTGATGCTAAAATTTCCAGCCATCCACTTGCTTTGTGCTCTCTGTGTGTTCAATAGTTAGGAGCCTACATTGCCTAAACTTTGTTTTATGTGTAATTTTTTCATTTCAGTCCAACTTCATCTCTCTTACTACCTATTTGAGATGTCTATTCAGACCCTTGACTTCTAAAAAGAGCTATTATGGCACTCAAGCCTTAGTGATACAAATGACAGTAAAATGAAGTACATGGTAAGTCATACTTAAAATGCAGGTTTGAGATTGTCTACCATATATGTAGGCCAGGCAAAAAGAAGATCATGGCAGCTGTAAGCTCTCCAGATACTTAGTCCTGGAGGACTAGCAGAACTCCAGAAAGCCTTCTGGCATGTTTCTGCAGGTTACACATCTGCTTAGACCCTTCTCAGCACATGCAGTTTGTTCCAGCTTCTTCAACATCCCAAGCTTTGTTTCCCACAAAGTAGGTTTCTGAGGAGGTCTATGGCTCAGAGAACACTGTCTTCTGAGGTGCCTCCATGGAAAAAAAATTCTCTCCTGGATAGATATAGCAGTTTTCCTTTTATTATCACTTTTGCTTTAAATCTGTTGTAAAGGAGAAGAGATCTCACATATCTGAGAAGAGGGACCCCATAACAAAAAAGAGGATGAAATGGTATTGTGGTAAAGTAAAACAAAAAGCTGAGGTTATTATTTGAAAAAAACCCAGACCAACCAAATGAAAAAAAAAGAAATAATTCAGCCTGGGTCAGCAACAGAAAAAGGGGATAAAGTCAGAGACATTCAGGCCTTCATAAACCTTGACAGTTACCAGAATATGTTCTAAGAATGCAATACAGAAAAATAGGTGTCAAGAGTGTTTGGAAACACACCTATCTGCTGTGTGGTTTTGTGGCACTCTGTCAAAGCCCATGTGGGTGTCTAGCTTGCAATAAGCACTGTGTGTGCAGCTTACTGAAGAGAGACACCCTGATCATGTTTTGCAAGTTGGATTTCTCACTGAAATGAATTAGTGGCCAGCTGGCACAGGAATGCACAGGAATGTTTGGTCCACAGAATAATATCTTTCTGCTGACATGTAATAAAGGGAAACACTAGTAGAAGTCTTTACTAGCTAAGAACTTTACTTAGAGTATCTACAGCAACACCTGTGTATCTCTAATGGCTCTGATTACAATGCACACAGTGCCAACCATGCCATCAGCAATACACAGGACAGAAAATAAACCTCTTCCTCCTTTCCCAAGGTTCAACATGTTTTTCCAACTTTTTCTTCCAACTTATATCCACTTACATGACTTCTTAATTTTTTTATTCTGTATTTTTAAGTACATGAGATCTAGAAAAACCACCTTTTCACACAACAGACAGGACTAAAATGCTGTACTTATTTGCAGCCAGTACAGAGACGAGTAAAGCTTTGTTTCTATTCATGTTGTCAGGGCAGTGGTTTTCCATCACCAAGATCACACTTGCTGACATCTTACAGAAGCTTTTCCCTATTACAAATATTAGCCATGAACTCCACAATTATATGGTCTCTGTGTCTTTAGAGTCATACATTTAAAGATTTTGAAAACTTATCAAAATTTTCCCCCATCTCCCTCTTCCACTGTGTGCTAAGCACCCCCTCACCCCATGCCAGCAGATGGTCAGTGATATTCTGGTGCTAACTCTCCATTGCCTTCCCTTCTATATACACAGTAGATTTCTGACAAAACTTCTTAAAAGTAAGACAATCATATTTATGCAACATGTTTTGAAATCTTAACTCTCAGGAAAAAAGCAAATTTGACTCACTTCAGATCACAAGGATTCAAATGGTGTGAAATTTGGTAATGATTAAACAAAACCTGACCACATTGATCTGAAGTTTATGGCCACTGAGACCATGGATTTTGATTCCAATCAGATTAAATTCCTTGCATCTGGAATTTAGGGGAGAGGGAGCTGGGAAATGCTATTTATAATTAATTTAACTTACTGCTTGGGAAAAAGTAAATGAAATCTGTTTGCTGAGGGACATGAGCAAAACTTTGACACAAGATGCTGTGACTAATTTCTCTAATTTAATTTCTCTCAATTATTTTATATTTATTTTGCTTTATTTGTTTTTGATTGTAGGCAGATGCTCAGCATTCACAGAGCTCCTTAGTTTGACAGGCATTTTAGAAAATTAAAACCTTTCTGTATGGATGCAAAAAGCAATCCCAACTTGAGAGTAATGTATACCATTCATACCAAAAGTTCAGCACTTTCAGTGCTGTAATTATTTACACAGCAGTACAGGTTTTAGAGAATTTTACTGTAAGAAGGCAGTGCCTTCTAAGCTCTTTAGTTTTGCCCAGTGCCTTCTGATACTTTACTGTCTCCATGGCATTTTGATGAGCCCAAGTGCCAATAGGCTCTTGCTACGGAGTTCATGTTGTATAAGAGTATATGAACATGCAGAGACTTGCTTCACTAATTGCACAGGTGATGCAACCATGTCCCATTTCCTGTTACCAAGTGTATTGCTATCTATAGAGCTCAGCAGTTTATAAATATTGCTACAGCTTCTTATCAGAACTACATCAGCCACAGTATTTCATAACTGTTCCATATGAAAGTGTTCCCAGGTACCAGGGTGTGTTCAAGAAGGCCTGGGAAGAATACTGCCTGAGCCCATGTTAAGCAACAGTAAATGATTCGCCTTCTCTTCCTGCACTTGTAAATCAACCCCCGCTCTCATGTGCATTTTCCATATGATGAGAGATGATCCTGAAGACCCATAAGCAGATATTGCTGCAGTACTGGCCTGCAAATCCTGACAGAAGTGTCTCAGAATTGTTTTCATGTGCCTGGCCTCTTTTGTTCTGAAGTGACTGCTATATTGGGTGAGGAAACAGTAAAAAGCATACCTGTAACCTTTTCCCTCTTCTGCTCTCCTTTTCCTAAATGTTAACATTGACTGTTCCCTTTTTCATCCCTTTTCAGATTGCAAGATGTTTAGGAACAATAACTTATTCTCACAACTATTCAGGGAAGCAACTAGACACAGTTATCACATTTTGCTGAAAAGAAAATTGAAATGCAAAGTTCAGTGGACTTCTTAAGGTGATAAAATTAAGGTTTTATTTTTGTTCAGATTTTTTAACAATTCAGAGAAAGCAATCTCAAAAGCATTAATTTACTTCACCCAGCTGCAAATGAGATTCATTGACTCCAGACTAAATTACCTTTCTTCATGTCAGCTGGGGAGATCAGCAGTTGGTAAAATTTCACTTAGCAGTCTAGCTATCCCCCTCCAGAACCAATACCATCATCCTTCTCTATGAAAGCTGCACTCAACAGCAGGATTCTGCACAAGGCTTTACTGCAAATCACTTTGAGAGCAAGTTTGTAGTGTATGTGCAAAGTCTTCCATCAGTAATCTTTCACGCAGCGTAAACCTGTCTTCTGTGATTCCCTTTGCCCTGGTGATGGACTTCTAAAGCTACCTGGCAATGAGCAGTAGGAGCACTTGCACTGTGATTCAGCTTGGAGTTAAAGACAGTCATTGTCAGAGATATTTTACTCCCTTTGTAGCAACACGACCTAGCCACACAACATAGGAACAAACCCCCAAATCCCTGAACTTGTGCATTCCTGTTTTCATCTTCCCATCTATCAGCAATAGAATAGGGCAGAACTGCAATGTCTCGCCTTTGTTTCATGGCTAAACAACACTAACATGCCAAGCCATCATCAAAAATACCAGCATGCAGTGGTCATCACTCCATGTGCTAGCAAAAGTATCAAACTGCATTTGCCAAATATATTCCTTGAAGTGCTGCTTTAAAAGACACAGTAGATGAAATACTTTTTGAGCTTGTCAAAGTTGAGAATTTCCAGGAAGACAAAAATAAAATAATTCCCCAGAACTTAGCAACTAGTTTCTGCTAGGAAATGGTCATGATTTTGCTCAAAAATTGACACAGTTTCCTTTAATTCTGGTAGGATTAATTCAGCAATGTTACAAGAGCAAACTCAGCATCAAGAACAGTGATTTCAAATTTTCATATTATAATTATGCTTCATAAAATTAACGCTTCATAAAATTCTAGGTTACAACTGTGTATTATACAAATTAACAAATAAACTGTACAAATCTAAGAAGTTGCCTTTGAGAAAAAGTAAATTTCCTTCTTTTACTTTAATAGAAGGAATCCATGCATAGATCTTTTTCACTTATGTATATATTTCTGTTAATAAAATACACTTAAAGTGACATTTTTCTTGTCTATTGACAAGTCACGATATTTTGGTTTTGATAGTTCAGAGGCAACATTCCCTCATTTGGTAACAATTTTAGTAGGACTGAATGCCTAGCCGGTAAACAGAGCCCCAGGAAGCTTTGCCCCAACCTTCATTTCCAGTTGGCAAAAAAATATACCCCTAGTGTGGCAATAAAGGAGCAGAAGCTAGTATAATGCACATAGGTGGCATCGCTGGCACTCAAGACCCCAAGAAATACAATATATTACAAGGGAAAACCAAGAGTGTGCCCAGGTCCAATTTTTCATGCTCTGGCCAAAATTAAGGAAGCATTGCTGCTTCTTACTTTCATATGTGGTTTGTGTGTTTCTTGCAATTTACCCACTCAAGTAAATTTTGCCCTTCATTTGGCCGTTTCAATAATGCCTGGAGCTATGATAAGTGTAATAAGTACTTTCACATGAATTTTGCTCTTTATGGACTGATGGAACCAATACACTAAAAATACATACCTTGTTTCTTCAGGTATACAGATTTATTTTCAAGAGACTACAGTTTCTTCCATCCTTTCTCCTACTAAAGCTCCCTTTGTTCTGTCTCATCTAGGACACAAACTGCTTGCAGCCACTGTTATTAACTGGTTTTGCAGAACTTTCTGAATCTTTCCTTTCTCAGTTACTAGCAGCAGAGTTGGAGGTTCCCATGGAAGCGATGGCATAAATAATGCAAAATGTATTGAAGAACTTCCTGAGCCCAAGCTGTAAGTGAAGTTTCACGCTTGTATCCCGATTGTTCAAGGGTGTTTGCTTGAAGTGACCATGTGAAGTGTTAGAAAACAAGTAAATGACATGAGACTGACTTTGGGCATAAGAATTATAAACAGGCCTACACATTTTTGTCTAGTGTCATGGAACCACTTAAGGAGAGTGGTTATAATTTTTTTTTAATTTCTATTATCCTGCATGTCATAGAATCATAGAATGACTTGGGTTGGAAGGGACCTAAAAGTTCCTGGGACTCCTTGTAATTCTAAGAACAAGCATATTTGTACAATTTCTATAGCAACATCCATTATAAGATGCAGCTATTCAGCTCATTCATTATTGCTGTTAATTTTACACAAAAAGCTGGTTTTGGAGCTAACAGTTAAGTAAAAGTTGTCCATATTTCTCTACTCTTTATGTGATAAATACTATTAAGACTGGGCAATGTGACCTCCTCCCTCCAGCCATTACATTATCCTATCAGAACATTAAAAATAAAAAGAAATTTATCCAATTATGTTTTTCCATATAAATAATCTTAGCAATGGTATCTTCATTTTTTGCTGCTACAAGGAGTGGGGCAGGATCTATGCCACCTCTAAGTCCTAAGCTCACTGCCAGGTCTATGTTCTCTGAATAAATTAAAGCTTAGGATCCTTCAGTTCTCTCTCCTTTCCTGAATAAATTGATGTCTTCCTGTTCTGCATCAGCACTGGCTCAGTCGAAGGGGAGCTGGCCCAATACAGGCTCTTGTCATTGTGAGTTCATGGGTGCTGGGTTTCTGCTCCATCCAACATACAAGCAAACCCGGGACACAGCACCACTGACAGAGGAGTACCCAAGGACTACAGCTGCAGAATTGGAGGTGTCTTGGTCATTCATGGTTTACATCAGGTTTATGTCATGGGCTGCTGCAGGGTTCAAGAGTCATCACTGTCATAGTGACATCAGCTGACCATGCAGTGCATAGTGTCCCTAATCCTTACCCCAGAGCTTACCCCCAGCTCTTTAGCATTTAGACTTTTATTTACAGATCAATTCGGGATAAGGATCATTGCCATCATTCATAGCTAAAACTGCAAAATATTTTTTTTTAATGGGTAAAATTTTGAAAAGTATGTGACTTGGATTTTTAAAGGGCTATTTGAAAAGGGAGGATTCCACAGTTCTTAATCAACTACAAACATAAACACCCTTAAAATCTCAGCTGCTGGCATCACTTACTGTTCTTAGTTACTATTTACATGGTGGTAAAAACTCCAGGCATAGGTAGGGATGCCATAGTGATTGATGTCATATTGACAAAGAATGAAAAGGTAGCCCTTGCTCTAAAGATCCTAATGTTTATTATGCCATACTCTACAAAGGAAGATGTGACAAAGATAATAAATCAAACTTGGGATGCAGCTCCTTGCTTTCTGGACAGCTGGGCACTGGTGGTGCCAGACACGTGTATCTGCTGCTGGGGCACACAAAACTGTGCTCACCTTACACTTTTCTCTGTGCGGGCCCCGCTGCAAAAGCAGGTGTAAACATATGTGCAAGTGTTCTTCAGGCAACAAACTGGGGATGTAGATATTAAAGAAAGCAGATTTGGGGTAAAAATATTTAATTTTCATTAAGTTTCTCTCTTGCCCAAGAAATACCCAGCCCCACAGATGGCTCTAAAGAATGCAATGCATTCATCTACCCTGCCACTGTCCTAAACCAGGGTTCCAGTAGCTGCAGACCAGAGGTGAGATTGCTGGCTGATAGAATTCCAGTGGCTGTTCTGAAGGCAGATATGTTCCCACAAAATGTCTTGTGTTTGTGCCAGAGCACATATACGTCCTTTATATGGACAACTTATTGCAGTTGCATAGTCTTTCCCCACAGCTAGTGGTGACTAAGGCCCTGCTGATCTCAGAGTTGATAGCAGACAGAGCAGGAAGATATTCTCCCTTCTCTGTAACATTCAGAACAGCAAATACTTCAGAAGAGATCTGCAAACAGAAATTTATTCAAAAAACATATTCCTAATGAGGCTCCTACCCTGGATCTCAGGAGATGCTGGAATCCACCTAGTCTGTCAACAGGAAGTGAAATATTCATCAGAGCCAAGAGCCAGTAGAGACCTACTGTCTCTGTAAGTACTATGTTATTTCCAACACAAGGGATTAAATAAAATTTAAAAAAAGAGAAAGAGCTGTTCTTAACTCTTTTTAGTTTGAGCCTTTCTTTCTGATTTTTTAGTCACCTTCACTAGCAAATAAACTCACTTCTGATTGAAGCAAAAGCTTAGACTGTACTGTAACCACTGGACTACACACTGCAAGGCAAATAATCACCTATTTCAAGAGTCAGAGAAGAGGTTATCTTACAGTAGTGCTTTAACCGTCCAGGAATTCTCTTTGTGTGGTAGTGCATGCACTTATTGAGGGACAGTCCTATTTCCAAAGAGCTAAACACTCAACTGTATAAGACATGATGAAAAGAAGAATAACTGTGTTTTAAACATATGGATTTTGAGAAAATAAACCAAGTCTAAACTAGAACTTAAAGAAAACTAATACACCAATTCATGTTACCTACATCTGAAGAAGGCACAAGCTAAATATCTAAGTGAGCCCAGAGTTTTCTTCTGTAGTAAATGGAGAGAGGGCCATGACTGCAGAGGAGCATACAACTCAAATACACATGAATAATCCCCCTTTTCAGGAATAATTTACATAATTAGTTTTAATTAGGCATTACTGCAACAATAGCTGGTTGGGATTAATCATTCTGTTTGACTTACCCAAAGACACATCAGAAATTAATGCTGGAGTATGACCCAGAGTCATCTGTCTTCTTGGATATCCTGGTTTTAACTTCATGTGCTGTTTCACTTCCCTTCTGATCCAGCAGAAAATTCCCATTTACTTAAGTTACATCAGCTACTTGTTGATGTAACCTAAGAAGTAAATGGGAATTAACACAGTGTTAGTATTCTTGGGTCATTTCTGTTTGTATCTACTCTAGTCTTTCTTTTCACAATAATTCAACAATAATATTTCTGGGAAAATTCCATGGCAGTTCATTTTAATCTGAAGCACAGCAAGTTTCACTAATGCTCTATTTTCTGTGAAATATAGCTTTAAAATATATTGCTATTCAAGTAGGAGACCAAAGCTGCACTTAAAAACAGGGTACAGCCTTTTAAAATTAGACGTCAAGAGAAATTATCTTTTCTCTCTACTGTTTTAATCAGTATGTGCTTACAAAATGCTCTCTCTACTACTTTTTGTGTGATCCTCCCATGTCCTCTGAGAATAAGAGATCATCTGCAGTTGTTGGAGACCAGGTAGGTCAGCATTGGGCTGGCATTAGGTTTAGGAGATAGCCAGCATAGTGTAATTTCCTTCCCATTTTGAGGAATGCAAATGTCTGGGTGTCAGGGGCTTGGGGACTGACATTCTTGTCACCCATGTTAACTTCTAATAGTGAACTGAAAGTTCAAACAGAAAATATATGGGATTTTTGTTCACTCTCTGAGGTTCTCTGACCCTGCATTGCACAAAGATTGACAGTGAGGTGGCCCTACTGTGCTGACTGGCCCTCACATCATTTAGCAGTCTGTCACAAACTGGTGTTTCTGGCGTTGTAAGCAGAGCAGTAGTCCTCACATGGGACAAACTGGTTCAGATTGGGTTCTGGTTTAGATTGAGATTTGCCACATAGAAATTCTAAAAGCTGCTAGTCAAAAATGTGCAAGTATTAATTCATATCACTGACTTTCCAAGAAAAGAGGGGTTAATGAAAACTACATTACACTGGTGTCTGCAGGAAGCACAGAATAATTTTCCAATACTGTGCATACACATGTACTGGACAGAAGTCTCTGGTTCTGCAGACACAGACACATAAAACATCTTTGATTCTGACAGCAGATTGTCCAGCTTGCTCAAGTTCCATAGAGGATCGCAAAGTTTCCTATGATATTTCTCATGCCAAGACATGTTGCTGTAAATACTTCATACAGAGAAACTGTAGAGTAGTTGCATGGACAGTGACATCATTTCAAACTATTTTGTTATACAATTTTCCCACCACAATACAGGAGTGAATATGGGAGGGATGGAGGAATTGTTTGCACCTGGTGAGTTAATACAATGATCATTTTGGAAAATCATTAGCCTGTGGAACCATGCAATTACAACTACAATAAACATTAACCAAGGAAAGGAATAAGAGACTATACTTCATTGATCTAAGGACTTGCAAGTTAATGAACTTGGCCAGCTATGCTAACTTTTCTCCTAATTTAGGACATAGTATCAAGTTCATTAGGCAGTCAGGTATAACTTCAGGATCCTCAGCCATCAGAGACCACTGGAGGGACACCTGGGACAAGAGAACGCATGTGCCAGTGGGAGGAAATACAAGCTAATGACTCCAGAGAAGTCGTTATCATATATATATATTTCCTCTGCACACAGGAACCTTTTCGGTACTCAGGATGCATGGTATTTCAGAGGAAATATCCTCTCATGTCTGATGCTAAATAAAGAATGCTTGTTTCTTAACACTGCATTGGTGTTAAAAATTTTTATTGCACTGATTTTTGCTAGAAAATATGCCAAGTGAACTGCTCTACTGAAGCAGCTTTTTGCAGAGTGCAAAATTAGAAAAGGGTACTTTGAGTGGAAGGAAATATTTTTAGCCATGTGCCTCAGCAGAGGAGTCGTTCACGATGCTGTTCTGTAAATCCTGAATAGATTCTCTGAGAATAGTCAACTGTGTGATCTTCATCTTTGGTCTTTAATAGCTGGGAAACTGTGCTGTGATGAATGTTGCAGTTTTATTCTGCAGACAATAAAGAGCACTTTGATCTTAGGCTGAGGAATAGTGACAGCAAGCCTCCATTTTTTCTTCATTTATGAATTACCACCCTGTTATTTTCTTTCTAGGGGTTGAAGGTTTTATGTCATTAGTGCTTGGGCTAAAAACCATATGTTTGTAAATACCTTCATTGCTTTGTTTTATTTAAGTAAGTATTCTTATTACAACAAGTATTTCAAACTTACAGTCCCATATTTACTGCTTTTTTGGAGATTTTTTCCAACTTATAAAATGCTGCAACTTTCTGCAGTTTGCTGTGATGTCCAAATCACAGGCACACATCTGTGCAGGATCTACCATCTCTTTGTGCCTCACTTCTGTACTTAAAACACTCCCATAATTATGGTTTAAAGAGAGAGTACATACAAATTATTCAAATGTTTGCCTTCTTGTTTCTTTGGTCGTTGCCAATTCCTAACCAACCTTTCCTTAATCAAACTCATAGCTGTTTTCAAAAGGGGCTCTTCTCCAGATACACATCTGTGTTGGCAAACTCACCAGCTATAAACCATCAGCAGAAGCCACATAGCACAGTCTATATAAAAATTTAGTAAAAAAAGGCTCAGTTAGACAATAATAATAACTGACATATTACTAGTCTGGGTATTTCAAGTTCCTCACCCGTCTTCCTTGGAAATCCTGTTGAATAAGACTTAACATTTTGAAAAGATCTGCCTCTTTGCAGTCCCCAGCTAACTTTATGATTAGGTGAGTTAAGCTGCTATTAAAATCACCCATGTGTGTATACATGAGCTAACACAAAACTCAGAATGCAAAAAGCCCATAACTGGGACAATTTCCAAGCTGCAACTTTCCCAAATACACTACGCTGCAAATTGTCTATCTTTTGAGCTTTAAAGATGAAGACAAGTGGCTAAATACATCTGTATATATACTGCCCGTTTTCCCACTGAAGTCATGAGTCCCACCACAAAAATGTTTTTTTAAAAAATTATGAAGTCTGCTTTTTTTCTTAGTGAAACAAATGTGTGTCTAGTTGCACCAGAGCTTTAATCTCCTTAAACTGAACTTTTCACCATATATCAATGTAGCTTCTCTTTGTTTTGTAATATATCATACTAGTGGAAAAATTTTGGAGGGGAGGAAAAAAAGTATAATGTTAAGAGGAAAAATGTTGCATAAAAGTGTTGCACAACGTGGGAAGAATCAACTCACTCCTGTCATTGATGATTATTATTCTTTGCAATGTGTTTGCTACACTAAATCTGCCTGGTGATCTTATAGTAGTTAGGATCCAGTTTTGTCCTCTGTGTCATTTGCATGAAAATACTGCAAGCCAGTTGCACCAGAAAGTACTTTTGCTGATGAAATCTAAATGTACAGCCTGCAGTTCAAAGAAGGCCTTCAGTGCAAAGCCAGTCCTGTGGCTGTGGCCAACAGTGAAACTGTGATTATACTCAGAGCTACCAATATATCTTACTTAAGTCAGTGTCTGTCCTTTTCTTTCCTTTCCCACAAAAAAAAAAAAAAAAAAAAAAAAAAAAAAAAAAAAAGAAAAAAAGAAGAAAGAAAGAAAAGTCAATTTGAGTAAAAGATAAGAGCATAAAACTGCCTTTTCCCCATTCTTGTACTCATTTATAGCACATCTTCTCAATCACTATGCTAAAAGTAAAGGAACAAAATATTTCAACTAACATATGCAGCAAAGATTGACAGGCAAAGCCTGGTAGCCTTAGAAGGAGATTTCCTAAAATATCTCAGTAGATCAAATAACTATCTTACCATGAAATCAAGGAAGGTTTGATAATTGTGTATGGGAGTATCTTTATATCTTATTATTATGTAAATACATTTAGAAACCCAAACTGCGTACAGACTTAGGTGCTATGAAATGGTAGCTGGTACAGTGTTAATTTAAAATTAACAGGCAGGACTGAAAACAACCTGAGATACAGAGTAACAAAAAACCACTTTGAGTTATAAGAGCAAATCCAAAGCTTGAAGGAGCAGAACTTTTCTTCTCAAAGGTGCTACAAACAGTCTCAGTGGAGGGAATTGTGCCTTCTGTTTCCCACATGGGCTGGAGGGAAAGGGCATCAACAGAGAAACATGGTATTTGAGATTAGTAATTTGAGAACAAAACAAAAAAATAAAGCCATTTCATTCCGTGCATCTCTGTTAAGTGTTAGTGCAGTTTGATACCAGCTGAGAATTTTCTTCAGCCAGCTGTTTTGAGTAAGGAGTTAGCTCATGGAGCTAGCCCTGGCTTGTAGCAATGACAGATGTGAATCTGAAGTATCATTTAGCTCTTGATAAGTAGTCTTACACTTCAAATTTCCATTCTGAAGTGAGGAGGCAAAGCTAATTCAAAAGGGTTTAACAAGGCGAAGCACCCTTGGGTCACAACCTCATGCAGCACTACAGGCTGGGACAGAGTGGCTGGAAAGCTGCCTGTCAGGAAAGGACCTGGAGGTGCTGGTCAACAGTGCCTGAACATGACCCAGCCCAGGTGGCCAAGAAGGCCAACAGCATCCTGGCCTGTATCACCAACAACGTGGCCAGCAGGACAAGGGCAGCGACAGTGCCCCTGGACTGGGCACTGGTGAGGCCACACCTTGAGTGCTGTGTCCAGATCTGGGCCCTTCACTACAAGAAACAGACGGAGCAAGTCCAGAGAAGGGCAAAGGACCTGCCGAAGGGTCTGGAACAGAAGTTGTATGAGGAGCAGCTGAGGGAGCTGCGGGTGTTTAGCTCGGAGGAGACTCAGGGGAGACCTTGTCAGGCATTGCAGCTGCCTGAAAGGAGGGTGGAGCCAGGTGGGGGTCACTCTCTTCTCCCTGAAAACCAGTGACAGGACAAGAAGAAATGGCTGGGCAAGAGGAGGATTAGGTTGGACATTAGAAAAAGTTTCTTCTCCAGAAGTGTTGTCAAACATTGAAACAAAGTGCCCATGGAAATAATGGAATCACCATCCCAGAAGTGTTAAAAAAACATGTAGATGTGGTGTTTGTAGTGGTGTAGTGGTTGAGTGTGGTGGTGCTGGGTTAACAGCATCCAATGATCTTAGAGATCTTTTTCATCATTAACTCATTAACAATTCTGTGATCTTTTAGCTTTGTCATCGAGTTTTAAAAGACAAACGTCATTACATATATATATATATATATATATGTATGTATGTATGTACATACACACACTGAGAATATTGACACTACCTAACTGAGAGGATTTGTGAATATAAAGTAGTTAATTTTTTAAAAACCTGTGGAGAGAAAACATTACGAAAACAGAAAATGAATACATGTAATTAGTGGGGCAGGGTGGTTTTAAACCATCTTTTTGAGAAGGCTAAGGTGGAACATGTATGAGTTTGAAAGAAGGTTATTAATGAGACTTTGCCTCTCAGTTTGTTTTAACTTGGTTTGTGTTTTCAGAGTGCAGCACTTGAAAAAAAAAATTAAATAGGTGTCTAATGGGATGTAGCATCAACTAAATTGATACCTATTATACCTTGAGAAGAATGGACCACACCTGAATGTGTCCCTATAGCATTTTCAGCCAACTATTTACCTATCTCAAAGATGCTCCTCTCTAGGTAAGACATTATTTTTTTAAGCGGTAATACAGTACTTCAGAACTTTAAAGCTTATTGAAGAACATAAGTTCAAGAAAAAAAAATCCATTTCAGGCTAGTTTAAATTACATTAAAATATTTTTTATTATGTGCTTACACTTAGGATCTAATCTCTATCATAACCTTTCAGGTGTTCTTTAGTGCAAAGCATAGAAAGAAAAATATATACTTGCAATTTATATAGGATAAGAGAGAAGCTTTCATGCAGACTGAAATTATTTGACATGCACTTAGGCAATCCATATCTGTTGTCACAGAGAACAATGACAAGCCACCTGAAAACACAAGAATACAAAAGAAAGAATATCAAATAGGGAAATCATAGATAGGGACTAAGTGTTACTTATTTTTTTCCTGCCTTCAACTATGGTGAAAGGTCTTTATGGATGTATTACTGCCTTCCTGATTTACCTGGTAGTTACACCTATGTATGAGAGACTAAGACCTTCATGATTTGAGGATAATTATTTTAAAAAGTTGTTTGTCTGCTAGAGATCAAATACAAACTATGGATATTATAGCTGTCTGGGGAACTTTTATATATAATTGCAAAGTTACTCTCTCTCTAAGCCACCTTATCACTCATGTATGGTGCTTAGTTTAGGTCTAAAATGAGGTCACAGAATAATTTAAATGTGCAAATACACTTTGTATTTGCAAACTTGTACTCAGGCTTTTGGTGCAACCCCTTTCAAAACTAAAGAAACTAAAGTTATCTGGGATCCAAAAATGGAGAATCCAACAGCCTGGCTCAGTGGTGCCTTTACTTCAGTGATGAAGTTTTCCTGAGAAGGTCCTGGCTCCCTGCTTTTTCTGGCCTGCTTCTTGTTGCTTGTAGGCCACCCCACATTCCTAATCACTGCCAAACAGCCATCTGGGGGCTTAAGAAATTGTCCTGGTTATGGATCAATCATTTCTTCCAATCTGAGACCCAGACAATTCCAGAAGCAAATCTGCTCTCCCTAACTGTTACTGTGTTTACACTTCATCCCATCATTGTAGTGTCTGAATGTCATCATGTCATTTGACAAGCCTTACATAGTTCCATCTTGCCAGAATTAAGGGATGGAACTCACCAACCATTACACCTATCATAAGGAAATGAAGGGGGGGGAATAATTCCCAGTTAATGGATAGTCGCACAAGATGGCCCAGTACAGTACATGAGGCTCCAGTACAATACAAACAATAAATACGAACCAAAATAACACCAGCTCTTACACATCTTTCCCACAAGAAAAGAAGAAGTAGATTCAAGTGGCTACCTTGTCTGATTTTAAGAAGCAGCTCTCAGGGTTAGGGTACAGTGCACATGAACTATAATTTTAGCTACTGCTAAAGACAGTGGTTGAATGGTTTTACCCTTGTTTGGCTTCCTGAACTGACTCATCTCACCACTTCACCCATGCAGTTTGCTCTAGTTTTTGTGCACTGTTTACCCCTCCAAATATGACAGTTGTACCCTGTCTCATATATCTGAAAGCATCAGCATTAGCCAGAATGTGTTGTTTTAATTTGTTTGGGTTTGCTAGTATTAGATTTGAGGGTAATAAATTTAAGGGCAGTTATGTGTTACTGAGGAAGTGTTTTGTTTTATGACTTGGCACAGAGCTGCTGGGGACAGACAGTATAGAATTCCTGTAAGATGCAGAAATTCAGCAATTTCTACATCAAGTCTGTACCTCCTGTTTGAGCATTTCTGCACTGCTTTTCAACAAACTTTCAATGCTGGAGATGAAGAATCTCTGAGAAAATATGACTTCCAGGCAATAATTTGCTTTATTTTTAAAAGTTCCTCCATTACTTCAAGCCTGAATTGAACTAGTTTGGACTTTCACACAGCAATTCTTCTTGTACTGTTGGTCCCTTGGCACTGGTGTCTATTCTGTACAACTGTGGAAACAGCACAAGAAAAAGCACTTTTATAATCTGTTATTTCACTATTATCAGTCTTAAATATTGCTGAGAAGATGTACATTCCCATAAATCTTCATAATGTCTTCTTCACCTCTTCCTAAGATCTCCAGAGAGAGCTGTCAGGACAGACACCTTAGGTGTACCTATAGAATTTGTTGCTCTGCAAGGTTCATGCAGTCACACCCCCAAAACCTAGAATGATTTTGTTTTTCTGGGAACAACACACTCAGCTTTATATGTACTATGCGGGGCTGGAAGGGAAGCTGTGGGGTGGAGTTTGCCATTATCTGAAGTGCTAGAAGATGGCCACAGCTAGACAAAAAACATCAGGTGATTGCAACCACAGCATAGGAGTGATACCAACATGTCTGTTCCTGGATGCTCAAATGATCCATCAGCCTCATCAGCAGACATGTAATCTGGGATGATTTTTTTGACTGGTTTTATACTTTTTTTGCAGTTGGAAAGTAATATACTGTCGGATCATCTGGGTATAAGTCATCAAAGCAATTTGCTTACAAGGTCAGAGTGGCTTCACTGCATGTTGAGAACACAGGAAAAATGGAGTCCAGGCTTGCAGGACATGGCTTGCACCCATGTAAGCCATCCGGTTGGTAGCAAAGGCTACTCCATTACAATCTCATGTACTGTGAAGGCTAAAGGGCATGCTTATGGACACCTCCAAGCCTATGAGAGAAGCTTTGTCTCAGCATTAAACTTCCATGCTTCCATGCACAAACTCTACCTTTTCAGCCTTAGAAGATATTTGTGACATTCAGTGAGAGAACCCTGTAAGAAAACCAGAAAGAAATCCTATCAAGTGCATTTGTTTTAGATTTAGGTATCACCAAAACTTCACTAATTATTTTGCCCTTAGTGTAATACATATTAAACAGGAACTGACTTGGCTCAGTGTGACCATGCTATCCCAAAACCTCAGGACCTTCACAGACAGGACAAGCCCCTACAGGACAGCAACATTACCCCCCTACCACGTCTGTGGCTACATAGTGTATGTGCTGCAACACTCTGCAAATGTACGCATAACTAATATTATATCTAACAAAAGTTTATTAAATATTTTAATAAAGGAAACATCAATGTCCCCAAAATTTCCTAGAAAGAAAAATCCTGGAATATCTTTCCTTGCTTTCATGTTAGGTATGAGTTAGTGATGAAATAACCTTAACCATCTTTAAATAAAGTTGTGTGCTACCAGGCTTAGTAAGTTTCTAAGATATTCCCAAAGTTTAGTCACATGATAAAACCAGCTGCCCCATACAGCTGCATGAATGTGTGTTCTCACAGCCAGTCATGCTGAGCCTCCTTTTCTGTGTTGCTCACTAGCAGCAGCAGCTGGGATGACAATCCTCACAAGCGTTTAAGACAGTAAGCAAATTTCATGCTCTGATTTTCCCGGTCCATTAACCTCCAGCTGTCTTGGCTCAGTGGGACATTCTACTACCCAAAAACCTCATCACACTCACCAACAGGAAAAGCCCTACGACCAGCAGCATTGTCCCGAAGAACTCTGAGGCAATGATATGCTCCCACAAGACAAATTCCCTTCATAGCCCAGTCTTGGCAGAGGAGCTGAGTCCTGCCCTCTTCCCTTCCAATTCTGCCCTTTTACAACAGTGAAGGAAATGATTCAGTGAAGAAGAGGCTAAAGTCAAATCCTGTTATGTGTTTCCCATGGTGACATCTGTAATCCTTCATCTTTATAGGTACTCTTTATAGTCCTTTAGAGAATAGGGACTGGGTAAGCACTCTGCAAGCAAATCATGGCTTTGTAAATATGTACAGTCCATGACAAAAATTAACTGACTACTCCAGGCATGCTGATGGCACACACCAACTGCACAACTGTGAAACACAGTGTGCCAACACTCGCTGTAAACTGCTCTTTGGTCTGCTCTTACATATTGTACTGGAAAGTCTTGCTGTCAACATGAAGTGAAGCCCTTGTGAGTGGAGGTCAAATAACATTTTCACATGAAAGAGACCTGGCACAAAGTAAGCTTTATCATATTGCAACATTCAAGAGCTGTTCAACTGAGGATTACTGGTTGCTACAAATTAAATTCTACTACAGTGTCAGAAAAGGTCCTCTCAGCCTTAGATTCCCTTATACTGATTCCTATTATACACTCTGTAGCCTTCTGGCTTTGTGGACATTTCTTTTTGGAAACGTGTTTTAAACATGCACCATACACGCTTTAATATTATAGATGGGGATTTCAGATTTACTGATTCCTTTTCCTTCTCTGTTTTGTCTGCCACATTTTCTAAAACTCCCTTCTTTTCCTGATTTACACAATGTCTCCTCAAAATCAAAACATCTCGTTGCTGGGTACATTTCCAAGATTAGCCAGTCCTGCTAACTCCTGAGCAGTTTCCTGTTGAACTGCACACGGATTGCAACACAATTCAGCATGAATTTGTGAGACACAATGTGCATCTGCAAAAAGTGTTCATTAATGATACCAACAGGCTTAATACATGCATACTAGTAAGAAAGGTGCCTATTACCTTTCACTTGTAATCATTCCTACCATTTCCATTTTCTTGTTATCTTTTTCAATCTTATCCAATCTAAACTGCAATCTCTTTGGGATGGATTCATTCATTTATCTATTCACTATGACAATAAAAGAATTACGCAGAACTAGCCACAAAATCAGGGGTGGAGCTTCTTATCACCAAGTTTCACATAGCTAAGTATTGAGCAGGAGGGAGTGGATTTTGGCAGGCTAAGGCAAAAAACAAATGGGCTTATCTTTGTCCTGCATTGTGATAAATCTTCCAGCCATATAAAAGTGTCATCCAAGACCCAGATCTTCAGGACGTGAAAACTAAATGAAATATGAGTGTAGAGTATGAATCACTGGGAGCTGAGTCATCGACACAAGGAGTTTTGTAATATTAAAATATTTTCTCTCTTCCAAAAAGATCCTACTGAGTAAATACTTCAGTATATAATACTTATCCTGAGTAAATCAAAACCTGATTTGCTTATAAGCACATTTGAAACCAAAGCTCACTCACCCATGAAATCTACATTCCCAGTGCAGCATAATAGTGCCCTGGTTTACACTCGTATCTTCCAACTACCAGAACAAGTACCAGCCACAGCAAGAATGTTCATGTTAGCAAAAAAAAAAAAAAGGAAATTGCTTGATCAATATAAGATTGCACAAAGCACAATGACGGACGACATGAAGATCAGGGAATGGAGTAGCTGACTTATTTCGAAGAGTGAAATTTATCTTTGCTTTCTTGTATTTCAGAGTCTCCAGCATCAGCTGCAGGTAGGGACATAGCTACCCTCAGAAAATGACCATCAAAAGAAGAAGAAAGTCTTTGCTGCTTTGATTTTTTTCCCAGCAGAAACAAAGACTCTATGTTCCCCCTGTGTTCCTGTGCTCTGTGTAATCTGTGAGCTATGAATTGCTTCTTTGCCTCTGGATGCCTGCTAAAAGAAATTATAAATGGGATTACTTTGTTGCTCAATCTTGCTCTTGTAGCTTTTAGTAAAGTGCTGAACTTCCCAAAAGACATTTTACATTACAGGTGCTTCCTGAGTGTAACAATCCACCACAAAAGAACAGAAGGAACCTTTTAGCTCCCTTCACTACCTGCTATCTTATAGGACAGCTTTAAGAATAAAAAAGATCAAGAAGTTTTCTTTCAAGTAAAAGTTAGATAAATTATTATTATAGTGAAAATGAAGTTCAAATTTTTAAAAACCCACAAAAATAACAACAAAAAAACCCCCTAAAACAAACAAAAAGACCCAAAAAACCACAAACCACACCAAAACAACAAAAAAATCCCAAAACCAAACAAAACTGTTTGAAACTGTGGTGTTGCCCATCAATTCCAGTTCATGGCACATACTAACAAAGAAATTTTCTTGGCTGAGTCTGTTGTTAATGAATAATAAAGTTATGTTAACTTTTACAGCTGAGAGTCTCATTCCTGAAAAGAACAACACAGTTTTGAAATAATACATAAAAAACAGGACACAGGCATGGGGTGCAGTTTATTGAAAACAGACTAAAGCTTTTACATTTTTTCTGTCATTTGAAGTACCAAAGACTATTCTATCTTGTTTACTTCATGTTAGATAAACTCATAAGGGCAATAAACACACCAGAAATATCTCTATATGGACTTTTAGCTTGCGTTTTTCTGTTCAATTTACAAAAATACAAATTAAGCATTGTTAAGTTTGCATCTCTGAACAGAAATTTCAGTTTTATACTTTTGCTGTTCAAGAGTTCTCTCCAATAGTAATTCTTTGCTCTTGTCACCCTGCTCAGGTAGGGAGAGCTGGCGGGACTGAAACTTCAGCTGGACTTCCTCTAAGTACACACAACACACATTATGAAAACATTCCCTAATCTTCCAGTGCCGTGCAAAAGCTATAACCAATGTCATATTAGTTACTAACCAATGTCATATTAGTTGCATGGGAATTCTGACAGTTTTGAAACTTCTGACAGTGAGTGAGGCACCAAAATCATGACATGACATAACAACATTGCAGAAGACAATATGTCAGAGTCTTGTAACTATGCTCCTGTCCTCCCTGCAATACTGATGGAACATGCAATTAGGCTCTGGAAGTGTAACATCACCAGTGTTATGCAAACACTTCTTACGTGACTGTATCATTCTTATACCTGTGCATTACAAATCATGCAGTGTAAGAAGCTTTCTCATTCAAATAACTAACTAATTTTATAATTTAACATCACTGTGTGGCATTGCAAGGAAACTATATACATGATGAATGGAATGGATGAGCATAAGGAATGGGATTATATGGCATGCTGCGAAGGACAAGTCTTGCTACTTTTCTGGTCTTGAGTTTAAGGAAAGGGTGTTTGATTTTTAAGCATCTTCCTTTATGAACTTGGATTGAACTTCCCAAACAAAAAGTGCACAGTAGTGTGAGTTATCGTAGACCAAACAGGCCTAAAACAGGAGTTAGGAGTATTGCAGGAACTGGAGATGAAGCCTACTAACTAAAGTTGCTCTCTCCTGCTGACTTTCTGTCAACACAAAAATGACCCTTCCACTCAAATAACAGTACAGGTGTCTCCAGCTGAGTAGAAGAAATGGGCTTAGATACTGCTACTGACACAGAACTGAAGGAGAGTAAATAAGAGGACACATGAAGGCACTTAAAACATATCTACGTACAAATTCATCTCAGACTGAGGGCACTCCCAGCACAAAAGTTCAGATGACATACATAACAGGGACGCAATACTCTTGTGAAACAGAAGCAAATGATGCTTGTCGCTGCTGCTTGTCACTGTAAGCACAGTCCAGTGGTATTAGGGACACATGACAAACTCTTTCAGACAGCTATTGCCATATGTGAACTCTTTGCTACTGCTACAGCTTCCAAAGCTGTGTTTCTTCCACCTTTTCCCTAAGAACAAAGTAATTATATCCTGTTCTGACGGTTTATGCATATAAGCTGTTCCAGCTACATCAACAACCTAAGAATTTGCATCAGTTACATCTTCCTCTTTTCCATGACTCTAGCTTTTAACATTAAATGCAATGTTTCAGCAGGAAACCAGGCAACAGCATTTTGATTCGTTTCTGTGGTATAAAAAAATCTGACCTGCTGTACTGCAGCAAACATAAGAAAGAACTCCAGAACAAAACATTAATTACCCTCTCACTACACCAAATAATTTGTTCAAATACATTCATAAGCTGAAACTTGACTTTAAAACATCTTGCAATAATTATGACACTTTGATCCATGATTCTGAAAGCATTTTCTGTTGTAATACATTACTCAAAGTCAGGCTTGGATAAGAATAAGAATTGGCATCAGAAGTGAGAAGACGACACTTTGATAAGGCAAAGCACATTGCATACTTTTAGTTTTACCTCTGTTTCTTGGGCAACTAACATCCTCAAAATTGCCAGTCCCCAGAGTATATTAGACACTGTCTGTTAATAAAATCTTAATAAAATATATGTTACCATCCGTAACATACATTTTAGGACCTTTTCTTTAAAACAAGCTATCCCTGCTATGAAGTACCTACAGAGTCTATTTTCTATGTGATAATTTCTTTTGTTTTCCCCTTAAAAAGTACCAAACCCTTGTCACTAGGTTTTACACATCCACATAAAGAGAAAGCATTGGTGCTTACAAATATTTACTAAATGCCACAATTTGGAAAATATTTTACTCAACAATGCTTACAATGTCAGCAATACAACACTTCAGTAAACAGTGGGTGATGGTTTTTCAGTAGCTAAACTTTTATGGCTTTTTAATGTCAGTTCAAAACAAGCCTCCCTCTGTGGTCTATCAGATGTGGAATATGAAGCCAAACAGATGATAAAAGTCTGGAGAAACCAAGTAAAAATGCCCAGCAACTCATAGATGTTTTGAAATGTTAAATGTAGCTTCCTATATCAAACGCCTTTACATCCAGTCTGGTCTCATGTCTCCTCCAACAGCCACCAATACACATTGCATCTGCTGACAGAATAAATAGATAATACATGTTGGTCTGGCAACACCTAATGACTGGTGAAAGGTGAAGGGGAAAGAAATAAGTCTGTCATTATTGGTCCACTTGAAGTTTTCTGACCATAATGCTGCCTTTAACCCCCACAAGCTGTTTGAAGGATAGTTTAAAAATTGCAGCCAGAATATTATCAGCATAGTCCCAAGCACAGACATCTTGACATCTCCTGAACTCAGATAAATTCTGAGTTGATCATTTTGCCAAAGATTCTGTCTAGTTAGAAAAACTGAACTCTCCTTGGAACTACCACTGCTGTTACAAAGCCTTGAAATATTTAATTGCAGAGCTGTACTTATTCTAGCTCTTTAAAAACATATATTTTAAAGTCTATTTTTCAGAGGCCCTACCCTATACCAGACATCACAGCTCCTGAGTGCATTCCAAATACCCATTAGTGCGTTATCTGATGTATTACATCACAGCCTTGCAAAAAAACTGCATTTGTTTTGGACTTTAATGTCCAAGAATCTGTCAACACCTTAACAGTCTGGAAGTGTTCAGTGAACAGTTAAGCTTATATAAAAAGAATTCACAACCAGCTGTTAGTCCTTGTGAGATCATGATGTCAGTCCCTGCTCACTGCCCATTGTAGTACAGACTGGGACACTTACCTCATATACAAAGAATTTGTCATTGCAGGTTCTTACTTCCTTAGACTCTCCTGCTACAAGTATTTATTCAAGGCCCTCCATTTTAACAATCACAGGGGGCTGCTGATTCCTTTGACAGAGAGAAAGACCAATTTAATTTTGTTCTTTTTTCTCATTATTGCCTGAAGTGCTTGACAGAAAGAGCAGGTCATCCTTCCAGCAGCAGAGATAGAATTATTCAGTGCTCAGACTTGCTGCCCTGCCCTCCCATTTGTAAGTCCCATTTGTAAGCAGTAGAAACTCCTGAGATGGTATCTGAACTAGAGTCCTGTCATTAATCTGATAGTTAACTGGCTTTCAGAGCTGGAAGATACTAGGACCTGTCAAACTTAGTATGCGGAATGTCAACAACTTGGCTTCATTTCAGCTCAGACCAGAAGATGTTGAGTCTGACTGGGATAAGAAAGCATCTGGAGAAACTCTCAAAAATCTCTGAAAACCCCATTTATCCAGGAAAACTGCTCCATCATAGTTACAATAGCCAAAACGTTCAGATAGTTTCTAGGCACACCTGTGCTTTTCACTGCAACACCAGAAATATCTTCCTGCAATTCCTACATGAAAAAATTATTCTTTTCTCAGTGATTTAGTGCATATCAAAGCCAATAAAGTCATCTAGAACAGGCTACAACAATGCATTCTCCCTGTTCAGGAGACTTATGAAAACTCATGGGATGTAACACTTCCTACCACTGTCAGCATCTCTTTGTTTCTGTTACAGTTTTATATCCTGATTAATGTATTTTTCCAGGTTTAACTGAAGTGCTACTGTAAAAAATTGCTAAACATTAGCCAAAGTCAAGACATCTGGAGACACAAATCATATTTCTGTGTATTTACTACAGTTACTCATGTGCAAAAATGTTCAGTAGAAGAGATCTCCATATTTTAACCCATATGTAAGTCTCCTAAGTAAAAAAGCATATGTCACTCAAGCAAACAGATTTTTACTAAACTTTTACATTTGAATGCAACACTTGATAAGCTGAGCTTCACGGATTTGCTTTAGCATTCTATCAACTACCTCAGTCTACAAATACATCACAATTATTTGGCTTAACAAATTAAAATTTCAACTGTGTTATTCAAAATTTGTTAATTTGCTGTTCATTAAAAAACCAGTGACAACAGCAATAAATACTGTGACTTTAATAAATAAATACTGTAATGCTGAAGCACTTAGCTTCTCCATGTCCAAATCCCAAGACACTTTGTCCAAGATGACTGCTCAAGATGTTAGGGCAGTTTTGGTCAGCCACAGACCTGTCCTGGAGAGAACTATTCAAGCTATTTATAAATACTTGCTGAAGTCAAGAGAATAAAAAAGCTGCAGCTTATCACCAACCCCATGTCAGTACTATGAATAGCCTGACTGTTGCCCTTTTTATTAAGAATTTCATTAATACCTAAATTTTCACAGTTCTGGATACACAGGAGAAAAACAAATGTAAATGCCTCACCTCCATCATCAAATGAGCTCACAGAAACTAACAACCACTACAAATATTTAGCAAGTGCAGAAAATATGCATGAAACAATGCCTGAGAGGCTTAGTTGGTGTAATAACCACACTGAGACTTGGAAAACTGTCTTCAGGAAAGAGAACCACCCAATAACACATGCAAATTTTGTGTTTATCTTTGCTCCTTCTGCAGTTTTCTGTTTGGTTTCCTCCACCTAAACACAATATCTGGTTTCAGATAATTCCTGTTTGATTTGTTATATCACTAAGGACATTGCAGAGGTACCTTCCCTGAATCTGGACCTCTGTATTTCACAGCATTGTACTCTTATGATAATTCACAAACGTTCTAAAACCTTAAAATACAATCCCTGCTTTCCTCCTGTTGCCTTGGCTGTATGTTGCAGTGAGACCTTCCTAAAACACATAGTAAAGGAGTGTATCCTCGACCTCTTCAGCCACTCTGCTGTCAGCATGTTGCCTCCTTTCTCTTTTCAACCCCTCACCTTTCCTCTACTGGCAGCTTGGGTGAAAGACGAGCTGTTTCTCAGACGAGCTGTGGATGTCCCATCCCAGTAAATGTTTAAGGCCATTTTGGATAAGGCCTAGAAGTGTTTAAGGCCAGGCTGGATAGGGCTTTGAGCAACCTAGTCTAGTAGAAGACAGATATGCCCATGGCAGGAAGGCTGGACTAGAGGATCTTTTGAGGTCTCTTCCAACCCAAACCATTCTGTGACCGTATGGTACAGGTTTCACAGAGTCCTGCAACATGAATCCTCCACTCACACATCACAGTGGAGCAAGCTACTATTGAGCTTGTAGAGGAAATGTTAAACATATAGAGTTTCCCAGCAATGATCCAGATGCCGTGAAGGCTTGTGTAATTAAGCATGAAGTGCAGGTAGTCTACTGATCTGGTCTGAGAGCTGCAGCAATTAATGGAGGACAGTATTTCAGATGTGTGTCTCTATGTGAGGTGCTGCCCTTAAGCATTATATATTTGCATTATATATTTCCATTAGGCAGAATATATTTTGCCATAACCTGGCAAAAGTTTAAGACAGCAGAGACAGGAATGGCAGCATGACAACACAGTAAGGAAGACAAGGATGTTGAGTTCTTTTTAATGGCACATGCTCAGTGCAGAATGGTGTTTCTAGGCCAGAAATGCAACCCAGGACTGCTGGGAGTAATCCATCCAACTTCACACTTTGCATGTATCTGAGTTTAGAGACAGGCTTGGTAGCTAAGCCCTTCCCCAGCCTGAGCAATGAAACACACAGCACTCCTCCATGCACTGAAATACAGAGAACCTATATTGACTGTACAGGGACCCTGCCAATAAACTCCTTGAATTAAACAATGCATGTCTCTCCCTGGTGATTAAAAACACACATGGCCACTGAAAAGTCCAGAATTTCATAAGCTTCCTACCTGTGCATAACAGGAAGGACTGTTCAGATTTAGACTCAAGTCACCATAACTAACTGTCCCAGGAATTTTTGGAAATATTGCTGCAGTTGTCTCAGACAGGTAAATCACTTCACTGAGAAACACTGAAACAAGTATACCTATTTTGCCTTGTACTTTCTCTGAGGCAGTGCTTTATGCTTTCACCACATTTCTACAGCGACCATACCTGTGGCAAAGTATTATACTACATTATCCCACTGCAAAATGTCTTAGACCAATTTTTTAAATGAACAATAACAAAGCTTTCATCTTACAGGTATCACAGAATAAAAACATTTCACTCATGTGGAGTTTTTATGTGTCTCCAGGGTTGTCAGTGGCCAGCACATCTTTATAAGGTCACTTTTAAATGAGTTTCCTCTACCATGCACATGGGCTGGAGTCACCTTCTAGGGTCACTCACTCTGATGCCTACTCTGGTTAGTATAAGACAAGGTTTGCAAATGTATTTCAAAAAACATTCCTAATAATACAATGGTATTACTTATTTACTTGAACTTCTTTCAGGGCTTAGTGAGATACATGTGACAGAAGTAATCTTCATACCAAAAAAAAAAAAAAGAAAAAAAGGCAAAAATATTACCTAATACTTCCTCCTCAACAAACAGGATTTGGAAAAACAAAATCTTTAGTATTATATGCCAATGACCACACACCATAGATACATGGTTTTTCTAGGAAGATGGAATGATAATTTGCAGTATTTGGGAACTGTTAAACAAGTTCACAAAACTTCTGTGTCAGCACAATCATTTAGTTGTCATAAAGTTTTTATTTTCTCTCAAAAAGAAAGCAAATAAAGCAGCAAAGAAAATACATCAAAATTTCATGAAAGCATTGTACTTTTATTTCAGGGGCTATCACTAAAGCCAATTTCCCTCATGAGATTTTTCCCTTCTGACAGACTTTGGGCTAATACAAAGACCTCTTGAAAGGAGATACCTGGAGATCTGAAGCCCTTCTTTTTCAGTCCCTGTGGGATTTTTCTGCCTACACTTTGCTCTTGCAAGAGAAAACTGTTCTCCTAGATGTGTGACAATGATAGCCCCTAGTGGAACTCAATTATGTCCACAGCAGCCTTTCACAAAACCTCTTCCACAACCACTGCTGGATTTGCAACACATGGGCGTACATTTTTCTATAAATGAGGAATTAATATGGCAACTGTCTTCATTTTTCACGCACGCTAGTTAGAAATTAGCTATGTGCCCTCTGTCATCAAGTTTTTTATTCTTCTCTCATCACCATTTTTAGACTTACACTTACTAATTATATTTTCCAGCTACATTTTTCCTGAAATGAAGGTTAGTATAAGATTTTATTGCTTTCATCATTACACTAATTCACAAGTTTAAAAAAATCTGTTTGTTCTTTGTTTTCACTTGAAGTGTTATGGCATTACTTACTGGCAGATGCTTACTCAGATGCTCTGAGATTGCTTCTAGATAACTGAAGGGAAATTAAAGCCTTCGGCAGCAGGTGCAACTCTTGCCTGCTTGTGGAAGTGTCCATTTCTCGTCCGGCTGAGTCTCCTTGCCCTGCTCCGGTGGTAGGATGCACATTGTCTCTCAGACACTCATGGTATCCTTGAGTCTGTCCCCCGAGAACAGAGTTCAGCAAGCTTGGTCTGCAGTAGGGGCTGCTCCTGAGGAAAAGACCCCAAGGCACAGGTGGAGTTGGGCAGGCAGAGGAGGGGCTGTGGACGGACTGCTCACACAGGGTGAGAAGCAGGTGGTGGTCTCTCCAGTGCCTCCCCTCCCTGAGAGCATCCCTGTGTCCCTACAGGCTGCCACATGTGGAGCACATCCCCAGGCTGCATCAGCCTTTTAGGCAGGGCTGCTCCATATCTAGGCTCATGTAGCATGGCTGGAGGCCATGAGCATAGCTGGGGCTTCACACCCCTCCTCAAGTCATGAACACTAATCCTGACCCTGAAGGGAAATAAGGGGATGCACCAGCATGCCCTGGCACAGGGCAGCAAGAGTCCCTGTCCCCTGCCTCAGCAGCCAATATCTTGCAGTGCTTTTCGCAGGAAGGGGAGCGAGCCCTGCAGGAAGCATGCAGGGAGGAGTGTGAACACCGGGAAGGTTGCAGGCCGTGCAGTGGCACTGCACCAGCTTCTGCACCAGGCAAATACCCCCTCACCTTTCCTGTTCAGCCTGGGGCATCTGTGCCAGGGGCCTGAACCTCTGCCAACAGCTTCTCTTTCTCCTGGGGATGGGGTGGGGTCATCTTAACATGGGTAAAACATGCATTTCTCTATATTCCAACTAGAGAGGATGGATTTCTGAATGAAACATTTCAATTGGAAGTTAGTGGGTTCTGTATTGTGCCTACTTGGCCTAACAATTCATCTCTTCATTCTCAGAGAACGGAATAAAAATATATTATAAATATATAAATACCAAGAAAACTCAATTACCAGCATTTGCATTTTCCATATGAATATCTAACTAGGAAACACTAGCAAGATTCCTGTGACTGAGTTTAACCCATCCTCAGGCTTAAAAAAAAAAAAATTTAAAACCCCAGTTACCCCCAATAGCAGTAAAGAAACAGTCTGTCATATGCTTTTTATTTAACTTTTTCACTCACTGGAATCTATAAACACTGATGGAATTCCTGGAACTAGAGTGAAAAGCATAAATTTTGTTTTCCACAGAGAAACCAACCCTCATGTGGAACTGAACCTGCAATGAGTTCTTAGAAGAGATGCATTTTTCCAGACTCCCCAAACTATTATACCAAGCAGCTCAAGGCACCTGCTGCAGCATTGCCAAGGGGTTTTGCACTTCGGATGGGCTCTCTGTGGGTGTCCACATCCATGGCAAAAGGAGAAGGCATGGATGGACAATAAATGGCCTAGTGTCACCAACAACAGCAAGGTGTCATTTCAGCGAGCAGAAGTGCTGGGCCTATTTACGAGCTAGGGTGGTGTGAGGCAGGGGAGGGGAGATGGGGCCTTTGCACAGCTACTCCTGAAATCTTTGTCATTCCAGGGACTAGTCAAGAGTCTGGACACTGCAGAAATCTGACACTAAACTGCCTTCTGAGAAACACCGTTCAACAGGCAGCAGCTTGAGGTTTCAGAGAGCAACCTAGGCAACTATTAAAAGAAAAAAAAAAAAAAAAAAAAAAAAAGAAAAAAAAGAAAAACAAAAAAACCCCAAAAAACCCAAAAAAATAACCAAACAAACCCACTCTTTTTTCCCGTAAGCTGTAAACTGACTGTCACTGACATTCCACTGGTTTTCCGAACATAGAAGAGTAAGCATTTCTGCGTAGTAAGTCGTGGCCTCGTTCTATTTCTCTTCCCCAGGTAACAGGCAGCAGATCAGCCGTTCCGATATGATCCCTTTAAAAATTAACTCGGTCCCGTCCTTTTAACTTCTTCTCCCATGCAAGCTGCTACCCGCGGAACAGAAGAAGTTACTTAACTGCTTTTACTTATGCATTTACTGCTTTAAAAATATTTTCAGCTTCGAAAAACACGTAAGCTTTCCTATCGGCCAACTCCTGAGGATTCCCCTTTGTCCGCGCAGCGATTAGGGACGCTCCGCTCCTGAGGGAAGGGCGGGAGGCGGGAGCAGCGGCCCCCACTCAGAGGGGACAAGCACGGCGAGAGAGCCAATCAGAGGGGAACGCTCGGGAAGACAGCCAATCAGAGGGGAACGCTAGGGGAGACCGCCAATCAGAGGGGAACGCTAGGGGAGACCGCCAATCAGAGGGCTGGGTTCCCAGTCCCGAGAGGGCGGGGCGAAGGCGCCGCGGCGCTGAGGGAAGGGCTGTCGTGGCGGCGTGAGGGGCTGAGGTGGGTCACTGTGCTTCGTTCCTGTTGGTAGATTTAAAAACATTTGATGCTGGCAGAAGTTCCTCATCCAGAATATTTCGTTTACGGAACGTGGTGTTCCCTCGAGTCCTTGGAGAATGAAGCAGGGTCATACTCGTTATTTTTGGTTTAAAAAGTTTGAAGACTTCCTTGTAGGCTCACAGACTGGTATTTCTAGGTCCCACTTTTTCAGTTTTAAATTGGAAATTTGGAACGTAGCTGGATGCACGTAGTGCATAGTGCATGCACGTAGCTGGATGAACGTAGTGGTTTTTTTTCTTACTGATTGACACACCCTTAAGGAACTAGTGATACCTGGAGTGAGTACTGAGCAGTTCGCTACTTCTGGTGTATTCATTCAAATTTTATCACTGGGAGTAGTAGTTACAATTCTATAGCTAATACTTGAATTATCCCATGGTTATGTTGCTACAAAGAAGTTTTAGTCAGTGATACACATCAGTTATGCTAAGGTGCCGTACTGTCCACTGCCTTCCAGCACTTAAGGTGTGGATCCATCCCTGCTTACCAACCCGTCCCTGCTTGCTCCACTCTCCCACACCAAGTCTGTTGGATGTAGATCTGATGGAGCGCCCAGCAGGCTGTCCAAAGGATTTTCTCTACGATCTTGTGATTTTGGCCCACTGCTTCAAGCTATCCACACTCCTTCCCTTAGAAGGTTCCCTTCTACTTTGTTCTCAATATGATTTTGTATATGTTTTTGCCTTTTTTGTTTCTTTGCCTGAACCTACCTTTTTACTTCTCCTGCACTACTTTTCTCTGTCCAGACTCCATTCAAGTAACCAACTACCCCCTAAGTCACCTTTTACTCCACCATAGAATTGGTTCAAATTCTATTACATTCATATCTGTAATTGGTATTTCCAAATTTGTAAGGTAGGCAGTTTTTTAGCCTCATGTCATGATACTTACTGATACATACAGGAAAATTGCCTTCTGTCACAGGTTTTCTTTATGGCCCTACAGTTCATTTTATTAAAATTAAATTACATCATGCACTTTTTAATGTAATTATCTGAGTTTGAGTCTTCCGCCTATTTTCGATTAAGAAAAAGTACTGTATTACCTTGTGTGGATGCCAGCTACAATATATCCTATTTTGCATTCACACTGTGTCTCTAGCCTTGTATAGCTTTTGCCTTTCTCCTGGTTCCCCTCAGAAGCATCAACTCACTTAGAGACCTGGTGCTCTCAACTAGCTTATACAATATCTCCTTTTTTCTTGTGAAACTGGAAGAAGGGGGAAAGCCCCCTCACAAATACATGGGGCAGTGAGAATTAGTACCTTTAAAAACAAATTTATAATCCATTAAAATCACTGAATCAGTTAATTTAAGAGTTATTACTTAAGGGAGATAATTTGTATTGCCTACATTCTCTTAATGGTTCTAGAGGTTTTATGAGAAATAAACACCAAGAAGCATAGCTAAAAAAATAAAAAAAACCCAGTTCTTTCAGAAAGAAATCAAATGTTCATGGTCTGTAGTTGGTCTGTTACTTCCTTCCAGAGGAAGATTATTGAATGCTTTGTGTAGCCTTCTGCTACATCGTGCATGTGCTAGACATTATGAAGCTATTCATGTTGAACCTGAAATTTGACCTCCTCTTTCAACATTTTGAGGTGATATGAAAAGTTTTTAACTGATCCGTATTCTGTATGTCTTCCAGACAACTGAAATGCTGAGAACATCACAAAACAAGATGTTTGCAGCTTTGAAGTATCACTCAACAGACTATTTATATGAGGTATGGTTTTATTGTTTCTCTTAATAGTCTGAACAAAATATAGCAAATTCAGTGAAATTGAGAAAAGATTGTGCTAAAAGATTGAGTGCACATTAAAAAAGAAAACAAGAATACTTTTTTTCAAATTCTCGTTAAGAGAGGCTTTTGTGCTGCACTTTGTGGGATAACATAGTGAAGTGATTACAGGCTTTTTAAATAAGAGAATTTAGGTACAATTTTGCACAGACTGTAAAACATCAATTATTTTTAGTGTCTGTTGCATTTACTTATAATGATTTACTTATTATGCACATAGAAGTTTTCTGCCCAGAGCTTTCTTTGGAGAATACACTGTTAAATTAAATTAATTACTTTCTGGAGAAATAATCCAACTTTTTAGCTACTTTGGTGTGTATTAGAATAGTGATAAATAATGCTGTATTCTTTAATGATTGTAGGGAAAAGTTCTTGCAATGTTTTAGATTAAATTCATGGAAAGGAGATTTTTTTTTTTTCCTCACACAAACGATGACTATTTTACAACCTCTTATCCCCAAAGTACCCAGTCATAACTGGTTTTCACTTACTTATATTTTCAAAGAAAGGCCACAGACCAAATACGAGACTTCTCTTGCCGAGGAGCAGAGGGGTGTTTTGCCAGAGGGGGGCATTTGTGGTGTGTGAGCAGAACAATGTAGCAAGACATGAGGCCTTCAGGAGTTCAGGGGGAGCAGAGGGGCACTCGGAGGCGCTCCTAGCACTTAACTGGAGAATTGCAGCCTGGGAAGTGGTCTGGCTGTAGCACTTGTGGTTGAACTGCAGTCTGTATTATGAAACATCGCCCACATCCCTTTCTTTAGGGTACAGCAGCTGTTCCGTATAGTGCCTGTGTCTGTCCCTGCTGTTTTCTTAGATTGTAGCAACCAGAACTTCTTTTTCTGTTGTAATTCCTGCAGTATGCAGTCTGTCATGCAGTGTTTGTGTGGATATCTTCTCAGTGTAGTTCCATTCAGCTTGATCACCAGTTGTTTCCATGTTCCTCAAAAATAGCTGTGTTAGCAAAACGTGTCATGGGCTTTATGCAAAAGAGAATTGCATGGCTTTTCTTGGCTGAGTTTTGAGGAGGATGGTTCTGACATCAGGACAACTGAAAACTTTTATAAGAGAAATGCTGAGGGACCTGCTGAACGGCTGCTCTGGAGCAGAGTAAATCTCGCTCTGTGGTGCTACCACAAGGATGTGGTCACACATTTAAAGGTATACAGATCTGACTGTGCAAGGGAGATGCTGTGCTGGGACTGGTTCCACTCTTGTGCCTAGTTGTTGCCCTCTAGAAAAAGCTATGTTGATTTTTCCTCTATCAATTGCCCTTGACTAAAGCTTCCAGGTTTTAGGAAACACTGGAATTCAATGACCTTATATCAAACTGCTTCCTGCACATAGCTCACTTAAGTGGATGCAGAATCCTGCTCCTAATGTACTTGTTATGCACTTATATCAATTGCAGGTGTAGTTTTTCCAGCTTCTCTTTATAAGTATCTTTGAAGAAAGATACTTTCAGTCATCCTAGACACAAGAGTTACGAACTTCATGCTCCTGAGTGTTGTAGGTGTGATTGCAAAGTCATCTTGGTAGTGCAAGTTTTTCTAGTGTTATAAGAAAACAATACATGCAAACTGAATGGAACTGGGATAATATCTTTCAGCTGGAAGAAAAATGTGCAGAGACCTTTATATTTTCTTGATAAACAGGGGTAAACATGTACTGATTGAATGCTACAGCTATTAATAATGGCCTTGAAAAATACTTTTATGTATTTGAGAATGTCAAGAAAAATTGTGTTTTATCAGACTTTATAAAGTGAACTAATCTAGCTTAAACTTTACCCTTTGAACTGTTTCATTTAAAATATTTTGTAAAATGCACCATTTTCCTGGTTTAAGGCTATTACCTGTGATAATAGCTCTAGGATGTATTTCTTCCACTTCACAGATATCAGTGACAGAAAACAATTTTAGCTATTAAGCTAAAGTTAGCCTCAGTAAAACTACACAGTGGTGTTTCAAATTTCTTTCAGATCTCTGTTTTATTATTGTATATACTTGCTTGTTCAACAGCTTCTACAGTAGCAGTAGCATTCTTCTTTATCCTATGTGTCCTTTGACAACTTTTATGTGCAAATTCCGACAGCTTCTTTTAATGAAGAGAAGGGTTATCCATAGCATTTCCTGTTTCTGTTATCTCTATTAGGAAATTTACTAGCTGCCCTTTATTTTATGATAAATGCAGTTGTTTCAGCAGTAACTCCAATACAGATTACCTAAACTGATACATGGCCAGTAACATGTAGAAGACATTGGTCCAGCTGCCCATAGTTGTCTGATTCTGTCTTCTTTATTCAGAATTTTTGAAAGAGATCAGTGAGGAAATGCCATGCTTTGACTTAGGCAAGAAGAACTCCATTGGATCAGATCTGTTTTTTCACAAGAGCCTTTTAAGGAAAAGATGCTATGATGGCAGGAGTTTTCGGATTTTTAATTAAAATTAACTAGCATTTCCAGAATTGTAACTATCCCACAAAGGATTAAATAGAAATTGAAAAAGGATTTGTATTCATGCAGTGACAGTATTTGTTTTCATTGCTTCCCATGTGTTTGTTTGTTTGTCGATGTTGGTTTATTTTGGTTTGTGGTTTTGGGATTTCTTTGCCCCTAGGTTTTCTCTTTTCTTATAGGAAGGTTTGAAAAGTACACCAAAGCATGGTTAGTCTGGTTGCAGTCCAAATCAGTGAAATATTTCAAATATTTGTAGTCTGTCACCTGAGATTTCTAGTAGTACAGGCAATATTTGGCTTGACAGCATATGTTGGAATGGTCAGGCAGTTCTTTGAGCTGGAGCAACACAGCTGAAGTGAGGCAATGGGTTTACAGCTAGAGAAAAGTTTCTGGTTTCATTCACTATGTTGTTCCACATGACTATAGCTAGTTCTCTTTTCCAATATGCCTTTAACTCCACAGACTTTTAAAGAACAACTTCTTTCTTCTTCTTTCTATAAACTCATTAAACACAAATATGTAAGTATAATTTTTCTTTGCTTCCTGAACTCACTGGTTATTCTTTGGTTCTGTGCTCTATTGCATAAGTACTAGGCATGGGTTTCTGTGACAAAAGAATTGTAAGGTAGTTTATTGAACTTGGATTCAGGGAAAAGTTACTAAACTTGCCACATAAAGTATTTCATTCCAGAATTCAATTGATTACTGTCCCTGGTTTTAGAGAAAATGAAAGGCTTTAAAAGTGCTTTCATTAGCTCATAATGACACATGAAAGACAGGAGGCCTTAGAATATTAAAAGCACTTGAAACAGCAGTAGTAGGAATGATGCTAAATTGTTTCTGGTCAGCTTATCCATATGTCCATTCAGGAGACCATTCCAAGTGTTAAGATAGGCACGTGTAATTGCACGTTCAAAGCTTAGTTAAAGTTTAGCTAAGTGTATGTTCAATTCTGCATACTCAGACGTGTAGATTAAAAGTTAAATAACAAATCAGGTAGATGTTAGTATCTTCTCTTAAGAAGAATAAAACCCTTGAAAGCAGTGGGAATGTTTGAAGAGGCAGTACACAAAAAGAATGGAGCTATCTCTCTCATGACTTTATCACATGCCTTTTTTTTATTCAGAGCATGGCAAGGCAGAAGTTTTCCATCTGGAAATTTTCACTTTGCTTTCCTCCCTGTTTGCATCAAGATGAAAAGTATCATCTCAATGGACTCTTTGCTGATGATAAGTATAGGAAGCCATGGACTAGAAGTATGTAATATAATCCTTAAGTTTACTGTAGATTTACTGTAGATTAAAAAAAACTTGTGTTTATCCATAATGAGATAAATCTGATAAAAAATATTCCAGACATAGCACTATGCCCTTTCTTATAGCTTTTGAAGGTAGAACATCTTCATTGTCCAAATTGAGGCAAATGGGCAATGGATATTTATTTGAGTATATTATTTTATATGAGGCATCATAAATGAGATGATATTTGATTAGTTTGTAGAGTTCTCTGGATAGATTTCTTTCCAGAGAAATGATTATGGAAGAAAAGCAATGATCAGAGATAAGTAAAATACCAAATCTGATTAGCTGGGAGAGGTTTGGAAGATGATGCTGAGGTTATGAGATGTGGCAAAAAATGAGGTCTTCGAATGACAAAGGGAAATACATGCATAAAAGTGTTTGCATCTTTCTTGTGCGTTTGTATTATTTTTGCTAATGGAAACTAAAGGTGTTTTTTCTTCTAGGCATCATGTGTAAAGTTTGATTAACTTCTGCAATGACTTAATCAATATATAAAAATTAATTTAAATATTTTCTGCATTAATTTTTTTCTCCTTTTCATCTTAGTTGGTTCAACACAGAACATGATGGCTATTTCAGTATTGGATCAGTGGAAGAGAATTTTACCTGTGGAGGATTTCCTGGAAAAGTCAGTAACTTTAAGTTAAAAACATTTATGATTTCTTTGATATCACTCAGGTATTTTGTGATTTATGTATTAATGATGAAAACAGAATATGAAGATGTTTCCTGATAGTAGCTAGTGTGCTGGAGCTGTACACTCTATCAGATAACTTAAAGATAGGTTTTTTCACTAAAAGTAGCATTGTCTTTTTATGGAGTTCACTGGTTCTGTATATATTTTTAATGGTTGTGTAATCTATTTATGACATTGGAGAAAGTCTCTGAAAACTGCATAAACATGAAAATAAGCCGTTTCCCTTCTCCTCTCTAAGACAGTTATCTTATGTAACTGTACAAGCATAGCTATGTGACTTGAAAATATTTTTCCATACTTAGAATAGTCTGCATTAAAATATTTGCCATTTTCTAGAAAAGCCTTACTAGGACTTTGATTTTGGAAGAGGTGGTCTGTGTAGTCTCAAAATAAGCAACTCAGTTAGATTTGTTCTATCTATAAAACTGTAGTGACACGGAGTGATGTCAGTGAAGTTCTAACTTGGGCAATGCTTTAAGGTTCATGGATTTTCAGATGCTTATGCCATGTGAAACTTTGGATATTAGTTATTATCAGTACCGTATTATTACAGTAACAAATAGTTATTACTTGTGAAGTATACTACTTATAGCTTTAAAATAATTTCTGAACTACAGTCAAAATGTTGTAAAATAGTTGATTTTTTTAAGATGGGCAGCACACATTCCCCACTATTGCTGTTTGCACATGAAGTCCTGTACTGAATTTCAGACGTGTACTTCTACACTGATTGTTTTTATGAGCCTTACCTTTAGATGACTAGCAAATAGCAAGATGATGTAATGCTAAGTATTATTAAAAATATGAATAAATCAATAGGATGCAAAATTGAGAAATCAGTTATCTGAAATAAGAATAGTAAGTACAATAATTGTAGATGAGCTGATTTGGGTGCTTCAGAAATGTCAGCACTTGTCAGAGTTACTATATTGTTGCAGTCAATTTATCTAGGTAGCATTAACACATATTTTAATAAACTATTGTAACTCTTTTGTCCAAATGCATGCTTAGCTCAGGAAAATCATGGGTTTTTTTTTTTTTCCTTTCTGTAGTCAAATGATTTTCCTACTTATTTGGCAAACAGTAGGGAGGCTTTCTTAATAAATAACAGTAGTACTGAGGTTAGTATGAAAAGTTGCAGGAAATAGAAGTGGTTTTGTTTCTTCATTTACCCTGTCTTTTTCCTATTGCTGTTACTTGCTATCTCTTCATGGTTTTTGAAACAAAAGTGTACATTTAACCCAGCAGCAAATTTTTATCACGAACCTTATGACATCAATAGGTTTGATTTTTTTTTTTTTTTTTTGTGCAGTTTTATGCTGGGTGTAAACTTAAAGGACTTTTCTTGCGGAAAAATTGAACATGTAGTTTGACCATGTATCCAGTGAATAGAGAGAACCCTAAATTCCAATCTTCTTCAGTAAATATGGTGATTATCAAAGTTCTTAGAGCATCTAAGTGCTGTTGATTCACTGAGGAGTCAGGGAAGTTACAGCATTGATTTGGCTACAACTTTAGCATCAGGCATTTTCTTTGTGTTTTTTAGGAAACCTATATCCTCTGTAGAGTTTCAGACTAGTAATGATTTAATAGAAGTTATTCCAAGTTCAAATCCTTGCTCTCAGACTGACACAGAAGAATCTTTTTTACTTATGAAGAATGGTTTTAAGGAAGACTCCACCCAAGACAAATATTTGAAGATTTATTATGCCACTGAATTTAAAGAACCACAACAAGGTAAAATGTTCAATTCGCTGCTTTCTGAGTTTTGGTTGAGTAATCTTGTTAACTTTTGTAGTTTTTTGCACATGTTCCAGAAACATTGATGAAATCATTTGAGTGTTCAAAAACTTTGCAGTTGCATAAGGTATAACCACTAAAGACAGATTTATTCCCTGGAGAAGCAGGGCTTGTTTTAATAGCTCAAGAGAGATGGCTTTCTGGGCTGTGAGTGCCCATGGCTGGGTCATGCCCAGCCTCTCACCCACCAGCACCCCCCAGTCCTGCTCACAGGGCTGCTCTTGATTTGTTCATTCCCCAGCCTGTGTTGATACAATATCATCTTTCTTGAACTCACAGTAATTTTCAACTTTTTTTATAATTGTTTTTTCTTTGTAGTTAGGGAACTCTAGTTAGATTGAGAGGAGTGAGTGCATCATTTAAAATTGCAATGAGCTAAGTTTCTTGGCCAGAACCTACTTCAAAAGTTCCTTTATCATACGTGAAAGTGCAAACAAGGAAAAAAAAGTACCTCTTGTTTTTAACAGGTGTTATATAAGACAAAAGAAAAAGCTAAAGAAAACTAGAGGTTACCATGTGGGCCATAGAAGTCTAGACTTTGTTGCATTTTAAATGTTTTAAGATTTAAGTTTAAAGTAAAAAGCTTATTGTTTTGCTGACATGTATTCCGACAGTTGCTGAACAATTCTCTTTATTCTGATAATTCTTAGTATTTTTATCTTGTTTTATAATGTTTTTTCTTCTATTTTGTCAGATTTGTGTTTGGAAGAGGAGTTTGTTTTTATTGACAATCTTGAAAGTTTTCGTAAAAAATTGCCAAATTTATCTATACTTCTGAGCAGACTACAGTTTTTTTTAGTGAAAGATCCCCTTTTGGATTCTGAAGGACAGTTTTTAACAGCAGAGAATATTTTCAGGTACCTACAAATTTCTGTATAATATTAAACATAAAATATAGTCTGTGTATAATGCCATTAGCATTTTTATGTTTGTTGTATTTTACCTTTGTAACTAGTTTATGTTTGCAACACATAAAGACTTCAGCTTTTCATCTTAGGATAAAATGAGGAGGGTGAAATTTATATGCATTAAGAGAACTGGATTAATGAAATTGTCATTCTTACATTCTATAGATGTGAAATGCAATCAGGATATTAGTTTTGGAATACTGAAAAAATGTGCATCTTTAAGGGACTTAGTCCTTCCTCAAACTGACTGATTCCCTATCATGAAAGTATCACTAAATTTGGTAGGGCTAGAATTTTACATATGCTTCCATGTTCCTTTTTTCTCTCCTCTCAGATGTGCTGCCAGTAAATCCATGCTTTTTCCCTGTTGAATTGTTTTTCTTCAAGTTCAAATATTATTTATTCTTATGATTTTGCTCAGTTTTGTATTGCTAGGTTGATTGAATTTAATTGAATGATACCTATGTCATGAATTTTAACCAACCAGTACATTTAAACAGCTATGCTGTATCAAAAATGGGCTTAGTATTTTGTTAATATACTCATCGTGTATATGCATTCATAAAGTCTGACTAAACATTTGTGCTGATTTACTTCATGTCTGGACTATTTGTATTGCTTCCTTTGCACTTGGAAGGGTTGCATGACTGACAGGCAAGGTAAAACAGGTTCTAACTGAACCAACTGTACCCATAGTAGAACAAGAAGGAATGGGGTTGTTTGCCTGTTTTTTCAAAGATGAGCCCAGTCTTGCAGTGAATCTTGGATGTAAGACTGTATGAATGCTGTAAATATACAGTGAAAGAGGTGGGTATTGGATCATGAAGAGACCATGATCCAAATTCTATAAATGACTTTCAGAAATACCAGTAATTGGAGAAAAAAATGCTAATGTGAAGCTTTACAGAAATGGCTCTGACCTTCGGATCTGTGGTTGACTAGCAAAACCATGGACCTGTCCAAGGTGGGAGTCCAGATCTCCTAGTGCAGCACACAGGGAGATGCAATTACTGAAAGGGACTCAATTAGACAGACTTCCGCTTGAGTTAAAATTAATGAGCAGCCCAAGGCTGGACATAGAACAGTTTGTACTCTGCGATCTAAAATATTCCTTTGGAAGATAGTTGTGGGAGGGACTGATAAAGAAGTTACTCTCCTAACAAGTCACTACAAATTTAGTGCCTGTAATTGGCACAAACGCCTGATGAAGCATTTTCTTTCTGCCTGACAAATCTTCATCCCTGTGCTGCATGCGTCCGTGCTTTACAATGCAAGTATTAGCTTCATTCCTGAGTTTTACTTCCAAGTGTTTTAAAGTTTTTCAGTTAAATCAGGAACATACTTTTAGTTTTCACTTTAACTAGTAATAAGCACACTCTGCCTTCTTTCATGCTGAATCTTTCCTGAAAATAGGAACAAAAGGTGGCAAAAGATAAATAAGGCAAATAGATTACAGAGATTTTCTGTCTAGTAAAAAATTGTACGTTGGAAGAAATTAGATCTGCAGCTTTTGCAGAAAGGGCTTTTACATGAGGGGACTTTTGTGCTGGGAGGCTGAAGAATTATAGTATGATGGTTTTTTGATGTAACTGTTTAAGGCAAGCCCCAATATTAAGCAATTCTACTCTGCATATAATGAACTATTTCTTAAAAATTTTCTTTGGTTGATTACACAGATCAGTACAGCATCACTTGGAATTGCCTTCTTAGAAAAGGCATGGATTTAGAAATACGTTTGCCATGTATATGGCTATCAAAACTATTGCAAAGAGTTTCAGTTTTAGACATTAGGTAATATAGAGAAGTCACTTACTTTCTTTTATGATCTTTTAAAGAGAATGTTTGACTTTGCAAAATGGAATGAAGATGGAAGAGAGTCATAATGATTTGCAGGGGATTAAAGAGAGTTTCTGTACTGTATCTATAAAAGATGAAGAGGTATCATACTGTTTTTTCATACTATATTACATTAGTAGTTATTCTCTGTTATGCATGTGTGTTTGTTCACCTGCAAGTCATCTTACTGAGTTCTTTTCATATTTACCAAATGTTTCAAGCTTTCATGTTTCCAATATTAGGAAACACTGACATTATTTATGGTTTTTTAATTCTTGGATGCTGTTTTTAGGAATCTCTGCTCTGACAAGCTGTTTGTCCTGGTACCTGATGTGTTTGCAGTTTTATGTAGATACTTGTTACGCTAAGAATAAAAATTAATTAGAACAGGAAGCCATGACATGAGCTTGGGAAAGGGAAGGCTACAAGACATGTTCTGGGATTTGGAGGGCCAGATTGGCTTTTTTTTTTTAAAGAATTCAAATCTACTTTTTGCTCCATTTTTCAAAATTCTAAAAACCAGACTTTTAGTAAAATAAAGGAGGATTTTACTTGGTTGGGAACTGTAAATTAAGGCACAATTTTTGTGCTCCACTGAGTCAATCTGAAGTTGTGTAACATTGTATTTTACTCTGTATTGAGCAAAGCTTCATGTGTAAATGTCAAATGATTTCTCTCCTAAGAGCTCTTAAATTGGTTTAGGATAAAAGTTATTTGAAGATTTTAAGAAGCTTTGACTGTACAGTCATATGAAAGGAAATTTACTGGCCGTTCTGTTGTGATTAATATTTTTTCAGTATTTCCTGTTGCCTGTTGATTTAGAATTGAGCAAACCTAAGAGTGGCAGATCTGTGGCAGTTCCATCATACTTGGAACTAAAGAAGGTGTTAAATTTAGCTTCAGTCACTGTAGATGATGAAGACCTTTGCAAACAAGTGATCAGAGAAGGTGAGGGTTGGTTTTTTTAAGTGCTTGACCTGATTTTCCTTTCATTTGAACACATTTAGCACAGTCAAGCTCTTTTATATTGAGTTCACTTAAAAATTACTTCACAGTTTATCAGATGAGAAGTTCTGTTGATGAACTAGGACCTGTGTTACACCCAAATTTCTGGTATTAGACAGGTCTCCTTTAGGGGTAGTGAACGACTTGCCATTTGACTCAGTCCAGGGCTGTGTTGTCATCTTGAACACAAAAGTAATTTGAGCTGTGATTGTATATAGCTATAGATATAGATATAGATATAGATATATAATCAATATAGCTATAATAATTTGGTGCTGTGCTCTCTAATATGTTTTTAAGTTTACTTTCAGAGACATCCCTAAGAAGATTATATGCAGAACAGTCATACCATCAAAAATGCTTTTGTTGCATTGTAATTGCAAACACAAAAGCAGATTTCTGGGGGAAAATGGTTAAATATTTCCATGGATAACAGGATTATTCTCAATGGCAGTAATAGTTTCTTGAAAGGAATTTTCGAAAAATTACTGAATGCTTTCAGACTACTGATAAATATAACTTTGATGACAGTTGTTGACTAATGGATTGATTTGTATGACAGTGTTTTGTTTAGTTAAAAGAAAAAGGCATTGCCTGAGGGTTGGGCTTTTTTAAAGTCAAAATAAATAATTTTCCACACTTTTGGTGGACAGGAAGCAGCTCAAAGGAGGCGGCTTAATGCTTCTAAAGATGGAGGATATGTGCTGAATTCTGTGTCTCATAGAACAGCAGTTTGAAGTAAACCAGTCCTTTACTGAAGACAGAAACAATACTTTTAAAAGTGGATATTTCATTAAAACAGTTTCGTGTGCATTCCCTGATATATTTAGTATGTGTCATGTTTCAAGCTGAGATTGCAGAGATTTGAGGATTCCGTACATAAAAGTCAACCTATTGTGGGTGGTTTTGTTTTAGTCCTTTTTTGGTAGCAAAAGAATCTACATACACATACTCCTAGTAACTTATATTTAGGCTACTTAGTTGTTCTGGAAATCATTGTAGTCATAAGATCTTGGGATAATTCAGATAGTGACTGTACAGTATTGGGGGGGGGATTTTTTTGTCGCTTAAGGGACAAGACTGAGCACTGCTCTAATCAGTTAAAGCATCTGGGGCTACCAAGCGTGATTAATTTTTCATAACAATTTATCATGGAGTTTTGATAAAAAGACTGAAAGGTCTGACTGGAAAAATTAATAAATGGTTCATTTATGGCTCCTTTTAAAATCTGTTTTCAGATCTCAAAGCAGAAATTACATGCAAAATAGAAATTTCCAAGTACTGTGCCATTCCACAAGAGGTTTGCTCCAGTATTAGCACAAGTATGTTGGAATTCTGTGAGTCAGGTAGGAAGATCTGTATAAATCAAGGGGTAATATTTAAGATGAATTCTTCAAGTAGTTGCTCTAATATTCTATTTTTTGGAGAACATGTACCACACAGGTAAGAAGATTCACTTTGTGTAATCTATTCTTTTGTACCCACACACCATAAGGAGGTAGAAGTGAGATGCTCCTTTGTAGAGCTTTATAATCTAAACACAAGCAACTTTACAATTCCTTCGTGTTGCATTTGGCTGTAAGCAATGTCTATAACTTTTGCACTTTATTAGATTTTTAGATCTTTTTATATCTAGCAACTCATCTACCAAGAGAGGGGAGATGAAAGTTAAGGCAGATTGATTAAAATTGTGGAGTCAAAGAGCACAGTTTAAAGTTTGTTGAAGTCTGATATAAATGCTTTCGAAAGAGGGTGGTGGAGAAACAATTCAGGTAGCAGTGCTGTGTTTATAAATTCTAGAGACTGAAAACTCCTGTGCAGATATCCTGTTTTGCAAATGGTTCAGTAATTGTGTGTGATTGGGAAATTAAGCCAGATCTGTTTTCTACAGAAATTAACTCCACCTGTTAAGTATGTGCTAATATGCATTGGATCCTTTCTCCTCCTGCACTGGAATCAGGAAATACACTCCATGTGTCCACCTTTATTATGTTGAAAACCCAAGTCATGCTGTTTACACCATTGACTAGGGCTGAGCAGCTTTGGTGTCTCACTGCTCAACCTAGTCATCCAACCTTAGTTAAAGTTTTTTTGGGTTCCAGGTGTAACCTTTCAAAATAATGTACAGTCTTTGCCAGCCCTACTAGATTCACAGCTAAATTCTGGCTGACTAAGCGAGGCAGGAAAATGGCTGTGCTAGTGACATTTTTCACCTTTCGTTTAATGTAGAAGAGCCTGCACAAAGAATAACATTTACAAATAAATGTGATCTGAGCATGATGATACATGTACATCTCATCCTGATGTATATCCTTTCTATGAAAAGATCTATCCATTGTTGCAGTGGACAGTAGCAGTATTATCCATCAGTGCTTGTTTACTTGATAGTTTTCCATACAGAAGTTATTAAAATGCTCCAGAAATGTTGAGTTTTCTCCAGACCAAGACCTTTCTTATTGTCTTAGTTTCAACAAGTTTTAAATTTAGCTGATAGTTCTCCCCTGCAGACTAATAGTACTAATAGCACCATGCTTTAGATACTATATTGTAGTGGAATTTTGGTTGGAACAATCATATCGTTCAAAGTGTCTGATATAAAAGCTCAATGCAAACACACCAAGTTCCACCAAGATAAAGTTAAGCTTATTTTACATCTGGGGATTATTGTCTAGCATGATAAACTGTAATCTGTGTGTAGTCAGCTCTCTTGACTGCTCTTCTAAAGCTTACAAGCAGGAGGGGCTTAAGTGCAGTAGATCAGACTCTTGCGCTGTATGTAGTACTAAAAAATAGACTGTGATCTTCTTTAGGGTATTGTTCATTCTTCTGCAGTAGATGAGTGGTCAAGCCATCTTGAATTGTCTTTTAAAGAAAGTGGCTGCGTTAGTCTTTATTACCAGTTGCTCTCTTAGGTCTGGTGTTGATTCAGGCAGAATTCTATTGTTAGGCCACAATCAGCTTCCATCTCTCTCTCTCTCTCTCTCTTTTTTCTTTTTTTTTCAGAATGGACTCAGATCTGTAGGCTAGAGACCTACAAATGTGTGCAAGCATAGGTAACTAGAAGACTGTCAGGTATCTCAGCTGAAACCTAACACCCAATACAGAAACTTCTGCTATCAAGCAGTCTTCTCCTTCTAATTAATTTTGCTCTTTATGAGTTACCAGAAGTGAAATATGTTTGCTTAAATTCAGTGAAGAAGCAGTCATAAGACTGAACATTCTTTCTGTAGTCACTGAGTTTGTTTAGAAAAGGCATTGAGAGACAAGATAGTTCTCTGAGTCAGCAGTGTTCTGAGAAGGGAATGTTACTCTGGGTGTAGGCAGAGTTTAACTAATGTAGCTGATGAAGAATTCCAGTCTCAAAGGCATAAATAACTAGACAAGAACAAATATTAATAGTATTGCTCAAAGAGAAAGAATAGTTCTTTTTAGATACAGCAGGTATTTTTGCTGTCCTGAGACCAGCTTCTGTCCTGTTCAAAGTAAAGTCCTAAAATTGTTGCTCCTCACAAAAACTGGTTTGTGAGCTGAAGTTCACAGCATGAGTTCATTGAACCTTTTTTGTTCTAACTGGAAAAGAAATTATACTGACTGGAAGTGTGTTGTTTTATTTTGTACCCACTTTAATTTCTTACTTTTTTTCCCCGTTTTTCTGATATGTTTGTGTCCTCTGGCTTTCTATCACTGTCTCTTACCCTTCCTGCCTAACAATCAGCTTGTTAGGTCCTTCAAGGAGAAGCTGTGAGCAGCTGGACAGGTGACTGATTCATAGGCTTCTTTGTGCTAATTGTCCAGGCAATGTGGGTATGATGGTTGCATCTATTGCTGCCTGGTGGAAGGAACAGGGAATTCATTATAAGTGTTTTTCCTTGTGGAGGTGCTGATTTATTCACAATTTTTAGTTTTCACAGAACATGGAACGACTGTGGTTTTTGTGGTTTCTACTTTTGGGTTAGTAGAATGCCATAGAGACTAATACCAGGGCAATCATGTGAACCACCAAAATCAATGAAGTTGCAAATTTGGAATAAGACTTGAATAAAACCCAGTAATCATTAATATGTCCACATTTAATATAATAGGGAGGAAGAAATAAAGAATGTTCAAAATTACTTGTAGAAGACTTTTAACATGGCAGGTTTTTTGTATACTCCTTTAAAAAAAAGAAACATCCAAAAACAAAAACTGGTGTTGTAATTAATTTCAGTGATCTCCCTAGAAATTTCAATGAGAACTAATTCTGCTTGAAAGAGTATTTTTTTTCTTTAAAATCCTGACTGGTTTTGAAGTTCCTGAGGCTTTTCTTTCAGCAACCACAATATTGCCTATAGTGTCTCTCACACTTAATTAACTTCATTTATGGATAAATATCAAAATCTCAGCTGTGATACCTGGTGATTTAATTATAAAAATAATCTTATCTGTGAAGCATATGTACCCAGAACTACATCAAGGAATGTGATCTACAATTGTTTCCCCAAACTGTCTGGAAATTATATGTGTGGGGCATATAGCTTACTGAATTGTCCCATGAAAATATTGTCTATTTTAATCCAGAACTTCACTTGTGTAAGATTCATAAGCATGTATATTTCATTCACAAGTGGCTTTGTGATTTTGATTTTTATTTTTGTTTTGGCTGGGGATTTATGCAATTTCCAGCTGAATATATTCCATATTTGAAAGATGAAATGGAAGTGCCTTTAACTCCTCCATGCAGACAACAAAGATCATGGGTTAATTTTCTGTGCAGAGGACTTCAAGAAGAACCTATTTCTCTCTCTGGTAACAGGTAATGAAGCCTTGGTGGTGACAAATTCTGTCATGAATCCTCAAAATTAATGAAACAATAACTTCACTGTATTTATGAATTGGTACTTACTTACATTCTTTGAGCTGCAAATATATTTTATTTTGTGCGAAAGAGTGATGGAATGCACAGTCCATATATGTGGTTTTCTAGAGGCATCTGAAAAAGGAAAGGAAGTTGCTTCCATAGTCCTCTTTCTCTGGGAGGATTTTATAGCCTGAAAATCCAGTCTTGTTTTTGCAGTAGGCAACAGTAAATATTTAAAGTATTTAGCAAGTGTATGTATGGGCATATGCATGTATTTATCCTTATGGCAAGCACATATGTTGCACAAGGATCACCTGCAAAATGTCCAGAAGAGATATAGTAAGAAAGTATTGTCTGTTTCAGGGATACCCTCCAACAATAGATTTCAGGCCTTTTCATGCCAATATAGGATTAGGATTGCTCCCTCTTTGCCTTCTCATCTTATTTGAGACTAGCGTTTCTTGCCTTGCTATCTTTCTAACACATGCAGAAAGAATTTTGATATCCCTTTGGGATGGGAGCCACAGTCTAGACAGAGTTTTCACTCAGTGTTGCTTTACTTCATGACCCAACCTTGATGTCTCCTCCACTTACTCTTTCCTATCATCCTCCATATAGATAGGAAAAAAAAAATTCAGGAACGAGTGAATGAATGAATGAACTGAAAATTTAAAGACAAAGTATATATATCTTTAAAAGTATATCTATATAAATCAAAATTCAACAGATAATGCTGCTAAATTTCATACATGCACATTTTTTTATGTTCTTCATAGTATTTTGATTGCAGAGCCCTCTAGGGAATTCTTAGAATCTTTGGTATGGCAGTCAGAGAAGTATCGGGATAATATGAGCTCTCTTTTGCTTGTCGGTAAGGATTCTAATCGATGATCAATTTCTAACTGATGTTTATAAGTTCCATGTACATGCAGAAATATAGCAGAAAATATAATGTTATATTACAGAGCACATATTTGAGCAATTGAAGTTTATTCAGTTACTGTAACCCTGTGAAGTTTTGTGATTATTTTAGTACTTACAAGAAGTTAGAGTATGGCAACACAGAAGGTTATATACCATGTATACTTCTATGGCAATAATTTGAATTAAGCAAGAGTTTTATTTTTTTATGACAGTGTTCACTACTATTATATGAAATAGCTTATAGTTGAAATTTGGTAATCTGTTTAACTCATTCCTGTGTGGTATTTTCCTATAAGTAATGTTTCAAAATATGTAGCAACCAATACAATAGTACTGTTAATGGAAAATAATATTGTAACTTCACAAGAGTAGAAGAGAAGCAGAATACACAAAACCAAAACAAGCTGCAGGCTATTCATGAAAGTGCCAGAATATATATTACTACTATTATTTCATTTCACTTTATTTGTCTTCATTTTACAAGTCTCAGGATTAAGTTCTGTATATTGACTTTTTTTGTTGTCCAATTCATTTGTACTTTGATTTATAATTGAAAATAATGTATGGTATGCTCATTACTGTTTCAGTTAATTTTTTTTCAGCTAAGGATATGGTAAGTCTTTGTAACCATGACAATAACCCGCAGATAATTAACAAGATAATTTGTAACTTTAGTAATGCAGCTACACATTATTAGATTTGAAAAAAAAATTGAAACCCTCACCCCTTCTACTCACAGAACTCAGAAAAGCACACTTCCTCTGATAGTGTTAACGACTTTGCTCTTATTGATGGACACAGAATTACAAATGGAAGTATGAATAACAGATACATGTAATAGGCCAGGAGTACTTGGGAGCTTTCATTTCAAAAAGGACATTCTGTTTTCTTCTTTCTGGTTTATTGATATTATGTGTTAATTTCTGGTTCTTTTGTAGAGCATCCAGCTGTTAACCTTGCACATCAGCATCATTCACTGAGAGAGCTGCAGAAAAAGCTGCTACTTGAGGTTGAAGCACCAATGCTTGGCTCACTAGAGGAGGGCTGGTGGCTTCATAGAGTTTTAAATCCAGCAGCTGTAGAAATTTTGGAACAATTCAATATGGATGGAAGTAATGCAAACAGTCTACTTCCAACAGAAGTAGAAACATTCACACAATTTACAACATATCAATTAGAAAGTAAGTATCTTCTTTTTTAAAATAAGTGATGGAAAGGCAAAGATTGGTACTTAAACAGAGAATCACGCAGGGAGTTACAGATCTCCAAGAACAAAGGAAATTAATTTTTTCTTATTCTTAAGAACAAAATGTTTTACATTAAAATGAAGGAAGGGCACTACTGCATTTAAGGTGTACTTTCACTAACTTAGAAGAAATTGGAGGAAGAAAAGTGTTGAGCTACACAAAGCCATTTTTTCTGTTACTGGGCAGATGAAGAATACCCTCCACCAGTCATTTTTTAATAAAATAGTTTCATTCAGGATAATTTCTTAAGTAGTAGTAGTTTTGCTTTGAAATATTTTAATAAAGCAGATATTCACATAGTCCTACCTGTACAAGGTCAGTGGGGGGAGTATGTTGGAGTGAAAATTCATTATTTTGTGAGGCTGTAGAGGAGTTATTTTATGCAGACTATTTCAAATTTGAACAGCTTATCACTTCAGAATTTTTCATGGACATTTTTGCATACTTGTAATCAAACTTCAACAAAAAAAGCAAAAAGTTATTCAGATTTTGTTGTATAACTATGGCTAGACTGCAAGGCACCAGCTGTGGTTGTAGAACTCCAAGGATTGACAGTAACATGATATATTGTGAAACATGTAGATACTGCTCATGCAGGAACATTTCCAATTAACTGCTTTTTACATTCTTTAATTGTTTAGCTACTGTATTTCAGATGGGTGTGCAGCCATGGTGCAAAGAAGTCGTAGTTCTAGTGAAGCATATCTTCAGAGGGAACTGTTGGCGTTCTTCTTTTTTCTCTCTAGGAAACAAAAATTGACAATTTTTCTTCCTAATGAAATATATTTCATCTCACTTTCTAGAAATCTAACATCAATAAATTCCATGTAGATGGTGAAAACTTCAAACAATAGCCTTGCCTTCTGTATCTTAATACTGTGCATTTTTACTTAGAACTAGTCAGTGCAAGTTTTCTGAAAAGGGATCCTAGTGATCTGAGAAGGCGCAAAGAAGAAGTTTGTAAAAATACCTTGTCTTTAAATCACACAAAGTCCTTAATTCCAATGAGGAGAAAGAAAAGAAAAGAATCTGTGTTGCAGCACATAAATTAAATTGTATTTTTTAGGATGGCTTGAGGAGAAGAATTGTGTGACAAACCAAGAGTTGCTTTCTGCTGAAAGACATTCATCAGAGAAAGTAGTTAATCCTGACTTGTCACTGCAGATTCAAAGGCAGAACTTTGCTGTGAGTGTTCCATCACCTGCCAAAATTCACAGTACAAATACATCTGTGGCAGAGCTTACTGGAGGAAGCATTAGCAAGATTAAGACAGAAGAGGCAATTTGGTTCTTAAACCAAGAAAAGAAAACCCCCAAACCATCTGAATCAGACAGCTGTAAAGATGTGTCTTCTAAACTAGACAAATCATCCTGTAGTGGAAAGCCTGCATCTCTTGCACTTGCTTCTAAATGGGCCAACGATGATTCTGATCTGAACAACTTCATTATGATGAGATCTAAATATACAGTCACCCAAAGAGAGGACAAATATTATGTAGATAGGCCTGAAAAAGGTATGTGAACCAGTTTAATCTGCCATTTTTTCCAGATTAAATTCTTCTCCATTTCACCAGTTACAACAGATGCTAGTTCATCCTAGTCAATTATTTGAAGTAAATTGGCAACATTTTTGTGGTCTTAAATGTAACTGAATTTTTAGCTAACTATCTTACCTTTTGTTGTTTTCCCTTAGATATATTAGAGGATTTTGGTTGGCTGGTTGGTTGGTTGGTTGGTTGGTTTACTTAGGATGAGCTGGGGGCAGGGGTGCTATTTTTTTTGTTGAAAGTGATATTTCATAAAATACATATTTGAGTTTATTCCTATTCTGACAAAGTAACTGTAAATGGTACTTAATTCTGGAGATCTCTTCCATCCATATGTTCTAAATTGGATCTCCTGGCCACTTGGAGAAGAAGTAATCCTCAAATTCATTGTAGTTGTCAGATGGCAAATATCAGTACTCACTTCTGTAGCCTAGGAAATGAACAGGAATTGTTCATTGGAGCTATTGACGTTGGTGCAAACCCCATCAATTCATCAAACAATGCACCAGAACAGATATTAGGGAAAACAGAAAATTGTTGGTAGCCTGTTCTTGTTGATGACAGTACTTGGAAAAGAATATCATATTATGTGCTCAGCATTGAAGGAGTGCAAAATAGCAGAGAGGTAAAAAAAAGTAGAAGAACTTCCTTATTTGGTTTGTAAAAAATTCTCTGTGGCATAAAGTGGCAGGTAACAGTGGCATACCTCCAAATTCACTTTTCAGAATGTAATTATATGTACAAAAATTTTTTATAAACTTTTTGGACTTGTATGAGAGAATTTTTACAATAACTTTTATCTGTGTTTTAGTTAAATGTCCTAGCATTAAAAAAAACCCCAAAACTAAACAGTTGTTACATAAAAGCCTCAGCAATACTTCCTGTAGAGTTGGGATGTTTGTTTAATTGCAAGCTTATGTAATCTTTTGGGAGTAATTTCTTTTTGTAAAATTCATGTGTTTCTGACTCTGTCGAAGATGCATAAAACTTTTCATGGCGTCAGAAAGCAATAATCCAAATTTTAGAAGTAAGAGACCGAGGTATCTGAAGTTTTATGCTGCCGTCTAATGGACCCTGACCAGCACTGCATCGGCTAACGAGGAATCCAAGCGTATTGAAAGACAAGCTGTCACCTTCTCGAGTAGGCTTGGGAGGGTTTCAGAAGATTCAGTGCAGATTAGGATATTGTGTACAGGTAGTCAACAGTGTGCGGATCAGTTACGCCTGACATATAGAGAAGCCATTAAAATACAGGGGACTGTGATGAGCCACATCGATGTAGAAATTATATAAAACATAGCATCCTTTTGCAATAAAGAAAAGTTTTTATCAAGGGTCATTCTAACTCTAACTGAAAAGTAGAAAGGCCAGAGGTGCCTGTAAGGCCTCTTCATTGTTTTAATTATTTTTTTAAAGATATAATTTCGTGTAATGTTTAGAAAATACGCAGGAGGGAAATAGTAGAAACAACTCAATGATCCAGTTTTGAACCCCAGACTTCTTTTCAAAATAAGGCAAATTATCTAAGTTAACTAGAATAAAAATTCAGTTTTTCTTTGCCTTCTGTCTCTGTATTATTAGTTTATTTGCTGAGGGAAGTGGCCTTCTTAAGTAGAAAAGTCAATAATATTTAAGAATATTCTTATTCAATAAGAACCGCTCTCACAGAAAAATAATCAGAAATAAAGAGAAGAGGCTTTGTGGCCAGAAGTTGAAGCTCATGCGTGTGTATGTATCAAGAAGAAGGAAGGCTACTTAGAAATATTAACAAGTTGCAGAAGATAGCTAGATGAAAGGAGAAAAATTATTTTCAATATGCAATTCTTTTTATCTTTTTTTTTTTTTCCATTTGCAACTTCTGTGTTCTTTCCCCATGGCTTAAAGTATCTAAACTTTTCTACTCACACTCACTGATGTACTTTTCATACTTGGAGCTCCTTATGGTCAGCAGCATATTTTCTGTCATGCAAGTTTTTTCTCCATATAAAGGCATATGAGGTTTCCTATGGAACTATATTATAGAGCAGTAGTACCAGCTCCTTAACTTTTCCAGGTCTGTATTTCTGCTCTTAGGAAGAGCAATCTGATAATGCTTAACTTCTTGGGCTGTGAAGGCTGAGAGGGCCTAACCTGTTTTTGCATCTTGTGGATTTTTGTACTGTAAAAGTCCAGGAAAACAATAAAGAATTCATAAAAAGAAAGTGTATGTTTCACAAAACCAACTTCATTTGAAATTTTTTTTGCATGTAGAGTAATTTATAGAGCAGTTTTCTTATTTATTGAGCTGGTTTTGTGATTAGCTAAATATTCACTTGTGGTTTCATTATTTAGTGGTACAGCCTGAAGATCAGCATATCAATATTCTCAAAGAAGGCAATTCTTCTTGTGAGACTGTAAAAACAGAGGAAAAAACCCAAGAGAATAAAGACAGTATCACTATCAATATTCAGCCATCAGGTATACACTGTTTTTAGAACTGTTTTACCTTCTCCCAGGTAATAAGTGACAGGACAGAGGAAATGGCATCAAGCTGCACCAGATGAGGTTTAGATTGGAAATTGGGGAAAACTTTGTCATTGGAAAGGTAGTCAGGCGTTGGAACTGGCTTCCCGAGGTAGTGGTAGACTCACCAGCCCTGGCAGTGTTAAAAAAACCTGAGTATGTGGCACTTGAGGACATGGGTTAGTGGTGAACATGGTGATTCTGGGTTAGCAGTTGAGCTCAATGATCTTACTTATTCTATGATTCTATATAGTTTTGTAGTAGAATTTTATATAAAATAGTAGTGCTCAGACAAATACAGAAATTATTAGACTTAGTCTCTTCTCTTTGTGGCTGGAAGTATTATAAGTAGAAAGATATTTATTTGGCACAGGGATGAGAGGAGGCTATGGAGCTCCATCTTAAGACTAAAGCCAATTGCATGCATGGAAAAAAAGTAACTGAGACTTAGAGTAATGTCTGATCAAAATTAGCAGACATGAAATCTCTTAATACCATTTAGTACTTTCCATTTATTATTTTGCACATTTTTGTCTAAGTAAATGGGAAATGGGGATGGAAGAGATCAGTAGTCGTTTTGATAGGAAAGGTCTTCACCACAGTAGAGATCAGCAATAGATTTATCTCAGATATGACTGGGCCTTACCCCTTGAACTCTGGTTGTTGTATGAGGCATTGTATCAAAGAACATAACTGACAATGTTTTTTTCATGTAATAGAAATGGTAGAGGACAACCTAGAAAATATTTATCCAAGCTATATATATAACCAGCCCTAGGAAGTTGTAGGCCTAGCAGAGATTACTTTGGTTTTCTGAGAAATGCATTCATTTGAGCCATGTGCTTAATAGAATTTTCTTTCACAGAACCAGTGAAAGAGTAGAGTGGTCTTTTCATCTGTTCACATCTGAGATGGGAATCATATCTTTAAGCTTATTTTTGAATTTTTTTTTTTTTAATTTTGAAGCAAAATTTCTTTAATGCAACAGGAGAGGGAAATTAAAGCATTTCTGCAGTCAAAACAAAAATAAGCATTTCAAAAATGACTGTGATGTAGAAACAGGCGAATAGTAGAACAATCTTAGTGTGGGTCACAGGAGTAAAAAATTCTAGCTTCTCCTCATGGAGTTTCATCATGTTATCAAATGCAATGTGGTTACCTGCTGTGAAGATGAGCTGATTGATACACTAAGGAGAGCCTGTGGCAAGTTAACTTCATTCCATTAATGTTGCAGCTTGCCTGAACAAGATAAAGTTGTTAATGCTTTGCTGGGTCTTTTTAATATTCATGTCCAGTAGTGGTATGTGAAACCAAACTTCATTATTATGTTTTGTTCATTGTGTTATCCAGAAAGCCAATGCCAGGCATACTGCCTCTTGGAAGAAGCAGCTATTCCTGTGCTAAAAGATTTGATACACCTGGGTGTACTTGCTTCTGTTACTTGGAGCTTTGACAGTGTTAAATTTGATCATACAAGGTTTTTCTTGAAACAACAAGAGAAAGTGATATGTGATAATTTTAAACAAGGTATGTCTTTAAAACATCTGTTCTTCTTTGCAACTAATTCAGACTTAATTGGTGAGACAAGGTCAAGATGTTTTATAAATTAATGGTAAATCTTTTAACAGTTTATCTTATAGAGTTACAACAACTGATTTCCTCTTTTATTTCAAAAATGTCTCATTGTTCAACATTACATTTATTAACTTCAATATTGCATATTGTAGTCAATATATATTGACTACATATATAGACATATAAAATGTAGGTTCTGACATCTTTTGTAGACCACACATCTGTCTTCTATTTGTAAAGGTAAAATAGATGAGAAGGAGATCCTGCTGTTCAAACATGCTGCTCTGGTACACCTGCTGGTGACAGTTCGAGATCTGCTACTAACATGTGGCTTGGATACAGCTCTAGGTATGTTTTCAGTCCTGAATAATGATACCCAGAAACCCAAATCTTTGTGTGCATTCTGCAGACAATCCCTCATGTTTTTAGCTCTGACTCTTTACCATCAGGGCATATGCTCAGTTCATGACTACTAGAGTGCTGTTTGTTATTCCATTTGTTAACAGCTTTCACATATATAATATGTCTTGTATCTCAGAATGACAAATTTTCATTGGAATCTCTATGTGGAAACTGAGGAACATGGAAAAATCAAGTCCTTTTCTGTTTACCATCTATCTGTAAAATGTAAAACATCTGCCATAAACTGAACTGTAGGGGGAAATACTTTGTATTTCCTTAAATATTTCTAGCAATAAAAGAGTAGGAAGAAGAATACAGAATGAATATGTAAGTAGAAGCCTAAGTACAATTCTTTTCCATCATTACTATAAACAATATAGAAGGATGGAAGGAAGAAAAATGAGCAGTTCTTCCTCTACCCTTTATGTAGCAGAAGCACTCCTAGATGATATTTCAGAGTTGCAAAAGCACCTATGTTTCCAAACCTGAGGAACAGCTCACATAGGAAATTGTACAAGTAAAAAAGATCTGAAAAAAATGAGAAAATTGAGTGAGATACTAAGTAGGCCTTGTAGTCTTCACTGTTGTTTTTGTGCTGTGTGATTCATCATGTAGTTATATTGGATTTATTTTTTCTTTATGCATTTTCAGATAACTCCAGCATTGTTCATCATTTATACATAGAAGGCACCATTCAGAGTTGAGAGTAGTTGTGATAATATGGAGAGTGGTAAACACACAGGACAAACAAGCTTTAGACAACAGTCATAGAAATACTGTTGTTACTCAGTGTAAACAATACAGATTAGTTAAGTATAGGAGTGTTGCTGCTAGCATCTGCAGCTTTAGGATGCAATCTTATATAATTCTATCTGGAGTTACATAGCAGATACTACATAAAGTACAGCAGTTTTATAAACATGATTTATGTACCAGTGGTCATATTCTCCTTCCATGTTGGGGAGCCATTAACATTTCATCTGTTTTTGTGCAAGATACCTTCACATAGATTTTAAATTGGTGTGCAGATTGAACGCAATGCTTGACATCTATCTTTTGTCACTCCATTTACTTCTTTTGTTGCTTTATTAACAGGTTATTTGTCCAAGGCAAAGGATATCTACAAAAACATTTTAGAATCTTGTTTGAATAATATCTGGAGGCAGCTGAAGATTGTACAGTACAGCAGCCAGAAAAAGCATGAAACTCATCCCAAAATAACAGCACTTCAGTGTGAAATGCTAAATTGGATGAAAAGTTGTGGAGAGAAACGCAGTGTTAAGGTTAACAAAGTAACCAATTTCTCTTAACAAACAAAATTGTTCCAGATTACATGACTAATTGCTAGATGGTGTTTGAACAGAGGTTCATTTATGAAAAAAAATCTAATAATTACTTCATGGTATCTATTAAATAAGGCTAAATAATTTTTTAGAACTCTGTCACAGCAGTACAAGTTTTTGTTTGATCAAAGCTCCTTTTGTTCCATGCCTGAAATAACATGCAAAAGAGTTTTCGCATTGCCAGCACTTTATCTTGTTGCAGGTGGTTTTGTTTTCCTGATAAGTTTATTGTATCAGTTATATCAGTTACTAAAAATTATAATATAGTCTTTTGTTGAAAGCCTCATTCATCTGGCATAGACAGAGTCGTAGTGCAAGTCATGGTTGTGTGCTTTCATGGCATGATGTGGAGCACACATACGCCAAGGAGTGTGTGGATGGTGTTATCCACAGATAACCTCTGCTTAACCAGTATATCTGGCCAATCTCCTGGCATTTGAATGATACAAGAAGGAAATATCTGTGAGTGATAGCTTTGGCATGGAAGAGAGAGTTTTGGATTATATTCAAATTACCGAAAGATTCTCTCTCCTGGACGTGTGAATATTTTGGGTGATATGACACAGTGCCAAATACCACCTTCCTTTGCAGAATATTTATTATTTCTTTACAGAAAACTAATCACATTAAGAAACAGGATGAAATGCATAGTGTTTAAAGTGTTCTAACTGTTTGGAATAGAATTTATGATCCTAAACACAGCCAAAAAAGGTCTTTAAGTTCATTTTAGCTTATTTCCATACTTCACTTCCTGAGGATTTATTCTTGTTGTGTTTACGAGTTGCACTTGGAGCTCTGAATATCTTTTGATTAAATTTTGCTGAGAAGAACAATATAATAACTTATAATACACCCTTTTTGAATTTAAAATTAAAATGAAGCAACAAAAATAAAATGATGCTGATTGTCTTGTTGTCTGTCCTTCAACAGACACACTAAGATGATTTTGCATCCTTTTTGTCATCTTAAGAGCAGCACATTTTGCTTTGTGATACTAGGATTATGTTGTATTAGGAGGTGTATGAGAACTTGATGTCATTTTGAAGTCAGCTCAGTGGCAATTTGGCTTTTCTTCTAAACTCCACTAAACATGATTTTTTAAGTTTTTAGCTATAACTCCTGAGTTTTGATTTGTTTGCTTGACTTAGTCATACAGAGATATGCATGCAATATAATGCCATCTATGATTTTATTCACAATTACTAATTGTTTCCCGTTTCCTAACATTTAGAGACAGGTTTTAATGAGCAAGACTAGGTAAAAGGAGTATTCCAGTTCAAAAGAAGTAAAAGTTGTATTCCTTGAACTATTTACTGTTCTATCATATCACATCAAATATCCATTAATATGGTGTGAAATAGGATAGTTTCATTATCCTTTTATTAGCCAAAGTTGTTATTGATGCAGGATTGTAATGGGACATTTCCTTTGTAAGAAAGAAGTTACTGCTGGTTTAGAAAAAAAGAGTTTTGCTCTTTGTTTCATTATCTTTTGTACTAATGATTAGATAGAAAATGACTAAAAATTTCATCTGGCTCACATGAACATATAATGAGTCTGTTGTTGAATTGTGTGTGGAAAAGCAGGTCTACATTTTTAAATGCAGTTGTCCAAAACTGCTTATAAAGATGCCAGTGGATGGTTGAGTGGCTCTTCTGTGCATCTGCTTATGGAAATTGAAATCTGCCTCTGGCTGTCTGACCAGAAGTCCTTTTCTGACAAGATCTAAAATGCTTTTAATATTTACATGTACCATTATCTTATGACTGTAAATCTTAAGAGTCAGACAATGTTATGTGCCTTCTTTAAAATCTATATCTTGTGTACAACATGAAAAGTATCTGTACAATGGCAAAAAAGTTCAGAGAGCATCCTGTCAGAAAGTATGGTGATGTATTTAGGTACATATTCTTCTTTATACACTTAGTGTAGCATGTGTTTAGTTTGTATCAGTTAAAATGATGGACGAGGTAAACACTTTCGCTGATGGGGATTCTTTTTAAGACTGTGTCAGTTTGGTAGATTCTAATTCTTTTCAACATTTTTGTGTTCAGCAATATTCAATGAGTTCCAGATCTCTGGCAGAAACACTTTTGTGACTCTATCTACATATTGGAAAATCTTTCTAACCAGTTCAGCAATACATCCAGTTACATAAGTACCTTGCAGGCTGAATTCTAATATCTTCGGATTAAGTTCTGTCTCCATGAGGATGATTTTTCTAATGTGACAGATCTGTATAGTACAATAGTCATAATGGGGTATAATATCTTTAGATAGTGTCTATAACTAGCGTTCTTTTTGAGTTCAGGAGCAAGTCAAATGAAAAGCCAAGCAAGCAAGGCAGAAGCCTGGCCTGCCTGAGCAGGGATTTTCTAGAAAATAGGTGGAAAAGGAATGTGTATGGACTTGGGATGTCACTTATGAGCTGGTGACTTTAAAGGGGACTGTCCACTCCTGTAGGGAGAAAATTTATATGCCAAAGCTCAGTTGAAGTTCAAGCTGGCCAACACTGTGAAGAGTGACAAAAAGGGCTTTTTAAATAAGTCAAGAGCAAAATAAGAACAGAGACAACATCATCAACTCTCAACACAGATGGTCACCTCAAAATTGGGACGTAGACAAAGCAGAGACATTCAGTGCCTTCTTTGGCCTCTGCCTTCAATCCCCAGAGCCCAGTGTTAGAAGACTGTGACTAAGGATAATGTTGAACTCCCAGCCACTCCTGAACTTATTTGAGACTTGCTGCTCCATCTGGATGTGCACAGATGTATAGAGCCCAGTGAGGTTCATCCCAGGGTACTGAAGGAGCTCAAAAATGTCATTATGGGAACTCTTTCCATTATTTTTCAACTGTCTTGGGAATCTGGAGAGATCCCAGCTGATTGAAAGATGCTAAATGTTGTTTCAATTTTCAAGGGAAGGAAGGAAGTCTCTGGTAATTACAGACTTGTCTGTCCCACTTTGGTGCCTGTTAAAATTATAGAAAAGTTTATTCTGGGAGTTACTGAAAAATGCTTGAGAAACAATGCAGTCATTGGCCATCACCAGCACAGGGTCACAAGAGAAAAGTGCCACTTAACCAACTAAATTTCCTTTCTTTTCCCACTTATGACAAGGTGACCCATCTAATTGACCAAGGGAAGCCAGTGAGTGTAGTTTTTAACTTCAGCCAATGTCTCTCACAGTATCCTAGATGAACTGTTCATCACAGAGCTAGGCATGATACTGGATTGGGTGAGCAGTTGACAGATGGGTTGAGCTCAAAGAATTACAGTGAATGGAATTACATCAGGCTCATGGCCAGTGACATTCCCCAGGACTCAGTTTTAGAGACAGTGTTCTTAAATGTTTTTATAAGTTGTCTGGACACAGGAATTAAAAGTACATTAAGTGATTTTACTGATGATACTAAATTAGGAGGAAATGGACTAAATGGATTCTCTTGAGGGTAGAAAGGCCTTACAGAAAAGTTAAACTAGACAGCTGAGTACTCACCAGCTCTATGAAATATATGGAGACTAAGTGCCAAATTTTCCACCTGGGATGGGGCAATTGTGACCATGGTCACAGGGGTTTTCAGGATGAGAGAGAGACAAGAATGTTGACTCTATGATCAGAAGGCTTGATTTATTATTTTATGATAGATATTACATTATAACTATACTAAAAGGTATAGGAGGAAAGTTCTCAGAAGCTAGCTGAGCTAAGAATAGAAAAGAATGAATAACAAAGTTCTGTGTCCCGGCAGAAAGTGAGAACAGCTCTGCCGTGAGTGGTGAGTAAATCCAAACATCCACAGGAGACCAGTCACAGATCCACCTGTTGCATTCCACAGCAGCAGATAACCATTGTTTACACTTTGTTGCTGAAACTTCTCAGCTTCAGCAGGAAAAATCCTAATGAAAGGATTTTAATGAAAAGATGTCTGCGACAGGCAATCATGTTGTACATACAAATTGGGAAAGAGACTGGAGCACAGTGGGAAGAGACTAGAAGTCTGGGTCAATGGCAAGTTGAGTCAGCAGTGCCCTGGCAGCCAGGAGGGCCCGCATGTCCTAGGGGGCATCAGGCACAGCATCACAGCCCAGAAACAGAGGGGATTGTCCTGCCCTGCTCTGCACTGGGGCAGCCTCACCTCGAGCACTGGGGGCAGTTCTGGGTGCCACAATATAAGGAGGATATCAAACTTGTCTGTTTTGTCTGTCCAGAGGAAAGGAACCAAGATGGTAGAAGGCCTCAAGGGCAAGAGGAGGGGCAGCTGAGGTGACTTTTGTTGTTCCTTGTGTGGTGACCCCATCACAGCCTACTCCTTCTCAAGCAAAACAGCGGAGGGGAAGGTGCATATCTCCTCTCTCGGGTGACCAGTAATAGGACACAAGCAACTGGAATGAAGTAGTGTCAGAAGAAATTCAGGCACATTGGGCAAAATATTCCTCACTTAGAGTGTGGTCTTCCCTGGAACAGACTTCTGTATAAGTGGTTAAAGCACTAAGCCTATCTAAGTTCAAGAAGCTCTTGGATATAGTCGTATGGTTTGGTTTTAGGTAGTCCTGTGAGAAGCAGGGTTTTGGACTCTATCATGGGTCCCTTCCAACTTGAAATATTCTTTGATTGTTATTGTGGAAAACTCCACAGTTTCTGGGTTTGCCATATGTTTATTCAATCTTGTGTTTTCTGTGCAGAGGAGAAGGAAAGATGTATGCAGGCTGAAAGAAAAAAAAACTTACCTTACTTGAGTTTCTTTTAATTGTCTTCATACAGATACTAATCATTACAAGGATGGACTCTGAAAGAGAAAAAGATGCCTTCATTCACCCATTATCTAGGATAGAAGGTGAATTATTATTTTATGTGTATTTTTGAAATAAAAAGTGGCTGTTATTCTGTAGATCGCTGCATTCCTGTTAGATGCTTGGTGCAGGTGTTTCTCCCTTCTCATCAGGATCCTTTCTACGTATTTTTCTCAGTGTTTAATATTTCATAACTCTTCTATCAGCCTTTTATCTTTTAATTTTGTTTTCTCCCATTTAAGAGTTCTGGTCTAATGCCTTCTATTTCAAGAAAGTGATAATTTATCTGCCAAGTCAAAGATTTTTTTTTTAACAGAACATGAAGGAGCTGTGGACAGCCCATAGTCTAATTATATTTGTATCTGTTATCTTGATCACATTGTCTCATTTTTTTTAGCTGATCATTAGTCACAAGCTTTCTTCCTTGCAAGCATGTTCAGAGCAGTTAGATTTTAGAAGTCTTAACTAAGCTCCCCAGCATAAAGCCTTGAATGAGGTATAAATCAAATTTCCTTTAACTATATGTTGCTGATCTTGTTTGCTAATATGTTAAATATGTCAGCATAAGCTGTATCAATCTATAAAGCTCAAGGTAAAAATATACTGTTTCCAATATCCCACCTCCCTACTGATACAGGCAACATTTTCATAATTTCAACTTTTTACCTGTGTGATTTCACAAGTACAAGCTTGTTCAACACTGCAAATTCAGATGGTACAACAAACACATTTTAGGAAAATTATAATTTGAGCCTACAGTTATGTTTAGGACAAGTCACTGAGTCCTTTTAAATTGATTTTTTAAAATCCATTTTCATAAATCCTATTTGCTTGAACCTTATCAAGTGTTGTGTATTGTGCTGATCTTTTGCCTTTTAAAAAAAAGTTAGATTTCCTGTGCTCTTGAAAGAAGAAAGTCTGTCTTTTAGAATGTTTTGAAAGGGAGGAGGCATGTTCGCAATGCTTTTACTAATAATAATATTTAATGAAAAGAGCTTTATTTGTTTTAAGATCTTAAGACTTGTTTGCAAACACAGATCAATCCAACTACGCTTTTGAAAAAAGGCACTTGTGTAGAACCAACATTCCTTCTTAGATACATCTTCCAGTTAAAATTTCAAATGTACAAAAAGTGTAAAGAAATTTAATTTGTAAAGGGGCAAATGTGCTTCCTTTTGCATTACCCTTTAATTTTTCATTTTAAGGTAATAGGGTTGTGAGTTTCTGAGACATTAAACTTGTTTGCATTACTTTTTCCTTGGTTTCTGAGAAGGAAGTTTCTAAATCATTACATTCAACAATACAATGCAGAAATTGTAGAGGACTTAAGCAAGATAGACTATGTAAGACTTAAAATTTTAATAACCTGTGGTTTTCCACATTTGCTACTTACTGTTGTGTGTTGATTCATAGTCACAGAGGCTTATTTATTTCATCATCTGTTTAATTTTATTTTTTAAACAGGTTTGAAAGCTGTGGATTTGAATTCTGAGAAAAAAGGAAGCCCTTTAAGTTGCAAAGAGATCATAAGCAAGTAAGTTAAATTCTATATTCATGAAAAAAATTCTTTAGTCTAGACTAAGGTCAGTGAAACTTCAGTTACTTTAGTTCCTTTTCATGAGTCTTTCCAGTCTGGAGTAAAGTTTTCATGGTAGTATTAGTTTGATAGCTGTAGTTTTCACCTATAGCTTCATTTTTAGAGTTGAGAATTTTGTCCACTCTAGAAGAAGGCTTAGTGAGGCCTAGAGGAACTTTAGGAACAAACAATTGCATATTCTTTATATGTTGTTTTGCCTGTTTAGAAAAAGAGAAATATGTAGAGAAACATGATGTTTGCTTGTTATAGAAAAAGATGGTGAAAAGGCATAACAGAAGAAATTACAAATTATGACATTCTGAAATATATAATATTTTAGGCAGATAATTGTTGGAGGAAGAGTACAACTTTTGATTTTTAAATTTACTTTTAAAGGAGTTGGAACCTTAGCCAGGAATGGTAAATATATTTTTGTAAATAGACTTTAGCAGTTGGAATTGTCAAAGTAAAACTGAGTTTATTTTGTTCTTGTTTATTTTGTTGAGGGTATTTCTACCTACATTTATTTTTATTCATATTTTTGGGGGTTTTTTAAGTCTTAGTAGATATTCCTGCATTATTGTGCATAATCTGCAAATTGGAGCTGACTTCCCTTGGACACACTTCTCACTAGTAATGGAGTATGATTATTCTGAAAATTCTGGCTGGAAAAATCTGTGCAAAAATCTGAATGTTACTTACATGACTTTTAAAACCACCTTCCCTGAAACAAGACAAATGGGTAAGTGTTCTCCAGAATTGTAATAAACAGTTAGACTGACATATGAAAAGAAAACATTTTCTGTTCCATAAAATGCTACATTCTTATGCCTGTGGAAGAGAATGAGTAAAATGTTGAGGGCTAAAGCTCAACAAAGAGAGCTAGGTTATCTATGCAGCAAGAAGGTGTTTTTATTTGAGTGTAAGCCTAGTTTTGGCCAGGATGTAGGAGTACATGTGGGTTTATAAGAGACCTGTGCCAAGTTCATAAGTTGTTTACAGTTCTGCAAACTGTATCCACCCTTCCTCATTCTAAGGGAATTCTGCAGATCTAAAAAGAATCTGAATTTCAGCATAATTTCAAAAAGATTCGAGGGAGTTTCATTTTGGGGGGGGGGGAAAGGATGGAGTGGAAGTATATTATTGGAGATTAATAAAAGATGCATTTTTGAATGTCCATTTGATATATCTATAGTTTTTTGCTTATTAAACTATTATCTTACTTATACAAAATGTTTCAGGGAATCATGGTGGTTCCTTTCTTCTGGAAGTACAGATTCCATATGTATTTCTGACAACTGAAGGTCTTCTCAATATGCCAGATATTCTTCAGCTTTTTGAATCCAAGTGAGTGAAAAGAAGGGCTTCTGTGGGCTATTTATCTTCAGATTTTCAGCACACGTATTTTGTTCGACTATATCATGTATTAGTCGTCTACTTGGCTATCACATACATTTCTGCAATTACACTACTAGCTCTTTAAGAGACAAGAATATAGTTTTTTCTGTTGAAGTTGATAACTTAGTACTAGAGATTCACACACATGCCAACCAGAATGGAATTGTACAAATTTTTAAATTGTAGCTGGTATTTTTAAATCAGAACAACTTTTTTAATTGTCTGTTTTTCTCTGAAAATCATGATGTTCACAAACTTTTCTTTAGTGCTTCTTGGTCCTTGGAAGATTTTGTATTTAATTCTTCATAAAAATTGCTTTTTGTTGTTGTTGTTTTTATCCACTGAAGCTATGCTAAATGCTCAAACTGAACAATAGTAAAACATCTTATTTTCTGGTGCATCACAGTGTTTAGGAGAGGCTAAGTTTAAAGCAAAAGCTAATTTATTCATAAAATTCAAGTCCACTATTCGCTTAATTTTTAGTACTCTATAACCTGTATGAATACTGCTAGGGTTGTAAATCATTGTGCTTCTTTACTATTTCTTTGACAAAAATTACTTGAATTTTGCTCTCACAGTAATAAATACTTGGTAAAGCTACCTTATATCTCATGAGGGGAAAGTAAAAAAAAGAAAAGAAAGAATGAAAGAAGCAAAGAAACACTGAAACAAAGAAATGGGGTGCAGAGCAGCTCAAACATAGTGACAGAGATACAGATAGTTGATTTCATCATATTGTGGCACAGACATGCCAGTGTTAATCCTGGGTATATCCTTGAGTCAGCTGTGGAGCCATTTTTGTTCTGTTTCTAACAATTCAGTAGGGAGAAAAAATATGTCTGACATTTAAAATTTGAACACATCATCTGATATGCTTTTACTCTGACTTGTTCAAGTTCTCTGTTCAGCCTGGCCATAGGGAGCAATGTTTTATTACTTTTTCACTAGCTTCTTTTAGCACTGGTGAGGGAGTTAAATAGGTGAGCAAAGAGCTGTACAATTTCAGAAAAGGGAAGAGTTTACTTTTTTAAAATATCTGAATACACTGTCCATACAAGTTTCTAGAGGACACCCTGGCAGATTCAGGTTTAGGTTTCTTGCGTTTCCTAGTAAAACACAACAGGAACCTTTACTGCTGGCAGTTTTAAGTCACTCAGAAATTTTAGGATCATACCAATGGCAATCAGGCAGTTTTCCTCCTTTCATGATTGTGCAGCTTTATGCTGCACAATCATGAAAGGAGGAAAAGAAATGCAGTATGTAAAGTCAGAAAAAGTTTCTAAGTATCTATCTTAGTTTCTGTTACCACTATATTTTTTGTAAACTCAAAGCCTGGATGTCAAGGTTATACTCAATGCAGTTAGCAATATTATTTAATTACTGCTACATTGATATGTTTTATTCAAATGTGAACATATCTTAAAGTGAACTGAGCATTTGAGAAAGATCAAGACTATATAATTAAAAAACTGTATTAAGGGGTGTCTGTTATCCATTTCCTTTAAGAAAATAGTATTATTTTACTTGTCTGAGTTTTAATGAAATAATTTTACTTTTTCAGGTACAGCATTACCTTTGTTGAAAGAAGCAGCAGTTACTCCTTAAGGCTCTTTGGAAGTGCAGATCGATATGTTGTGCTGACAGTAGATGAATGCACTGCTATCTTTCTGCAGGTACAAAATTAAACTACGGTGTCCAAATTCTGTTATGTGTTCAGTCACTTCTAGGCCATATCTTCAGACTTCTGACACATCTTTTCTTCCCCATAATCTTACTTAATTCATGCATTGTTTCACATCACAAATCATTAACCCTAAAAGTCTGTGCCAGTTTGACTAGTTTGAAATGTTCTCAGTTTCTTCATTGAAGTAACATTTGACCTGTGATTTGATTTTACAAAATGTAGTTAAAGAATGCATACTTCAAAAGAGGGTTATGTAAAATTTTGTAGCTACCAATTAAATGTGTTTGTGGTTCTATTCTCTTACTAGTGTGCATATTAATTCCTTCCATTTCAGATGGTTATCTGAATTAATCTATAGAATAATTTGTACTAGTTTTAATAAAAAATAATAGTTTAAGCAATAGCATACTACTTATATTCTGGTATGCAACAAGACAGATGACAGGTAGAAGAACTGCTTCTGAAAGATAGCAATACATAATAAAATAATCAATTAGTATTACAAGTACAGCAAAGACATTCTTACTAGCTGCTGCAATTAGTGATGTACTTTATATAGTTCATGTAGCTATGATATGACTTGTATAGGCCAAGTAAGTACTTCAGAAGTTTATAACAATATTTTGCATTATTAAAGTTCACAAAATATTGAGAACAGCCTAAAAAGGTATTATCACTGTTTCTTTTTAGAGGAAGGAAGGAAGAAAAGGCATAAAGCTTGAATCAGCCTTTTGAAGTTCAAAGAAAATAAAAGTTGGGAATACAAACTAGTTCTCCCAACTCTCATATGTGTCCTTAATGCTTACATTATTTAGCTGTATTTATGTTTGATCTAGTTTCTGCATATTATATTGATTCTCATTAAAAGCTTGGGGCAGCCATGGTAATGTATTTATTTTGTTTTTACTCTTTATTTAAATTTCATGGTAGAGTGTCAAAGAACTAAATTATGAGGACTCCTGTGACACTGTAATATCAAGGCTGATGGCATTATCACTCCAGTATATGTGCTGTTGGATTATTTTCTATTCCAAAGAAAGACTGAGTTTAGAGTAAGTTACTAAATTCTTTTGTAACAAACTTGTCACTAAAGAAAACTGCTTATTAAAACAAGTTGATACTCATTTATCTTTGAACTTCTCTGTAGGAATACATTTCTCTTAGAACAATACAAATATTGTAAGCTCATATTTCTAGTGTGCTTTGGATTTTTCACTTAGTTAAAATGTTGTCATGCTTCTACTGAAAAACTTAGTGGAATTGTAAAAGTAATAGTGATCACTGGAGACCACCAAAAGCTCAGAAAAGATTTTTATTTGTGAGACTATTTTCAATCTTACACCAATGATAAAGAAATGGTCGTTATAAAATAAGAGAGTTTGAGGCAGCCAATATTAACATGAGGTATATTTGAAATCAACAGGTCTGGAAATTTCACAACTCCAAAGATATGAAATACTGGAATTATTCTTACATCTGTTTGAAGTAAATGAACCCATACAAATGCATGGTTATGAATTACTGTGTTAATACCATTGTATATAATTTGCATTGTATATTATTTGCAACTTGAAATATTTTTTAAGTGTTCTTCCAACGCATCAGTAGTTCTCCTTTTGCAGTGGAAGCACAACTTCTATTGACATAGTTCATAAACATTAATTTATTACCTCTTGAGATTTTTTTCTGTAAGCAAGTGGTAATTTCTTCTCTGTTTTTCCTCCAGTGTCTCCAGTGACTGACCTTGATCCATACCTTTTGCTTCAGACCAGACTTGCTCTTCTGTAGACTAGTTTTCTTTCCTTAAAGTCCTTCAGCAGTCAGTCCGTAGAATATATTCTAGTTTTCTTTCCACAGATATTAATGCTCCAACTGTATCAGTATTCTGAATTCCAGAAAATGAAACAGATATTTATGAAGACATGGAACAAATGGTTTGAGATTATTACATGTGCATATTAAATATTAATGATCCAGTGAAACTGTTTTACAGGTACAGTCTCAAGGGAAATACTCTGCTTAACCTTGTCTTAATTTATGCCACTCTAATTGAACTTACACAGAAGTCAGAAGACTTTGAAGTGAAGGTAACTTTTTTCTGTCTTAATCTTCATGATAGGCTATTTCTAAAAAGCTCAATCAAGTATGCCTTCTACATCAAAAACATAAAATAGCTCAAAATGACTTAAATAGGAGAAGGTCTTAATTCAGTGCTGCTAAAGTCAGTGAAAAGACTGTGTTGACTGCAATACAAGTTGAATCAGAATCAAATAGCAGATGAAATATTTTCATAACTAGGAGTCATAAAATGGAATCACACCTTTAATAAATTATTAGAATATACATTAATTTTGCTTATGTCTTAATTTGAAGTTTCAGATCAATATTTTGTTGCTGATGTAACAGAAGAAAAAAATAAGTTATTTGCAGATCTTTATGAAGTCAATATTATTTGCATATTAAACTTTGTATAAAATTTACCTGATTAAATGAAAGTTATGAGGATGAATAGAGGACAAAGCTTTTTCATTTCATGTACTCACCAGTGTAGCTTTTATGGAAATTATAGCTTCAAAGTGTTACACATCATCTTAAACTGTAGTAGGCATCTCACAATTGCCTGTTTTATTAGGAGCTCATGTTATGACCAGAAACTTGATCACATATTAAAGACCTTTAGGATAAACAAGTTATTTTCACCTACATAGGATCTTCATAAATAAGGAGTGTGATTTGCAGCCCGGTCAAAGGTTGGAGTTTTTCTGCATGATAAGCATGGATCAGATTTGATCAGGTTTAATTACTCAGCAGTACTGACTCTTGTGTTCAGGGTGACCTTTAGTTGACATGTCAATGTCTGGAGCAAATTAATACACTCCTTAGAGTAAGTTTTAACCAAGAGTATTATGTATCACTTTTAGGTAGTACTTACGCCAGGGATTGAAGAGACAGCACTGGTAATTCGTCAGATTGCTGACAACATTTTGATAGCATCTAATATCAGCCCTCATGAGTGGCTGGACAAATCCTGGCTTTCTGTCTTACCATCTGAGGTTTGCTTATCTTCCTATGAATTGACAGTTTTCTTCCTGTTTCTAAGATTCATAAAGATTTAGGGTTTTTTATTGTAGTTCTCTTTAAATATATTATTAAAACAAGCATTATTATATTTGTGTATGTGTATATATATATATATATATATATATATATATATATATATATATATATATATATGCAGATATAGATATATATATATGCAGATATATATACAAGCATATTTCTAGTATATATGCAAAGACATGTGTATACATACATATATATATATGTATATATGTGTGTGTGTGTGTAATATTTTCATCATCTTTGTCAGTACAATTAGATGCAACTTGGACTTTCCCTGTGCCTTCACAATTAACCTGTAGGGAGGTTTATCCACCACATCTACTTGCCAATTTGTACAGTTCTATAGTTCTAGGCAGTAGGTTTAAAAAACTACCCAAATTGTAAAAGAAAAACATACAGTGGCTCACTTGGGCAGGAAGCCAAATTCAGCAGTGCTGATCCATTACTTAAGTCAGTGGCATTGCTTGCTGACTTGCTTCAGTAACAGATGGAAAAATCTTGTTTAACTACTGCAGTTACTTGTTTAACTCATATTCCAGTAAATGCTGGAACAGGCCCATCAATCCCCATCAAATATATTATATCCTTTAACTTGTCTAGTAAGTTTCTCAAATTAAATGTATAGATTTGTTCATTTTATGTGACAGCTTTGAACTCTTGTAAAGCTGTGATGGTTTTCGGCTTTGCAAAGTTCAGAGGCATAAAGCAAGTATTGGCATGGCCTTTCAAGAGGGGGATATTTGGTTGTAAGTTTTCTAATTTAGAGATTGAGGATACTGGTAAAGAATGTAGAGGAGTCAATGTATTGTGTCTGTTAAACATATTTGATCTTGGCAGTGTTTTATGGAAGTCAGGAACAGGAAGCTGACACTGAAAACAAGCTACTCTCAACATGCTGCCCTGTTTGTGACATTCATCCTCCCCTTGAGAACTCCTGCTTTTGCCACCTGTTTCATTGACATTAGCAAATACAACTTTTGTAAAACAGAACCAGTTTTGTCAGTTTATGTTGATCTAGGTAATTCACTTTAAAATGGAGCATTAGTAAATCTGGCCATGCATTTTAAAATCAAGTTTAAGTTATTCACTGGTTTTAAAGTTTAGAAAATAAACATCTTTAGACTTGCTTTTTGTCAAATAGTTATGCAGAATTTATTCTTTTTCAGAAATGATACTAAAAAACCATTAGTTTTTATTGGACTATAAAAGTGCACTGTTTGAAAGCTGTCTTTCTATTATATACTCTAGGACTTATTCAATAAGATGTGACTTTGGAGAACAGGAAAAAAAAAGGATTAAAAATTTGTCAGATCTCAGTCTAACAAAATAATTTCCATTTCCAGCCAGAGAAATGCCTGCTTACTTTTCCATGTATCAATCCTTTGGTTGCCCAGTTTATGTTAAAGAAGGGATCATCACTGAACAGATTATTTCTTGCAAGCTTTGATCAACTCCAGGAACTACTGCCACAGGCTCCAAAAAAAGTTTTAAAGGTTGGTGAAAATTATTTTATGTACTACATCATTTTTTTGCTCTGTTGTAATATGTGGTTGTTTTGTTGTTTTGTTTTTTTTTAATCTTATGCTAAATGTGCATTTGCTGGTGTCATTTAAAAATTAATTACAGGTTTTAGCATATCATTCATATCCCAAATGTTGAGTCTGCTGATTCTCAGCAAATTTTGTGAAGTCACCATTTTGTTTGTGGGAAAATAATGAGAGCATTTCCTTAACTGGAAAAATACTCATTAGATCAACTTCCTCCTCAAGCTTCACAATATTGAGTATTCTGTATTTCTAATGTAAAAGATGTTTTCCAATTAAGTATTTCCAGGGCTTCCGTCCCTCCTTCCTTCCTTCCTTCCTGCCTGCCTCCCTTCCTCATAGCACTAAGCGACACAGCCGTAGAGATGAAGAATTGTGTGCTCGTACTGTTCCTACTTTTGGGTCAAGTCTGGGAAAATTGTATGCTGAATATAGTCATCTAATTCAATGAAAAATACACATATTTTATCATTCAAGAAAATGGCTGAGGACACCATTCATTTAAGGTGAAGCATTCCATTAAGGTGAAGGAGCAAGTGAACAGGTATTTGAGCCCTGGATGTGAAATTTTGCATACTATTGTTTTAACTGTAAATATGTAAAGCTATCTTTATTGGCAGAAAAAGCTCAGTTAAATTCCTCTGTGATGCATGATAGGTGCCAATTGCAGACTGCTTCCTACAGTCTTGGAGTAATGAAGGAGAATAAATTGTATTATTAAGATATTGCTTCTCCTGTGTTTTGAGACAGAGACTATTACTTAATCTGTTTATAGATGTAAGACAGGTACATTGTGTACTGTACATGCCTCTCCTGCTTTGGTAAGTCTTTTTTTTTGGTTCCAGTAAACAGAAATTTATACATCTCAGAATCTTAACAACTGATTTAACTTTTTTACTTGGAAATGTAGACCAAGTAGTGATGTATCATCAACATTCCTAACAAATACTTTCGTCATCATTTCAGCATTTCAGTGACATGATATCTTCATACAGCCTAAATGCTGCAGCTCTAGAAAAAACAGTGAAAGGTGCATCACAGCCAGGAAACCAGAATAAAGTCAACACATTGTATCTTGATAATAAACAAAATTGTCAGATTTTAGAGCTGCTTGATAAGGCACAAAACAGCACAGGTAATATCTTGAATTACTAGTAAATGTGTCTCCTTTGAAACCAAGTGAAAAATTTGAATGTATTAGAATCTTTATTTTCTAACCATGGTAAGGTCAGTTATTCTGATGAGACAGACAGCAATCACAATTCTCAATTACATCTTGGTTTCCTGTAAAATGTAGAAAAAAAGCTAATCTTTCATTCTCCATATAAAATGGTTCAAATTGTTCTCTACCAGGACAATCTCATATGAATGCTGAAGCCCTAAATCCTCCACTGAATCATCATAAGGGTTTTTTAAAGTCTGATCTTCCAAGTTGTATGCAAAAGAAAGCATGCTCGTCATATGTAATTACAAGGAGAAAGCTGGATTTCTTTGCTGTATCAAAGGACAATGAAGATTTTGCTCATCCAGAAGTTAAAAATTCTCTCCATGTTCAAAGACAGCCTTTCAGAATGCATAATAGCTCTGATCATTCTTCCAAAGACTCTGAAAAACAGGATTTCTTTGCAGCTTTCAGTGACTGTGCACCTCAGGAGAGCTCTAAGAGTTTTCTAGATGAATTTAGAGACTCAACATTTAAAAGCCCAGAAATTCAGATCGACCAGTCCCTGTGGAATGATTCTTCATCCACAGGCCCACATAATTCATTTGCTCACGATGGTTTTCTATCTGATTTCTTTGATGATACGGATGAGCTTCAAGATCTGAATTTTAGCCAATTAGGTGAAACACCTAAAGGAAAGAGGAAAAAAAGGCCTCCATTCTTATGGACAAAGGAAAAAGTTAAAACAGGTAGGTCCAAAGTAAGTTGAAGATTTTGCTGAAATTCTTTTTGTTACTCAACTGCAAAGTTGTAAGACTATACTTTATCTTTTATTTAAATAGTTCTTGAATCAAATTCAGCCCAACAATGTTGCATGTTCCCTTTGCTAATATGTACTTGCATATATATCTCTTCTGTGATACATGTTTTGTTTTGAGGATAAAGATGTCTTGGTGTTTTAAAAAAAAAAGCCAAACCAAATGAACTAGAATAGTGTTACTGCCATTATTTTTCCCTGGTAAATATTGAAAAGCATAGCTCTTCAATAGTATAAGATTCAGTTTCTTTTCTCTTTCTGACAGTGCCTAAAATATAGATAATGAACATGCCAGAATTAATTTTAATGTTATGGGAAATATTATTTTGTAAACATAGATTTAGACAAAAAATTATATTTTCTCCATAGGACCAAAAGGAGATTCAGCAAATCCTGAGAGTGGAATTCAGATTCTAGTAATGGCTATATTTTGCTGTTGGCACTAATGGAGTAAAAATGACACTCCGAAAATCTTTTAAGTTTGTTTCATAAACTTCCTTATTCTTGGAATATTTTTAGCTAGTATCTCCAGGGTTAAACTCTCCACTTGAAATCATTCCAAAGCTTATATTTTCAAAAAGATGGTATGATGTGTACTTCAAAACTTTGTTTACCCTGAAAGTATGTTCAGTCCTTATACAAAATATTAGGCTTTTCATTTTTTGTACTTTTCTTATCCCTGGTTTACTCCATCAAATATAGTAAGCTTGAAACATTTTTTAATAAACCATAATATGTATCCATGGAGTCTTGCAACTAAGACAGTCTCTGTCAGACAACATATTGCTGGATCATTTATTCTAGTATTTTTATTAATTCTTCTATTTCCCTGCTAGTAAGATGCCACATTTAAAAAAAAAATCCAAGATTAAGTTTGTTTTAAAAAGTGCCTAACACCTACTACAGATTACTCAATTTATGATTTGTCTGTTAGCAGCTGTCATTAAATCTCTTGGTGGTACAAGGTCAGCACAGCATTAAAATGCTTTCACTATTTAGATCACACTCATTCGTGAAAACCTAAGTAACTAATTTAAATCACTCTTTCACTGACTGCTTAGGCTAATTATGGAGATAAAGAGAGAAAAAGTTAATTGGACATAGTAAACTTCTCTTAATTTTCAGCCTGTGTAAATTTAAATGTTCATACAGAAACTCTGAACAGACCTTTTGCTTCTCTGCAATTAAAATTCTGACCTGCAGTATTGCTGAGTAGAAAACAAATGTTCCAGTAACCTGTAACTGGCACTGAGAGCATAAAATTCTACAATATATTTCAGTAGAAATCAGGGCAGATTCTCCTTGTACCAATTTTACAGTGTTCTGAAAATACTGTCATCTCCAAATAATAAGCTTTCTCTATTATACTTGCCTAGTAGGACAAAAGTATGCTTGAATGTGAATCAAAACAAAACAAGGAAAAGTGATTTTTGGTTTAGATTTTGGAAGAACAGGCTTGTTCTACTTTATAATTCACTAACCAGGGGAAAATATTTAGAGAGTCAAGTTAGAAAGACACACTGGGAACAAACCCCAAGGATTTCTTCTGATGTCAGATAAAACACTCATTAAACCACAGGTAATTCATGACGCCATGCCAAGCCAGTATTTCCACTGGAACAGATCAAATCCTTAGGTCGGTTTTAGCATTTTCTGACTATACCTTTTATAAAGGCTAAATATAATTTCCTCACTTCCTTAGAGTAACTTGTTTTGAATAAGCAATTTCTCAAATGCATCATTGTAAAAGCACTTGAATCTTAAGAATGTAAGCAGCTTTTTAAAACAACTTAGAAACATGACTGTCTGGTTAAAAAGAACTAAATTTCAATAATTATAGAATAATTTAGGTGTAGTATTAATGAAATAGAAATAAATATTTTTGAATTGTGGTTAAGTATAGGTTGATTTATTTATTTTTTTATGAGGTCCCATATTCCTATTGCACGATGATATGCATAAAACAGGCCAGTAGAAGTAAGAAGTAGCAAATATTAATCTGTACACATTTTATTTTATGACAGCTGATACTTTTCTTAGGGAGTACACTAGTTAAAGCCAAAGTCTGCTCCTGCTTCTGAGAAGCACACAGTTAAGTCTGCATATATGCTGTACTATCATGGTTTTTCTTTTTTCCACTTCGTTTACAGATTCAGGATTTCCAGAACTGCAGGAGTTCAAAAAAAGGAGATTGACATATGAAAGAGTCCCTGGAAGAAGAGATGGACAAACACGTCTTAAATTCTTTTGAACAAAATGAAGATTTGCATATTACATACTTCTTTCTTTTTCTGTTCTTTACAGGGAAATAAATGAATTATTGTTATTAGTTTTTAGAAAGTAATTAGGATTTGGAAATACTTACTAGCTCAGGATTTTTCTGTATGTTTTTAAAATGTTGCTAAACAAACTAGTTTCTTGAAGCTGGATAATTATGGCTTCTCTGTTGTCATGGGTGATATACAGCTACTTTATCACTCTTTATATTAAAAAAAAAAAAAAAAGGAAAAAGAAACAGAAACACGAGGGTCACTCTGGGTGAGGCTCCTGTGTTTGCTGCCTGACTCTGCTGCTTTTCCAATGTAAAGATGGGCTAGATCTGCCAGAATCTCAAGGCATCTCAAGGCTTCTCAGAGTCTTAGAGATTTCTTGCAATTACAGCTGTGACTTTTTGCAGTTGTCCCTTGGGCTCTGTTCCACTTCTGTTCTTCTGACAGGTCCTTCAGGAACAATAAGTTCCTCACCTCCTTTTAATCATAATCAGTCTAGGAAAAAGCTCTTTGTTTTATGGACAACATGCTAATAAGACTGTCTTGAAATTTAGCATTCTCATAGATTTAATTCAGGGGCCTAAGCTGTGACCCTCACCCTTTGCATAACCTGCTGGAGGCCATTTGTTGGCATCCATGCTTTCCAGCCTTCTGCAGGGCATTGGCAAGTGGGGGGATGAAAGGTATCTGGGAGGCAGATCCAGATAGAGGGTACAACTACGAGGAGTGAAAGATTGAATTTTCAAAAAAAAAATCTATCTCAGTTGTAATCTAAAGAACATGATAGAATAGTACCCACTTTCCATCAGAAAATCTGGCAACAAAACTGGAAATATGTGTGGGAGCAATGGTAGACAGTAACTCCAGTCTGCCACAGGAATGCATAAATGGTTTGCACCAGCATGCCAGCCAGCTCCAGAATGTCTTTCTCTGTTCAGTGGTGTTCAGCTGAGATGATTCAGGTTTCAAACTCACCAATCTTCTTAAGTTTGATGCAGTAACAGAAATGGGGGGGGGGGGGGTGAGGGGGTAAGGTAATAAAAGAAAACCAACCAAGTTTAAGGTTTATGTTTGCACTTAAATACTTACTTGACATAAAGCCTTCATTAAGCACATATTCACTATTTCAGTAAATGAAGCCAGCACTTGGGGAAGAAAGATTTGGTCTCTCGGAGAAAACAGAGTGCTGCTTTTTGACTGAATTCTTATAAGCTATGTCTGCACTAACTGCAATGTTAGTTCACAGTAATATTCCTGAATTATTTGTACATTCATAGTTTGCAGGATTTGAGAAAATACCTTTCAGAGGTGGTAACATAAAAAGATTTCTAGTAAAATTGCAACAAGCCACTGTTTCCTAGAATAAGAAAAAGACTGAAATATAAGTTGCAATTTGCTTACTATCCATGGTCCATTTTTGTGGTAACCTGACCTAACCATTTTCCTTCTTTTGCAACATGGTTTATGTTGTTCAGAAGTACCTCCCAAAAAAACAGGAATCTGGTTTTTTTTTGAAGTATAGCTCTACAAAGCCTCAGTCACAGATGACCACAGTTTGAGAAAATTATATCTGCCAGTGCCAAGCTGTGTATTTATGTTCTCCTCTTCCAAAGGCAAAGGCTGACACCAGAACTTCCACATGAACAGTTGTGAAAGCATAGCATAGATCATCTGTAGATAACTTTGAAAACAAAGATATATTGTGTATATTAAATTAAAAAATTCAAATGCTGTCTGTGTTAAGTTCCCATTAGGTAGAAAAAATGTCAGCATACAGTTAAATTACTGGTAATGTACTGGAAAATAAGGGAAAGGGCTTGCAATGACTATTGGTTTTTACTGGTTTTGTTTATGAAAAATCTCAAGTCTCTCAAAAATATGGACACATTGACAGTTTTATAAATTAAGACATTCTTCCCTCTCCTTTTGTCTGTTTGATGTGGAATAGAATTACTGCTGAACTACAATGATGCACTTCCCCACTCCCTCCTCCCCTCTACCCCACCCCCACCCTGCTAAATTACCTATTATTACTGTGAATTAGGAAGCAACTAATTCTTAGACAAAAAGGCACAGTACAAAAATCCAATCTCCAGTCTTACAGGTAGGGACACTCCATTCCTGGAACAAGTTTATAAACATTTTAATGACCAGGCAGGAGGCAGCTGTAGATGGAGAAGAGCTGATCAACTGGGAGAGATGACAGTGAGAAAAGTGGGGCTTTTCTGGCTCCCGTGAGGCACTGAGCATACAAATGTGGACATTCACTCAATCTTCTTAACCCTGGGTGTCCTGTAAGACCTGCTGCCATCAGATGGTATCTGCACAGCAGATATCCTTCTTGCACAGTCTTTGGTGAAGGAAGCTAAGATGCTGCACACAGCTGCCTGCCGGCAGTTGCTCCAGCTGCAAGAGACCAGGTGGAGTTGGGCAGGGCAGCCAAGAGACAGCCATGGTTGACTGGCTGTCTGCAGTGGTGGCTCCCTGCTGCACACTGTGATTTGGCCACTCCTTGTGCCAGCTCAGCAGCCACTTCAAAACCCAAGCTCCAAGTGGCATTGCCAAGCCTGAAAGCATATGCAGCAGAGATTCTGGGGAGAGAAACAGGTGTGGAGATGAGGGGAGGTTTTATTGCAAGAGGGAAAAGAAATATGAAGGGCTTGCCTAGGAGGAAGCAGGCAGCAGCCAAATACTGGCTGTCTAAAGGCTTTTGACTCATCAGTATCTTTGATATTTTGGCCTCTGATGGCCTCTGTGCAACACTATCTTGGTTTTCTCTAGACTTCTGTACCTGTGTCCAGTACTAACAGAAAAACTGCCATACTTAAATAGCCTGCAGTGAAAGGAAGTCAGAGTGAAGAGAAGCTCTGAATGATGTTCTCTGTTTTTAAAGGCACAACACATACTGGCAGTATTACAGCTCTCATGCTGATGTCTTTCTGCAGGACAGCAACAGGAAAATATTTGACAAACCGCCTGGAGGACACTGTTGCCCCATTTCAGTTAACATTCATGAGCATTAAGTACTTGGATTGCAGAGTTCTTCCTTACAGCTTCAAAACATGTGAGCCTTATAACATTGTTAGTATTTACAACTATGGTAAACAGATATGAATGGGATTTTTCTGCTAATAAGATACAGTTTCTAAAAATCCAACAGCAACCATCTCTTCCCAAAAAAGCAAAGAGCTTGAGGCCTTCACTCCCACTGCAAAATCCATGTATCCTTTTCTTTACAGTAGCTGCTCTTTGTTACAATTACACAATGAGTTCAAAGTCAAGAGGGATAGGAATTTTATTTCCAAACTTCTAAAATATTAATACAAACAATAGGAAGTACACAAAATTAAAAACCTATTTAAAAAGTTGTTCTTGTAAAAGTGCTCTATCAAAAAAGTGAAGGCAAATGACCAAGTACATTTTAGTAAATTCTGTGTATTGCAAACCGTGACAACAATGCATGCAGTTATCTTTGGGTGTTCAGAGATTCTTAGTGTCTGTTTGGTAATTTTAAATACGTCAACAAAATTCCACTGCAGCAGTACTGTTACAAAGTAGAAGAAGGCTTACAGATAAGAAGTATTGCAAGAAACATGATTTAGGAATCAGGCCTCTGCTACATATTGTGTTCAGCAGTTACTAAAATGTGTCATTATGCATTGAGATGCACTTGAAAAAAACCTAAAGTTGGTTACAGGTCTTGCTAATGGAAGCAAAATGTCCTCTGAGGACGTTACTTCAGCTCCAACAGCATTTAGCTTCATACTTTAATTATTCACTTGTAGGTTGTTTTATTTTGGAAAAAAAATCCCCATGAGTAGTTTTTGCTAGTGTTCTGGTGTTATTGTTTATCAAGATGAGAGTAAGTAATTTGATTAAAAATTCACATGTTTTTCATTTCTAAAATGTAAACTTCTTAAGTAATATTTGTATAGTTAGCATAGTGTAGTAAAAGTGGTGGTGATTATGAAGTTAAAAAACTTCAAGAACATTATTAAAATATAGTCGAATACAGATTCACAAGAACACAGAAACAGATATCTAGGATGTTGTTTTAGCCACATAAAAGACAGAGACTTTTCTTGTGAAGGAAAGGCAGTTGTTATTCATGTCATGCTTGAAGGCAATTCTCCAATGACCTTCCCTACAAGAAGAAAAAAAAAGGCTTATTAAATGCCATTTTCTTATGCTGATAGATGTAATTTCTCTTTTAAATTGTAACAGAAAAGCTCCTTTGCACTGAGAAAAACCAAATAATGATTTTCCTTTGCTGAATGTTGATATCTTCACAATATCATAAAGTTTTTAACTGGCTTTTTTACTTTGCTCTGAATTTCTTATGATCCTAAGATAACACAAGAATAATAAACTAAATATTTGATCTACCAGCAAAAGTACCAAATGACATCTTGGGCTGAGCAATGCATTTTTAAAAGTATTATAAATTAATCATCAAGTTCTTCTGAGAAAATATTTTGTAATGTATCTGTATGATGTGATGAACTCAGAACATGTAGACACACACACAGACCCCCAGAAAACCAAAAGGTAGAAAGGCTGCTTAAATAACAAAAGAACATATGCAATGGTATTAAGAATTTTATCTTATTTGCATGAAGAATTAATTTGGGTAGCACCCAAAATAAGAAAATCTCCTTTTGCTTCACCCTCTCTAAATTTTTCCAGAAGAGCATCTCATGTTCAATTGTTTCATTTCTTTAGGTTCAATCCTATTTTGTTAAACCTATGTAGCAACAATCAAGGCCTTGCTATTGATGAGGCAAAAACTCCAGTCCAAGCTCAGTAACAGTTGGCAGCAGCAAGGAGAAGATTTTATGAGTACTTTATGTTTTAGCTTAAATTCTGCCCTTTGAGAAAACATCCATTTTTTCTTTAATAGCACTCTCATCAAAAGAACAGACTTCAGTGTTTCTTCCTCTCTCTGTAGATTTTTCAGCTCTTTAGCAGGAACTATTTTTATTCTTTCTTTTAAGGAGGAGTAACCCCTTCTCAATATCCTACTTCCACATTTGTGTGTCAAGCAAAAGAAGTAGATTTTTCAAGTTATGGTGTGGTTCTGCCCAATGCTACTAGCATGCATGGCCTTAATTTCTCCTGCTGCAATCACTGATAACCTTTGTGACAAATGGGAAAGGCCAGACTGGGAATCATGAAACTGGATCCCAAAGGTTTGCAAATGTTGGACAGCCACCCACCCACCTACTCTGCAGGTGTTACAGGGGTACAGGCAATGCAGAGTTCAGGGAGCAGCTCATCCTTTAGATCTGTGCTGAAAAAGGTTACAAAGGATGTGACTACAGATTGCCTCAGCTCCTCTCTGCTTCCACTGGTTTTGGTGCTGTACCAACAGTAAGAACAGGAAAAGCCTAAGGACAGACACAGTGAAATGAACTGCAATATGACATTAAAGACCAAAATGTATTTTAACATAATTCTTACTTAGGCTGTGAGCTAGTCATCAGAACATATAAAATTGCCACAGCTTTGTCTTCCTTCTCCAAGCTGGGTAAGTGACTGTCTACTGTCCACCTATGTCAAACACACACAAGCTGTGTGTCTTAGACAATTCTAATTACTTTGGATGCTGCTAATTACCTTATTGCTGCACAAACACAGAAACACAACTATCCCAACAAAAAAAAAACAATTCATAAAGAAAACACCTCTAGAAAGATCTGTAGAAAAGAGACATGCTTCCACTGCACCACCTAAAAAACCCAGAAAACCATTTGCAGAGGCAGCAGAGAAATGATGAACACCCAAGCAAGAACTCAATACTTAAAGAAGTATCACCATGTGTCTTTGTCTCTCCAAGGGTTTGAGTTTCAAATTAGAGTGGTTGTCATAGCATCTTTATTACCTTATTTCAGAGCAGAGCACAGGATCGGGGTTCACGAAAGGGATTGCTCCCTGCAGGAACCCCAACAAGCAACGCATCTTTGCAGGCATTTTGCATACAATACTGCTGGAGTTCTGCAGCTGCCTGAGAGACCTGAAAAGGAAAAAAATCCAGAGAGGAAACTAATTCATTCACATGCATCTATTAAGCATTTCCTCTTGAAGAGCTATTGTCAAACAGAGCTGGAGTGCAGCCAAGTCACCTCTCAGATTCTAGAACATCAAGTAAATCAGCACAGAAGCACAATTTACAAAGCTCTCATGAAGCACACATGAAATGCTACACCAGTGATAAGCCAGAAGAGTGTAGAGGACTGAGGTGCCAGTGTGATGCAATTTCTCCCCATTAAAATGCTCAGAGCCCTGACAATTTTACAATCTTCTGTGGTGTTTGGAGGTTTATATTTGAACTCATATCCTCTGATAATTTATTAAAAGTATTTTCATTCCAAAGTTCTAAACAACACAGAGTATAACAAGGAGTGAAAGCAAAAAGATGAGGATGAAAAGCTTTTGAAGTCCAAATTGTTGTCTTCCCCCAGCAGTGAAGTCAGAACTTCAAATCCACACTCTGGCCCCCTAGAAGGAGAGTCCAGAGCTGCAGAACAAACCCAAGATCCCAAAGGCAAAATGACCTCAGCAGTGAACTCCCCTGCTCTCCTCGCGGCTGGCAAGTCAGTCATGTGCCTACATTTTTGAAGGAAAATGTTGAGGAATTTCCAGTTTCTCAGACACACATCAGGAACAGCTGCAGAGAACTGTACAAAACCCATGCTGTCTGATAAATATTTTATAAAAGGAAATACTAAATATATTGATGGAACTGTAAGTTCCCCTCTGACCTCGCCTCTGCCTTTGTTACAGGACTCCTGAAATACTGACTTTTCTTCCTACACCACTCTTCAGTGTTGCCAAAGCAATAACCAGAAGGACCATCCACATTTCCCAGCCTCCTGTCTAAAGGAACCATCCCAGAGCACCAGTGGAATTTTGGTTCTTGGCCATCCCATCTAACAGCATCTGGAAACACATGGGAAGTCTGGCCGAGCACACACTTTTGTTTGCTATTTTGCTGCTCTCCTGTTCACTCCCGTCTTCCAATTCTTCCCCAGGCTCTCCTCCAGGATGCTCATCCTAGTAACTGCCTGAATTTAGCCAGGAGCTGATGCCACTTCAGGGAGTTATCAGAAGTTTTTTTTTTTTCCCTCAGCCTCCCAAGTTCTCTTGAACAGAGTACAGGGAGAAGTGTCTGCAGCAAGGATTTCTGCTAAGTCAGCAGGCTTTGTCACTCCTTCCTTACCTGAGGAAAAGCCCTTTCTGGAGGCTGCAGAGGTCTCCCGCCCTGCCCAGCCCCTTGGACCACCTGCAGCATTAGCACCCTTGCCTCAACCCCAGCACCTGCCCCTTGTGGTGCCCCACTGTGCCCCACGGGGCCATCAGGCAGAGATCCCAAAAGCCAACACTGGCCAGGCCAAGGCCATGGGGAGCTTTTCCTTTGAGAGTTAGCAGTGCCTACAGCATCTCCGTGCACTTTGCTGCCAAACCCTTCAACACAGACTGAGCTACATATGTCCTGGTATATCCTCAGAAGATGCAAACCTACTCTTAGTCCTACCTATGCCCCATAACATTCTTCTTTTTCTCCTGCTCACACAGAAAATTTCTGCAGTATTTCATCACATGACAAACACACTCCCTTCAGCAGCCTCCACTTGCAAGATGTGTATGGGTACTTCTTCCTACTCAGTTTCCTCTTTCTGAAAATATTGTTCCTGTCTGCTTTTTTAGCCAGCAGGGTAAACAAAATCACCATTGGAACTTGGCAGTATGGAATGTATTTTTAAAAATCCTTTCATAACCAGCTTCCGTCTGGAAACACATTGTCTATTCAAAGTAGCTGAAACAATGTTTTCTCCCATTTCAGTGCTTGCAAAAACTGTACCAAGTGGTTTTTATCAGCTGAATATTTTGTACAGTATGTGTAGAAACTCAGATGATACAATTTATATGACACATTTTCATCATGTGTCATTTCAAAGCCATGAACAGGCTCCTAGAACAGCAGACATAGAAAGAGGTCTGTGCACAGTGCTGCAAGAAAGATGAGTCTAAGGTCCATCAAGGACAAGCCTACCCAGATTACAAGAGCAAACTCATAAAAAAAAATAGGCAGCCTTGAGAAGTCCAGCTCCAGAATATGTTATTGCCACAAAGTAACACCTGCAAACTACAAACTATGTATTTTATAGCCACTTCCCACCCACAAAAAAATAGTGGGGAGGAGTATATGAGTATTTTGAGTTTATGACTCAAAATGAGCAGGAACAGAGATCCAGGCACCAACAATAACTGATGGGAAACCGTTTCAGTGTTTGGCAATACTCCTCTTTCCACAAGAGTGTACATTTCTACTCTGAAACATGTTGTTTCTCACATATTCCCACACCTTACTGTGGTGATAAGCACAGCACTTTTTAGTGAATCAAGCATCTGCTGATTCTGTTTTGCTACTAAAATGTAGTAACAAAACCAAATTGATTAGAATGATATCCAAAAGGCAGAGTGGTTTTACCTCGCAACAAGCACTTCAAATTTCCACCAGCCCAGGTCAGGAATAGTAGGAACAACTATTATGAATTATTTTTAAATCAATTAGCTAAGTTCCTGCAGCTCAATGTGTTGGCACTGTCATCAGACTGAGGAAGCTAGTCTTTTGTGACTGGCCAGAGAAAAATGGCGAATGCAAGCAGAGAGACGAGAAAAGTGCAGGATATCAATTAATTTGACCTCCATCACTTCATAGACTATGTTGGATTTTGTGCGTGGTGATGAACCCCCCACATCTGCTGGAAACCAAGAGCTGTCTCGGTCAGGTCACCAAACCTGAGGAGCTGGCAGACGACAGGACCGCCTCATCGTGCTGCCTTTGTCTGGAAATGTGCAAGCAGGAGAAGATTCATGCATGCGTAGCAAATCGCCTGCCTTTCCCCAGTGTGCCAGCGGGTACCACCCCGCACCGCCTCCCCCTGCAGATCCGAAGCAGGGGAGAGTCGGGCTGCGAGGAACTACTCTTGGTTATCTGTTTGCTGGTGCAGAACTAACGAGGAGCTGCTGTATTATTTATCACGGCTCCTTCCACCAGGGAACGGCACTGGCTCCATCACTGCCGTGCGGCCGGGGCTCGCAGCCCGCCGCGCACACCTCGCCCCCCTCGCCCCCTCCTTTGCCCGGGCGGGCGGCGCCCACCAGTGCGGAGGGAAAGGCAGGAGCGGCTCCTCTCTCCCGGCCCGCCGCGGGGGTCGCGGCACCCCGCGCCCCAGCCCGGCCCCGGCTCACCTTGATCCGCTCCACGGCCGCCTCCAGCTTCAGCTGCTCCACCAGCCGCTGCATGGTGCTCAGGCTGCCGCCCGACGACATACCGGAGCTGCGGGGAACACGGAGGGGATGCAGCGGGCACGCAGCGCGATTCCGGCGGGCTCGGCTCGGCTCGGCTCGGCTCCCTCCGCCCCGGGGAGGGGCCGGGGCCGGGGCCGCTCCGCCCGCAGCCCCCGCGGACCGCCCCGGCTCTCGGCCGGACCCCGCTGCTCGCTGCCGCCTGCAGCCCCTTGCGGCGGCCCTCGGTGCGGGCTGGGGCTGCTTTGGGGGCCGGAAACCTGCTGGTTACAGCACGGCCGAAAAAAATGAAGGGGAAGAAAAGGAAACAAAAAATAAAGTGGGACGGGGGGAAGGAGAGGAGAAGAAAAAAAAAGAGGGGGAAGTGGGAGGAAAAACAGGGAGGTAGAATAAGAGGAAAAAAAGAAAAGACGAAAAAGAGGGAAAACAGGGAAAAGGAGAGAAAAGGGAAAAATGGAGGGGAAAGGCAGAAAAGAAGTGGGGGAAAAACAGGGAGAAGCAGAGGAGAAAGGGAATTCACAGAGTCATAGAATAGTTTCGATCGGAAGGGACTTTAAATATGGTCTAGTTCTAACCCCGCTACTTTGGGGAAGGATGCCACCCACTACATCAGGTTACTCAGAGCCCTACCAAACTTAGTCTTGAACACTGACAGAGATGGAGTTCTAAACATGTCTTCTGCCCACAGGCAGCTGTGAGGTTCCAACTGCCTGGCAGCTGCTGCCAGTGTTGCTGCATCTCTCCACCCAGAGCTGTTCACCACCATTTCAGCAGTGGCCTCTCACATAAATAAGTCCTCTCACTTTTGGCAGGGGTTTGACAGCTGTTATTTTGCTGGCTTGTTTGAAAGTTGTTGGAATTAAGCTTACAGCCTAAAATGGTTGTTCTGAACATAAGACAGGACAATGAGGATATCAGGCCCAGCCAGAATGGGTTTCTGGAAGACAGGTCCTGCCAGACCAACCAAATATCCTTCTATAGCAAGGTGTCACCACTAGAGAATGAGGGAAAGGCTGTGCATGTTGTCTACCTAGACTTCAGCAAGGCCTTTGACACCATCTCCCACAGCATTCTCCTGGAGAAACTGTCAGCTCATGGTGTTTATGAGTGAACTCTTTGCTGGGTAAGAACTGGCTGGATGGCTGGGACCAGAAAGTTGTGGTGAATGGAGTTAAATGCAGCAGGCAGCTGGTCACTAGTGGTGTTCTCCAGGGGTCAGTATTTGGGCCAGCCCTGTTTTATGTCTTCATCACCTATCCAGATGGATGAGAGGATAAAGTCCACAGCCAGCAAGTTCACAGATGACAACAAGTTGGATGGGAGTGTTGACCTATAGGGCAGGAAGGCTCTTCAGAGGGATCAGGACAGCGTGGATCGATGGACTGAGGCCAATTGAGTGAGGTTCCACAAGACCAAGTGCTGAGTGATGCCTTTGGGTCACAACACCCCAGGCAGTGCTGCAGGCTGGAATTGAGTGGCTGAAAAGCTGCCTGTCAGAAAAGGATGTGGGAGTGCTGATCAAGAGCAGCTGAACATTGCCCAGCATGTGCCCAGGTGGCCAGGAAGGACAATAAATCCTGGTCCATATCAGCAGTAATGTGGCCAGCAGGACCAGGGCAGTGATTGTCCCTCTGTACTCAGCAATGGTGAGGCCATGCCTCATGTCATGTGCCCAGTTCTGGGCCCCTCACAACAAGAAAAACATTGGGGTGCTGTTATTGCCAAATTTTTGGGACTCTGACATTTTAGGAACACAGACAAACGTTTAGGTCCAGAAAGGAGATATTGCTTGTAGTACAGAGGGTGCAAGGTGGAAGTTTTCCTACAAATCAAGTACACCAAGGAGTGAAAACAAAGAGAATTTATACACAAAATTTTACATAAGCCTGCCTATCCAATACCTAGTTACCACCTACCTCATGCATAGTCATTTAGTTTGCACAGCCTTATGACTTGTCATCATAGCAATATGGGCTTCTTCTGGGGTCTCTCGTGGTCATTCTTGGTCATTTGGGGAGGTGTCCTCTACAAAGTTTCAAGCAAAGTTCATCTCAGGTCCAGCAGAACAATGGTCTTAATGGTCTTTTCCAACTTTAATGATTCTATAATTCTGTAGGGACAACCAGGTATGCACATGCTTGTGCCTCAGTCAGAGCCTCAGCCTCAGTCATGGAAAAGACACACTGAATCTTCTCCAAGATCCTAATACTTTGCAACCCTTTTCCCCATAATGATCTCACCACTACCCAGTACCAGCAATACTTGTTCATGTAGACATTTCTCTCTCAAGTCGATTCAACCTACACTGGCTGTTCTAGGCCTACTATTGTAACTCTCAGCAGTCTCTGAAAATTTATGCCCAGAAAACTGACATAATTTAGAACTACCATAATAATCTAGAAATGTGTAGTATCCTCTGCTAATGAGGTGTCACTGCACTGCTGGCAGCTTTCTAAAGACACCTGAGATTTTCCGTCCTTTGTCACAGGAATGTGACTGGAGTGTTTCTGCCCAGCAAATTTTTGCTGCATTCTATGAATTTATGTCTGCATCTGATTATTTTCAAAGGGGTGACATGTACAGAGAAGACAAAACTCCAAAGTGAACTCAGTTAAATGGTTCATTTCCAGAAGGTTTTATGATATATCTGACCTCTCCAGAGACTTGATATCCAGCCAGAAGTGCTACAGAGACAAAACACCATTGCCACTGAAAGATACAGCTCTGTCCTCTGCCAGGACTGTACCTCCATTGCATTGATTTCCACTGTACTATCAGGTCATGAAATTAATCTTGATTGCAAGGAAGGTAGACATCAAGGGAAAACAGATCCGTGTTTTGGCTTCATATTTGCATAACCCAAATATTTTGCTTGGAAAAGGACAGAGCAAAATGAGGCACAAAGGCAAGAGCAGCACAGCTGTTAGCCTGTGAAACTGCACACACAGGTTTAGATCTTCCTGAATACAATTGCCTTGTACATTTCCAGATGTAACTGTCTTTTCTAATAATCAGCACCACTGTATTTGTGCTTAGCTTCATTCTCTGTTTCTACCACAGCAACTTATTCTTCCCTCTTCCACTCTTGCAGGAGACTAATTGTGTTTTGGAGGATGAAGCAGCAGTACACCAAAGCTGGGGTCTCTCACTTCATATGCATCTTTGCAGTGTCCCTAAGATTGCTTCATAAAAGCAAGCATAGCTTTTTCTACATATCTTCTTCAACAATTTTTAGAGTTTAATTGATAATTAGATGCAAAATTAATTAAGTTCATTGCTTCTCTGCATTCAGCAGAGATTAAGGAACAATCCAGCAGTTCCTCTTCAATTTTACTACTGTGTACAGAGATTCAGCACAATATTTCTATCATGCTATTTTGGTTTCAGCTGTGATAGAGTTAATTTCTTCTCAGCAGCAGTTACAGTCTTGTGTTTTGGATGAGAATGGTGTTGATAACATACTGATGTTTTGGTTTGTGCTAAGTCCTGTTTGGATTTTTTATTCCCTCCTTTCCTCATGCTCTCCCAAACCGGGAGGGAGCATAGCAGGGACAGGTGACCATAATTGACCAAAGGGATATTCCACACCATAGAATGTCCTGCCCAGTACCTGAACTGGGGGGAGTCACCAGTCTGGGTTTGAGAAGGGGAGTCTGGCATCAGCCAGCAAGTGGTGAGCAATTGCATTGTGCATCACTTGCTTTTTTCCCTTTTTGTTATCGTTATATTATTTTACTTTATTTTTAATTATCAAATTGTTCTTATTTCAACATACAAATTTTAATTCAGCTCTCCTTCCCACCTCTCCAAACTGTCCAGCTTTTGGGCAGACCTCTGGGTATGGTTCTCAGTTATTTATTTGACCTTAAAGAGGACTCGAACCATTTGCAACAACATGCTGGCTCCCAATAAGAAGACCAATTGGGTTTCAAAATAGTCAAAGGATATTTGAAATCTTAAAAATTCTTGATTACTGTAATCAGCCTGGAGGGCAAGGAAGGAAAAAAAGAGAGGGACAAAACAATAGGAAGATGTTTCCCCCATAGGTTGTTCCTCTGAGGCAAAAAATTACTAAGATTATTAATTGTTCACAGTAAAGAACTCCCAAACCACAGAGGTGACTGCAATGCTGAGTACATATACCTGACTGGTGTCCTGGCCAGCAATACCGTGTTATCATAGTCCCACCCTACAAAATACACCACAGAGAACAAGTACTGCAAGTAAAGTATCACTAGTACAATACAGACAAAATGTCACAAATATGAGAGCGAGTAAGTCCACATTGTAGCTAGCAACTGTTAAAGTACTACAATGAATATTTATAACAATTTTCTTTTAACACACTTTCAGACCTGCCCTTATATCAGCCTTTTGGGTCCATGATCAGGTGCCAAAAAGACTGTTGTGCTTTAAGGCCAGATGGAAATCAAGCACAAAGCAGCCACTTGATCAACTCCACCCCCTCTCTCTACCTCCAATCCAGTGCAATGGGGAGAATGATCAGAGTAAAATTCATACGTTGTGATAAGAACAGTTTAATAATTGAAAATACAATAAAATACAAAAATAAAAAAAAATAAAAATAAAAAATTGAAGAAGAAGAAGAAGAAGAAGAAGAAGAAGAAGAAGAAGAAGAAGAAGAAGAAGAAGAAGAAGAAGAAGAAAAGAAGAAGAAAAAGAAAAAAACAAACAAACAAGTGATCTACAACGCAATTGCTCACCACCTGCTGACTGATATCAGACTCCTCCCCAAGCCCAGAGGAGCAGCCATTTCAGGTAACTCTCCCCACTTTATATACCAGGCTTTATGTTCTCTGCTGTGGAATATCCATTTGACCATTTCAGGTCACTTGTCCCAGATATGCTCCCTCCCAGTGTGGTTTTTTGTTCTGGCAGAGCATGAGATATGGGAGGGGGAAAAAGTCCTTGGCTTTGGATAAGCACAATTTAGCAAAAAGCAAAACATCACTGTGTTATCAACACCATTTTCATTCTCAATACAAAACACAGCAGTGTAACAGCTACTGGGAAGAAATTTACTCTGCCCTAGCTGTTACCTGAACAGCTGAATAGTTTGGAGTGACAGGATGTGTGGGGTTTTTTGAGAAAGTATGTAGGGCAGTGGGCAACTTCAAGATGTTTGCACCTTACACCTGAGCAAGTACAGAATCCAGAAACTAGTAAACTACTCTTTAGAAGTGTGCTGTCACCCTGGCAGCCCAAAGAGCACCCAAATTACGGCAACATATTGTGGTGGCCCAGGCTTATTGAGCCATGGTCAACACTGCACCGTAGTCTCAGGGGGAAAAGAAGATCTCTATCAGTGAGATGAAAACAGACCATGCAGCTGGTCCAGCCACTGTGAGACACTGCAGCTGCTCCAACCCCAGCAACAGGAACTGCCACTGAAACCTCTGAAACAGAATCTACAGGTACCAATGTCAGTCACCCCTGTACAAAAGTGGAAGAATTGTACATGAAAGTCATCCTTTAAAAAACCTTTAGCAAAAACAGTCAAGGAGGACAGGAAGAATAAAGAGGACAAAGAAGCAGCAATGTCACAAGGGTGAATTACAGAGCCTTCATCAAGGCTGTCACAGGAACTGGAAGAGGAGACAGAAGAGACAGCCACAACTTGATCCCTTTCCCTGAGTGAGCTGCGGGAGATATGAGAATATTCAGTCATTATCCAGGTGCCTGTATAATCACCTGGCTCTCCAGTGCTGGGACAACAGAACCAACAGTGTGGCTTTAAGAGAGTAAGGAAAGCAGGGAGCTGGGACCATTTGCTGAGAAACGGGGCATTGACAAAGCAATGGGAAAAAAGACACAAGTCCTTTGTCTGTGGACATGACTCTTATCAAGTGTGAGGACAAGGTATCCCTATAAAGAAGATATTCCATGAAACTTAAGCAAATGGGCTGCAATAGATAAAGGTATTAAATACCTGAGGGAATTTATCATATGAAAAGTGATATATTTTGACACGGATGATGTGCAGCTCACCCAGGTCCAGATGATGTCTTATGTCCACAGTTCATGGTGGGAATTTCTACAGAGTGCACCAACAGCACATGCCAACCCCCTTGTCAACAATAGTTTGGAAAGATGATGTACAACCAACAGTGGGTGATTTTCCACATCCAGGATTACAAAAACAGTATTCCTTCCCCCATCACTGTAGGCGTGGAAAAGCTATCAGATAAACTGGTAGATAAGCTGACTCAGGATTTTCAGTATTTCAGAGGGGATATGTCCTGCTCCTCACCCCTAGGGACCCCTATTTCTAAGACTGACAGCAGGTGTCCTCTTGCTCAAGAAAGAGGATATGAAAGGTACACACCTCAGGGTACTCCATGGTTTTATCAGCAGGACAATGGAGACGATATGAGGAAGTGGGATGAACAATCCACCTTGATCCTAGATGAACCAGGTGCAGGAATTGAAGGAGAAAACAAGCACACTGCAATTTTTTTCTAGAGAGGTTGCTGCTCCAGTCTCCAGCAGACAGTTTTCCAGGCAGAATGAAGGTCTGGTCGTACTACTGGCCCTGTGGAGAGAAGTTCTAGTCCATTTCTACAAGATGTTAGTGGGGAACTTTCAGATCAGTATTAGAGGGGCCCTGCCTCTCAGCCAGGTGGAGGAGAGGGATGACTGGGTTTACTGGACTGTGTGGATTTAATGGCCTGGCACAGCAGCCCCACAGGATGAAAGGCTTTGCTAGATACTGGTGCACATTGTACCCTAATGACATCAAGCTATACAGGGACAGAATCCAGTTGTATCTCTGGAGTGACAGCTAACTCTGTTGGCGGCTAAGATTTGTCCAACTGGGAATTAGAGGCAAAAGCACCCTAGTGTACCTGGACCAGAGGGTCCATGCATCCTTGGCAGGGACTGTGCCAGGAGATGGTATTTCAGAGATCCAAGAGGGTATTGGTGGGCTTTTGGTATAACTTCTCCAGAGACAGAGGAAATAAACAGTGGTCTACCTTGCCTGGTCTCTGAGAGGACTCTCCTGTGGTGGGCGTGCTGAAGAACAGCAGGTGCCGGCCACCACACAATGGTGCATGGGAGGTAATAAGGCTCCAATGGAGACTCTGCAATTCCTACCCATGAGGTGTTTTGCTGGCTGGAGAGCCAAGGAGTGATCAGCAGGACCTGCTTACCCCTTAGCAGCCCCATATGGCAAGTGTGAAAGTCCAGTGGGGAGGGAGATTAAGAGTAGATTATCGTGGCCTGAGTGAATGCCACCTCTGAGTGCTGCCACACCAACATTTGGAGCTTCAATGCGAACGCCAGTCAAAGGCAGCCAAGTGGTGCCACCACTGGCATTGCTGACGTGATTTCTCAACCCCTCTGGCAGCAGAGAGCAGGCCTCAGTTTGTTTTCACTTGGAGGGATGTCCACTAGACCTGGAACTGACTGTGCCAGGGATGGAAACACAGCCCCATCTGCCATGGACTGATCCAGACTGCCCTGGAGCAGGGTAAAGCAGCACACCTGGAATATATTGATGATGTCTTTGTTTGGAGGAGTACTGCAGGAGAGATTTTTGAGAAAGGAAAGAAAATCCAAATCCTTCTAAAGTCCATATTTTTCATAAAACAGGGTAAGGTAAAGGGACCTGCATAGGACATGCAATTTTTAGGAATAAAATGGCAAGATGGACATCACCAGATCCTAACGGACATTATTAATAGGATAACAGTGATGTGCCCACCAACTACCTAGAAATAAACACCACTTAGGCACTGTGGAATTTTGGAGAATGAACATTTCAAATTAGTCTGATTGTAAGCTCCCTCTAGCAGGTGACACAGAAGAAGAATGATTTTGAATGGGGCCTTGGACAGCAACAAGCCTTTGAATAAATCAAACAGGAGATAATTCATGGTGTATGCCTTGGGCCAGTCTGAATAGGGCAAGATGTAAAAAATGTGCCTTACACTGAAGCTGAAGAGAATGGTTCTTCCTGGAGCCTCTGACAGAAAGCACCAGGTGAGGCTCAAGGTTGAACCCTAGGTTTTTGGAATTGGGCATACAGAGAATCTGAGGCGTATTATACTCCAACTAAACAGGAAATACAAGGCAGCTTATGGTGTCCAAGCCACTTTGGAGGTGATTGGTGCTGAAGCACAGCTCCCCTGGTACGCTGGTTGTACAGTGGGCTGGATATTTAAAGGGGGGATCTCCTTTACACACATGCAACCAATGCTATATGGAGTAAGTGGGTTGCACTGGTTGCACAATGAGCTTGGATAGGAAACCTCATCATCCAGGAATCTTAGAAAGGATCATGAACTGGCCAGAAGGCAAATATATGGGAATGTCACCAGAAGGAGAGGTAATATGTGTTGGAGAGGCACCACTATGTAATACATTACCAGAAAGGAAGGAGCAATATGCCTATTTTATTTTGGTCCTTGCTGTCCTTGTGGGAAAGCACCAGGGGTAGAAAGTGGCTGTATGGAGTCCCCCACAACAAGTTGCAGAAACTGCTGAAGGAGAAGGTAAATCGAGTCAGTTTGCAGAGTTGAAAACTGTCCAGCTAGCCTTGGACATGGCTGAATGAGAGAAGTGGCCGATGCTTTATACTGATTCACAGGTGGCGGCAAACACTCTGTGGGGGCGGTTGCAGTAATGGCAGCAGAATAATTGGCAGTGTAGGGGTAAACCAATCTGAGCTGCTGCATGGTGGCAAGATATTGCTGCCTGGAAGGAGAGCCTGGTTGTGAAGGTGCACCACGTAGCCAAGCGCTGGGCCACTGAAGAACTTCAGAATAACCAGCAGATGGATCGGGCTTCCAGGACTCAGGAGCCTCAGGTGGACCTGGACTGGCAACTCAAGGGTAAATTATTTTTAGCTTGGTAGGCCCATGATTCCTTGGGACACCAAAGAAGAGATGCAACATAGAGATGGGTTTGGGATTGAGAGATGGACCTGACCAAGGACACAGGTTATCCATGAATGTGAAACATGAGCTGCCAAACAGCAGGCCAGGTGGGTAAAGCCTCTTTGGCATGGAGGATGGTGCCTGAAGTATAAATACGGGGAGGCCTGGCAGATTGACCATATATAGCCCCCTAAGTCTGTGGTGGTGAGTGCCATGTGCTTACAGTGGTGGAAGCAGCCACTGGAATTGTGGGGAAGTGCCCTGTGCCTCATGTCACTGCCTGGAACTCCATCCTGTGCCTGGAAAAGTAAGTCCTGTGGCAAAATGGTACCCCAGAAATATCTGAATCAGACAGTGAACTGCCTTCCTAAATGTCCTCATAGACGTTTGGGCCAAAGAACATGGCATTGAGTGGATGTATCATTCCCTGGCATGCACCAGCCTCTGGAAAGAATGAATTATGTAATGGACTGTAAAGACTACACTGAGAGCAATAAGTGGTGGGACATTCAAATGTTGGGATACACATTTAGCAAAGGTCACCTGGTTAGATACCAGAGGATCTGCCAGCCAGGCTGGCCCTGCCCAAAGTTTGTTGTGCTATAGAAGGGGATAAATTTCCTGTAGTGCCTACTAAAAACATGCTGGGGAAAAAAGTTTGAGTTATTCCTGTCACAGGCAAAGGCAAACCCATCTGTGGGATTGCTTTTGCTCAAGGATCCAGGTGCACTTGGTGGGTCATGTTGGAGGATGGGGAAGTCCTGTGTGTGCCTCAAGGCAATTTGATTTTAGGTGAAAATAGCCGATGAGTTAAATTGTATGATGTTTGTCAGTAGGCAACACTCTATTACACATGCAGCTGTTATTACCACTTCTACACACAGAAGTGGTGCATCACCTGCATGTGCATCACCTCACAGAGCACCTCACGGCATCAATCCTAATCACAACTGTTCTGGGGGTCTGAGCTTGACTTCCTCTGATCATCACACGCACAAAAATCAACTTAGATAAAACCACCAAGTGCAGCAGTACCGGGGTCACAACTGGCTCAAATGTGCAGCAAGCAACAAACCAATACCTCAGTTCATCTTCTCTGCTTGAAAGGCTCTTACCAAGGATGAAGGCCAAAGTCATGGGTAAAATGAATTCAACACATTTTTCTAAATGTGTGTCTGTTTTATGAATACTTAACAGAGTGTTCCATTGACTAAGAGAATGATGTTTGTGTATCTATCAAAACAGATAAATAGGGTAGGTAATGGGATATTGGGGAATGTGAAATTTGACATAATGCAGATGATATAGAATAAGCAATGGGCATGGTCCTGATTACAGCTAGGGTAATTTCTTCTCAGTAGCTGCTACAGTGCTGTGTTTTGGACTGAGAATGAGAATGGTGTTGATAACACAGTGATATTTGGGTTTTTGCTAAGTTGTGTTTATCTAAAGTCAAGGACTTTTCCCTCCTTGTCTCATGCTCTGCCAGTGAGAAGATTAAAAAAAAAACCAGACCAACAAACTGGAAGAGAGCATAGCTGGGACAAATGACCTAAACTGACCAAATGGATATTCTACATCAGAGAACACCATGCCTGGTATTTAAACTGGGGGGTTACCCAGAAGGCCTGTGGATCTGGGTACAGGAAGGGCTGTCTGGCATGTCAGTGGCTGGTGATCACTTGCATCGTGCATCACTTGTTTATTATTTCCCACTGTTATTGTATTTTCAATTATTAAACTGTTCTTATCTCAACATACAAGTTTTACTTTGACTCTTGTCTCTGTTCTACCAGGGCAAGGGGCAAAGAAAGGGGAGTTGAACAAGTGGCTGTAAGGTATTTCATCTCCAGCTGGACATAAAACTACAACACATGTTTTTGAATATGTTATTTTAAACAGAAAACTGAAACTACATTTCAAAAATGTGCAAAAGGTCAGCAGCAGCAGTTCAAAACCTGTGCTCCCATAACCAATCTCCACAGAAGGCAGCTAACAAGGCACTGTATTCAGCAGTTCCTTCTAAGGAACTAACTTTTACAAGAGTGAGGACAGGAGAGAGACTATGCTCCTATCTTACCTTCCCCAGTAAAATTACTGAAGAGGAATAAGGTAGCAGAATCCCTTTTACCAGCAAATCACAGAAACTCTCTGACCTGGGTTGTTACAGAGCAAACCACAGACTGCTGTTATGCATTATTTATTCTAAGTACTCAGAGGTCTGATCAGAAGAGATAAATGTAATGAATACTTAAGATTTAGAATTTTAAACTAATTAAGTCTGCATATATAAACTTTTATTTACATAAGGCATCAAAACTGCCCTTTTTAACAAAAGGGTCATTTTTCCCTTTAATCAATACTTTGCTGAAAGAAATGTCACATTTAATAAACTAATATTCACTGGCATACTTGTTCTGAACAAGCAGGTATAATCCAATGTACAAGATGAAAAACCACAAAATATCCAAGCATACCGTTTCATTAATTACTTTTAGAACAAAGAATTAAGGCTTGTTTGCATCACAAGGATGATCAATCATGCATCATTTATTCCCACAAAGAATAAAATCCATTTCCAAGTGAAGCAGGAATAGCAGTAGTCTTGTATAATCCCCATATTGTTTACATGAAAAACAACCAATTTGGCATCTTAGAAATTAGATTGAAAAGTAGGAGGAAAGAGAGGAAAACAGAAAATGGCCCTTACTTCAGAATCTTTTATAAGCATTTTCAGTTTCCACTTGCAGAAACCCTTCAGCTTAAAGAGGAAAACTGAGACTTGTCAAGGTTTGAACTAAAAACATTTTCAGAAAGACTAGAGTTATGGGTTCATTGACGGATATGAAGTATCTAGTAAAAATACATTGTTTGGAATAATGAATTCCACATTGATATCCCCAAGTAAATGGCATATATACTTCAGGTTGAGCCTGTTTTAATAGGTCTGATTTATAAAAATGGTAAACCTGTATTATGCTTCCGCCTGATGTAATAGTTCCTGAGTTTTAGATCACTGCTAAGCCACAGCAGACAAAACTCTGAATGATGTAATGAAAAGTTTTGCAAATCACTTTCAGCAATAGCACACATTTTGTTCAGCAACCTTCAATCATCAATAAAAGTCAGTCTTCCAGGTCCTTCATTCTTCATCCACCGCCGGTATCTTTTCCATCGGGGATCTGTGGCCATTTTCTTCTTTAACTCCTCCTCTTGCTCTCGTTTATACACCTGGTAAGACAGAGAGAAGTTTTTGATAAGGATGAAGAAACAGCTTAACTGAGCCTCATTGGGGTCTAAGTGTTTATTCTTCAATTATTTGCCAGCCTATTTTTCTTACAAAAGACTGGATTGCAGTGCAGAAGCAGATCTGACCAACACGAAGTGTTGGAGCACCAAGAGCCTACTACTTACTGCCCAAGATGCTTTGTGTTTTTCTGAGAGCAGAACAACTTTCCTGAAAGCTTCAAAACATTTCTTTGCTAGAGAAGTAGACGCTCAATGAATCCAACAAAATACACACTAAGCAACTGCTCGTGTTCTGAAAAGCTGACCCCTTCAGCACACACTGTTCAATGCAGCTGTTCAGATCCTCATTTTTAGCTGTTCTTCCTTCTCAAAGTAATAATCTAACAGAACACCACTATGGAACTTTTTCTTCCCAAGTAAGGTTCTCGGCAAAGTTGAGAATATCTCAAATATCTCTGCATCCAGTATTTACAGTACAAAAAGATAAACAATTATATTCTGTCAATATTCTCTCACTGCAATGGAATCAACAGTTATCAGCGAAGTCAAAAATCTGAAAAAGGCAGAAAAATGCAACAGTATCTGCATTTTTATTCTGAAAGTTTATGTAGATGCAGCCAGCATAAATCTCAAAACCATCCATGATTTTATCATCTCAGTGTCATGTGACTTAGTGTAACTCAAAGGCCTATTAAATTTAGGGCTCCACTATACAAACAAGATTTTAAAATATATTATAGATGGCTACATGAATACACAAACTCAATGCTCAGTGATCATAAAGGTTTTAAGAATCATTAGGAAACAGTAAAAATATTGTGGAGCCCTGTGTATTGAATTCCTCGTCTTTCCCATCCTAAAACACTGCAAAATGGAACAATATGTAGACAGATATCTCCAGTGATGAAGGAACAGACAAGCTTTTGGGGACAAACACTATAGCAATATTTTTCAGCCTAAAAAATACATTACTACGTTTCAAGTAAGGATATGGCAGTGGTACACAAAAGCACAGCTAGCACAAGAACAGAACATCATTCTCCATTTACAGTAATACTGGAATGAGCAGGAAGTCCAGGTCGCTTCAAAAATCCTCTTCTACCACCTTTTACAAGTATTGATGAACTCATGACCAGATGGCACAGCAGAGACTGAAAACTTCAATGCATACAACTGACCAGGTAAAACTTATTAAAGCAATTACCGACAAAGACACAATTTACTTTTCAGAAAGTTACAAAGCACAAAGTATGTTGGATAACTATTACTATACAGGTGCAGTTGTCATGTATCTGTCAGGAAAATGAACTGCTGACCACCACAGGAGAGAAGTGTGAGCTGAAAAGACTTCACCTGAGGCAAATATAGCTCTTTCACATTCAGTGATCAAAACATCCTTAGTTAAAAACTGCATGGATGGGAAACCAGGGCAGTTTTTCTCTACTACAGGACATCTATCTAATCTTTTTCCATATTAATATCAGCTTTAACTAGCAGCATTACTCAGTCTTTGGACTCCCAGACTGTTTCTTCAAAAGCAGGCAAGGGTAGGTTATCTACAAACTTGAAGAGGAAAATGGTAAAATAGGCGTTAATGTAAGGAAAGGATTAGCTGCCAGGAATGCATATGTGCTCAGTTAGGATGGGTTTGCTAGAAAACACTCTTTGGGGTCCTGCCATCATCCTATCTCTTTTCTCAGCATATGCAGAACTGCAGCACCAACTCTTTTTCCCCTGAAGCAGACTAAGTTCACATTCTCATGTTTGTCTTCAGAAACCACCCATCCAAATGGCTCATAGATGCACCTCTATAGAATAACAGGAGGGTTTTGTCAACCTGCCATGCCCCAGCATCCCAAATAATTCTGGACTGCAGATCTCAAAATGAGATGGCTCATGTTCTTTCTCTGCTCTCACAGAATTTTTAAAAATTACATAGTGACTATCTAGTATTGACTATTAATTTCATTACTATCCATGGCAAGAGCAGAAGTTGTGCCTAATGGTGTTTTTTAAGCCATCCCTACTTGAACAGGTATACAGCACTGCAAGAACAGTCTATGACTCACCACAGGCCAAAGCACTATCAAAGGACAGGTGGGAAAACCAAACCAAAACAAACAAAACAACAACAACCAACCAATCAAAACAGTCTGAGCTAGAAATTAACAGCTTAGAAGACTTATAAATAGGAGTTTCAGACAATCTGGGTAATTCTTATTAAAAATTATTACTGTTTGGAGAACAGACAGTAGTCTTCAACCTACCATAATAGCACACTGTTATTACTGCTCTGGGACTGCTGGATAACCAACATTAGTTTTTTCCACCAGGGTTACTGATAAATAACATAGAGAAGAGAGATCTTCAGTTTCCCTGAAGCTGCTGGATAGACCTTAAAGACTAATTACCAAAAAAAGGTAAAGTATGTAAAAGTAGCTGGAACCAGTGGATGAACTAATAAGGAAGTAATAAGGAACTAATAAGATAATAAGGAAAACAGTGGTGTTTTTGCATGTAATAAGAAGCAACAGCACGTGCTGGAAGAAAAAGTTCAAGGAAAGGATGCCTCTAACATTGAAGCACTCAGTCAATACAAGCATCACAGACCCCTTCAGACAAGCCTCTAGAACCATAAAAGGACTTCCAGCAGGACTCAGATGCATGCAAACTAGCTCTAGGAAAAGTGATGTTTATGTATAAGCTAGGAAGTACATTGTAATGAGTATGTATGATCACGACGGAATAAATACCCCACTGTAAAGTTTCAAGACACACATTTGATTAGAGTATATATGCTTGGGGTGTGTCTAGTGCTGTAATAAAGAATGCCTGCTTTCTAATACTTAGAGTTGTATTAGAAAGTTTATTTCCTGGCCAATTTCAGTATTGCTACCCACCTCATAGTTTTCTCGTATCCAAAGCTGCCGTTCAAGAAAGGTCTCTTTTTGATGATCTTCCAGGCTGTCAAACTGAGACTGAGACATTTTCATGTACCTTCGTATGATATACAACTTTTCTTCCACACCATACTCTTGCCCTTTAATAGTGAAACAATAAATCCACCAACAGTACCAAACTATGTATTTGCACCAGTAAAAAGGAGCAAGAAGGATCTGAAATAGGAGGATATCATATATTTTGGGCTTCTGATAACCACCCTTTATATCTATTTTATTTTTAATAATGTCTTTGATAATTTCTTCCTCCTCTTCACGAATTTCTTCTTTAGACCGCCTGTTCTTGCCTTTTTCTTTAGTCTTGTTGAGTAAACCTTGTTGCCTGGCAATCTCAGTAGCTTGTATACGGTATTTTGGCACAGATGCTAAGTAGTTGATAGCTTCATTGTAACTACTCCACCAGCTGAAGAACTGTAATTTAAGAACAGCAAATGTAAAAGCCATGTTTTAATACAGACACATTCCTATCTGGGGGTTTGCCAGGAAAAGAAATAAGTAATGCTGTCACACACTTTTAACCACAGTTACATTACAGTAAGGGTAAAAAGTGAAGCTAACACTACTTCTGTGGTGTCACAGAAGCTATCCCTCCAGACTCAGTGAAGCATCTGGAAAATGGATGAGTACAAGTGTATCTCACAGCAATTTATGATGACAAGGAGGGCCAAGCAGACACTGCTCTCAACAGTTTTGTTCCTGAGTAGATGCCAATCTCCTGCAAGTTAATACCAGGCTGTGCCAGCCATTCTCAGAAGCCCCTCTTCTTAGATTTATAAATATAGGAGCTAGTATATGAATATTTAAGTATAAAATTGTTACCCAGTGCCTATTTAAACTGTTTAACTGTTTAAAACAGTTTACTGAACATCGACTAAGTATGTGACAATCTCATTAGTCTGGCAGTGTCCACTTTACAAGACCCAACATACCTCTCGGATCTCCAGCTGCCCTCTGGATTTCAATGGAGTGGGGGAAAAAAGCCCCCAGACAACAAACCAGAAATTTACTGCCTGGATGAACACAGAATCATAGAACATCCAGAACTGGAAGAGACCCACAAGGATCACCAAGTCCAGCTTCTAGCCCTGTACAGCACAACCCTGAGAATGCTTCCTTCTAAAGACAGAAGAAGCACAAAGACTAGCTGAGAGCTGATGTTATTCCCCTCTAGTGTCTTGTAAATGACCTGAGATGAGGCACAGAAAACATGGAAGAAACTAGATAGGCAAAGAGGGAAAAAGTTAGCAGCTCACTTTCTTTCTTGGGACATCCAAGCATGTCTCACTGATGCAACTTTTTTAACCATGACACATGTCACACTGCTTACCAAGACCAAGTGCAGACATAAACCCATTATTACAACCTTAGCAAAGGAGCAGAAACAACAGAAAGCAAGATGGGCAAACCAATTTACATAGACGCTTACACAAAATTTAGAAGCATTTTGCAGTTGGGACTCCAGGAAAGTGAAGTGTCTGCACTTACAGGCAAGAAATAAGATATGAAATGAAACATTGTCGCTTCTAAATCTGAAGATAAATTAGGTATCTGGCTGAATATGCCATTAGAATTTATTATTCCAAGTTCTCAAATTCTGATCAACATACTTTTTATTCTAACTTCCAATATCCTACTAAACACTGAGCAACCTGCACCACAGCATAAGCTGTATCTTCATCTCTTAAACTTCTTGGGTATTTTTAATGATGTTTTGAACCAGTGATTTAAAAGATTCTAAAGAGAAGTTATGCACTTTTGTCCTCTTGTCAGCAACTGCACAAGGTTTTTCATCTACAGCACAGGGCGTTTTCTTGGCCTTGGGTCTACCACCTTCAGAATAAACTCTGCTGAACTGAATTTGCTTCTCTCCTGACTTCATCAACGTGGTGTTTAAAATACACCACAATGTGAGATTCACACAAGTTTAGTAAAGTCCTGATATTCAGTTCTATCATCTGAATTGAGTCTTCAATTCAGTTTGCTAGTCTTTTTTTTTTTTAATTTACTTATGCATCTTGACAAACTGACACACGTTATTTGGGGCACTAGTCCTGCATGAGATACTCTGAGCCTGCCAGGAAGAACCGAGTAAATTCTTCAAAAAAGATGCACCTTGTCTCAACAAAATTAATTTCTACCTTTGCTCAAGGTACCAAGGGCAGTCAAAAATCTGCTAAGTACCTCCTGACTTCAGGATTTTTATGGACACCACACAGACCTGAACCACAGCACAGAGGAGCAGCTCCTCACTGACGCTTGTTATTAAATGGCACATTATGAGAGCTACCACTAGTTCTCTTCTTGTTCAGAAACTCAGAGAGCAGTAGGATGTAAAGGTGAAATTTTACCTGAAACACGGAGATGGCACACACTGTAACTAGGATCACTATTGTAACATCTACTTTAGGTGCCAATCTCCTGCGGTAGTAGTGGTAGTAATGCCTGTAATACTCTTCAGGATGATCCAGCATGTAGTCATAATCTTTACGTGTTTCTTCATCCTGCAGGATGACATGAAAAACTCATTCAGGCTTAAATTCCCGTTTTCAATTGCTCTACTGTACATGTGTTTTACACCTCATTAAGGACCACGCTTCTGTAAAACTGGCGGCAGCCCAAGGCAGTATGAAACATAGAGGAAATTCGTTGTTTTCTCATATTTTCTATTAATTTGTTCTCACACTTATCTGCCCATGCACATATGATATGTTCAGTCCACATATGATATGTTTAGTCATAAAATGAATAAGCAGGCACTGTGCAAAAGCCATTTAAAACTGGAAAACAGACAAGCAACTAAAATCCACAGTGTAGGTTGTTTAACTTCAGAATGGGAAGTCCAGCTGGACAGGAGTTAATAAGTATTGCTCATGAAAAGATTTTCAGATGAAGAACCTATTAGGAAATTGTTTTACAAAACTTAAAGGAACTAGTTTTCAGGGCTATGGAAACTGTCCAATGGAAGGCCAATTCAAAACCTCATTGTTCTCATGTCTTCTGAGCTTTTCATCATTTTCCTCCATGTAATTGCAGAATGAGAAATATAATTTTGCCAAGCTCAACTGAATTCCTTACAAATTCTGTCCCTCCCTTCACTCCCAAAAAAAAAAAAAAAAAAAAAAAAAAAAAAAAAAAAAAAAAAAAGTTCCCTTTTCTATTCCCTTGTAGCCTTAAAACACTTACACGTCTCCTTCTTCCATTCCTGGGTTCCATCTTTGCCAAGTCACACATGCTTTGCCCTGAGAAGCCTTCCCTTACAGATCACATACGCTACTCGAGTCACTGCTACTTGTAAAGGTATACCTCCAAGATAAAGCCTAGTCGGTCCGTTACAAATAAATAAATAAAATAAATAAATAAATAAATTTGAACTCATTCTAGACACAGAAGATTCCTCAAGAGCACTCCATCCTCCTTCCCGCACTCTCGGGCTGGCTACGGAGGGAGGATTTTTCGGGGTGTTTCTCCTCCCCTCCCTGACTGCTTACCGGAGCGGCTCCGGCCGCGGCGGCGGTCCCGCTCTCTCACCTTGAGGGTCTCGTAGGCGGCGGCGATGAGCAGGAACTTCTCGTGCGCCGCCTGCGCCCCGCTGCCCTCGCCGCCCGCGGGCTCCCCACGGTAGCGGTCGGGGTGGTACTGCCGGGCCAGCTGCCGGTAGGCGCGCGCGATCTCCGCCTTGCTGGCCTGCCGGCTGACGCCCAGCACCTCGTAGCAGACTCGGCGGCCGCAGTAGAGGCGGTCGGTGAGGCCCCGAGCCGGCCGCGGCAGCAGCGCCGCGCACAGGCACAGGCACAGCGCCCACCGCCCGCCCGTACACCACCGCGCCGCCGCCGCCATTGCTCCGCCGCCGGGGCCGGGGCCGGGCCGGGCCGCACTCGGCGCCGTGCGCGCGGCCGGCGGCGGGGCCGGCGCGGGAGGGCGGGGGCGCGACAGGGGGCGGGTCGCGACAGAGCCCGCGCTCGGCGGCGGCGCGGGGAGCGAGGGAGCGCGGCCTGCGCGGGGACCGCTCCTTTGTCCCCGATTTCTCACAGGCTGTGCCGGCCCGTTCTTCCAGCCGGCGGTGTGCCCTTGCGCTGCACCCACGCCAGCGGAATCCTGGGATGCATTCGGAAGAGCACTGCCAGCAGGTCGATGAGGCGATCCTGCCCCCTGTACTCAGCCCTAATGAGACCGTATCTGATCTGCCGTGTTCAACTTCTGAGCTCCACAGCTCAAGAAAAACACGGAGATACTGGAAGGGGTCCAGAGGCCACAAAGCTGATTTGAGGTCTGAAGCATCTCCCTCATGAGGAGAGACTGCAGGAGCTGGGCCTGTTCTGTCTGGAGAAGAGATGACTGAGAGGAGATTTCATTAATGCACACAAATGTCTCAAAGGCAATGCCAAGAGGGTGGTGCCAGACTTTTCAGTGGTTCTCAGAGATAGTATGAGGAGCAAAGGCCATAAACACAAGAAGTTTCACTTCAACATGAGGAAAAACGTTACACTTAGAGTGGCAGAGCACTGGGACAGGCTGCTCAAGGAAGTCACAGAGTCTCCCTGTGTGGAGGTATTCAAAACCCACCTGAACACATTCCTGGGCCATGAGCTTTAGGTGACCCTTGCCATGGCAGGGGGGTTGGAGTGGGTGATCTCCAAATTTCCCTTCCAACCCTAATGATTCTGTGATTCTTCCAGGGAAGAAACTTTTGAAGTACTTCCTGAGTCTGTGCCTGGTTTAGGCTTGCTCCTGGCAGAGCTCAGGCTCTGACCGCCTGTTGTGTAGGGTCCAACAAAATTTAACTGGCTCCATGGCAAGCAATCATGGAGAACGCTCCTCCCGCTGCTGCTGCCCAAAGACGCAATTGATAGGTGACCTCATCTATGTCTAGAAGTGTCCTAAGGGAGGGTAACAAGGTTCCACATGGACATGAAGAAGAATTTCTTTACTGGGCAGGTGACTGCACACTGGAACAGATTGTCCAAAGAGGTTGTGGAGTCTCCCTCACCTGAGAGATTCAAGGACTGCCTGGATGCAATCCTGTGCCATGTCTTCTAGGGTAGCCCTGCTTGAGCAGGGAGGTTGGACCAGATATGCTTCCAGCCTGGCCCATTCTGTGGTTCTGAGTGATTCTGTATGCACAGGTCCCTGAAATGGTGGCTTTGACAGCTTGGCTGCCACCTGTGATGTCCTGTACCCAAAGACTTCTCCTGGAGAGGAGGATTGCATCTCTGCTCTGGTGTAACCAGCAGGAACATCACCTCAGTGTTGGACCTTTCTTAGGAAAGCAGATATGGGCTTGATGCTGCAAATATTCACCACAAAAATAGTCAGCTCATCAGAGAGCATGTGCTTTTCATTAAGCTAGAAAAGAATGTGCTTCTCATGTGGCTGGTCTCCTCCTCTGCCTGTCTCCTTTCTGCAAAAATAAATGCTTAAAATTTCCATCAGTTGTGGATGGGTTCCGAAAAAAAAAAAGGCCCACCTCTTTGCAGCTCATTACTCATTACAGCCCAGCCTCTCAGCACTGGAGGCTGTGAGTCAACTCTTCAGACCATGACCTTAAAAAATTGTGGTGGGTTGACCTGGCTAGGTGGCTAGTGCCCATCAAGATGCTCTATCACTTCCCCTTCTCGGCTGGATAGGAGAGAGAGAATAAGATGGAAAACGACACATTGGTTGAGATCAGGCAGTTTACTAAAGCACAAGCAATAATTTATGCACACACAAGCAAAGAGGAAGAAAATAATTTTATTCTTTGCTTCCCATCCACAAGCCACGTCTGGCCATTTCCTGGGCAGTGGGACATCAGGATTGTAGAGATTGCTGTAAAAATGAATGCCCCCTGTTCCTCCTTTCTCCCTCAGCTTTTATATCTGATCTGATATCATGTGCCATGGGATATGGCTTTGGTCAGTTTGGGTCAGCTGGCCTGGTTGTGTCCCCTCCCAGGATCTTGCCCACTCCCAGCCCCCTTGATGCAGGGAGGAATGTTGGAGAGACAGCGCTGGTGCTGTGCCAGTGCTGCTCAGCAATAGCCAAAACAGCGGTGTGTTATCAGCACCTTTCCAGTTATCAGTGCAAAGTGCAGCAAGGTGAGGGCTGCTGTGAGGGAAATGGACTCCAGCTCAGACAGAAACATTGCACAGATGAAGCAAAAAGTGCTGCACAGAAGCTTTTTTCCCTGATTCGAGAAACAAGCTAGTCCTCTGACACCTGTCGCTTGAAGTCACGTCTGCCTTGGGACTGGCCCAGGAGCTTTCCGGAGGTACCACCATCTCTCCCCGTGCGCCTGCACGAAGCACTGAGGCAGGTGGGAGCGGGCGCCACGCTGTCTGCTTCCAGAGGTGACCCAGCGACGCCTCGGCTGGGGCATGTTGCCAAAGTGCTCCTTACAGAGATCACACATGGCATGGCAGAGTTTGGGAGAAAGACGCGGTGTGGTGGTCGCTCTGAGTAACCCCAGAACGGCAGGGGAGGAGGTCTAGGGAGCAGCTTTATCCCTTCAGGAAAAGGCTTTGGAATAGCGACTCGGCAGCGCCGGCCGAGGCGGGGGGGCGTGGCCCTGCCGCTCGGTGGGCGGGGCCTTTCCCGGCTGTAGGCGGGGCTCTCCGCCCTGCTTCTGGCGCACCCACGGCCACGCGGGGGCGCTCTAGGCCGCTCCCGTCCCGTTCCATCCCTGCGCCCCCGTGCCGAGCGCGGAGCCGGCACGGCCGCCATGGAGGTCAGCGCGGACTCCGGTCAGTGCTGCCCCCGTAAACCTCCTCCTCGGGGCCCGCCGCGCGGGGCGGCGGCGGCGGGGCCGGGCTGTGTACGCGACGGGGGCGGGCGGTGGCGACGGCAGCTCTCTCTAAATATAAACTGGCGGTGACAGAAAAGCGGGAGCTTGCTGCTGTCGAAGGGAGCTGCCGGGAGCAGGAGGAGGGGGTGGAGAGGGAGGAGGGGGAGGAGGAGGAGAAGAAGAGACGCCGTCGCCGGCCCGGTTCCGGTGCCGGAGAGGGGGGGGAGCTGCGGGGCGTCTCTCGCCGCCTCCCCTCCTTCCCCAGCCGGCAACATGGCCGCGGCCGCCCAGGACGAGCTCAGTAAGTGCTCGCGGCGCAGGGACTTACAGCGGGGGCGGGCGGGCGGGCGACCCCCCCGGAGTTTCCCCGCAGCGGGTCTCCTCTGCGGTGGGGCTCGGCCCCCGGCCCGGCCGGGCGGTGACGGCAGGGGGACCGGACCGGCCGTGGGAAGCCATCTCGGGAAGCGGAAACCGAGAGCAGCGGCACCTCCCGCGTCCCCGGCTCGTCCGCGGACACGCCGACTGCGTGACCTTGTGGGGAGGTGGCGGCGGCTCCTGGCCGGGACCGAGCTTGGGGTCGCCGAGACCACTGGCTCCGGGGCAGCGGCCTCCGCCCACCGCTCCTGTACGGACACTGGCGGCAGCGCCTCTGCCCGTCGGTGCTCTCGCCCTGCGCTGTGCGACTGCCGTGTTTGAACCACAGCAGCGGCGTGAGCACAACGCCGGCTGGCCCGTCCAGGGGCGGGTTCGCCCCGAGTGCTGTGCCGGGCGGTGGGTGCGAGAGCGCATCGAGGCCGCCCCTGCGGCGCTCGGCACATGACCGGAGGTGCCGCTGCCGCCGAGCATTCGAGACTGCGGAGCTCGGCCCTGCCTTCTTGTCGTCTCCAGAACCCTTTCTCAGGGACTCTGGGAAAGCACCCGATCAGCTGCTCTGTGGAGAAGCTTATGGAACTTCAAAAAAAGCGGTTTCTCTTCCCTTGCGTTTCCTGGCCTGACATAAAGATGGTTCTTATCTGTGAAGAGTTAATAGCTAGATAGCATATGACTCAGCCAAATGAGAGGGCCTTTGGTTGCCCTGAAATAGTACTTGGCAGTCGTCAGAGAGAAAGGGCAGAAGAAATACTTTGAGCATATTTGAGCACTATTGGCTTTCAGTACTAAAGAATTTCTGTGTGCTCTTTCTTCATTTGTTGTTTACTTTTTTCATTGTTGTCTGTTGGTTTTTTGGTTTTGTTTTTTTTTTTTTTTTAATTTTGAGCCTCTGCGTAGACAACTTCCTAATTCTGCGCTTTGTTAGCTGCTACTGGAACTAGGCTGAGTGATATGATAATGGGTGGCAATATTCCTTATGTAGCCAAGGTCCCATGGTGGAGTAGAGAAGAATCTTGATGCTGTACTGATCCTAGAACTGGAGGACCCAAATGCCAAGATATTTTTTCCATTGACACCTGGGATAAATTGATGTAAGGACACTGAAAGCTCTTACTGCTGCTGTCATTGAAGAAATTTTGTTGTTAGATTTACAATGCTATCATGATTCCCCTTGGTGAAACCAGTCAGTGTGAGATCTTTTCCTTGTGACTCCTTGGCTTTTATGTGTGCGTACTCTGACTTTCCAGGCTCCAGATCTGATCCTGCAAAAAATTAGTCCCTCAGCCATGTGCCTGTTGCTGCACCGCTCTTTCTCTTAAGAAAGCTAAAAAGACAAATATCCCTAGACTGAGATTCACATTAATAATTACATTATGTCATTCAGGTTATTTGACCATGACATCCTTCAAAAATGATAGAGTTTTATTGGTTTGCTTAGGAATCTTTTCTTTGGGTGGGAGGAGGAATCTCTTCTTGGAAATTTCTTTTTGTTTAGTTTGGGTGTTTTGCGGTACCTCTCTGTCGCTGAAAAGAAGGTACTGTAATCTTAAATAAAAAATTAATTAAAGCTAATGGAAAAAAGAGCAATTTCATGTAGAGAAAGAGAGGGAAGCTAAGCCTCCATATGGGCTTGCTGTCTTTTGTTACATTCAAATAGTTAAATTTCGGCATATTTGGAAAGGAATAATTTCTTTTTCAGGACTACGACGACTAGTCCTGAAATAACAAAAATGATTACCATTAGTTTTAGATTGGAGAACCAAGTTTCCTTGCTTTATATTCACATGGCTGTAGGAAGTTTTCATCTATAGCCCCTGTCAAACATGGAAACTCTGTGAATATGCTGTGTAAAGGATGCTTCTCATTTTAGAGGACAGGTTGTTTAAAGCATAAGATATGGCAATTTAAAAATTAATGCAAAATCAGTAAATTGTCCCTAAAGCTACGAGTTCAGATACAAGAAAGGCAAGATAATCTTGAGTAATACTAGTCATCAATTCAAATGGAGAACCTGTGACTGGAATATTGCAAATTGCAACATGGGTTCTGGTGTACTATTCCAGCTTTTACAATGAAAGAAGTGAATTAATAGAATGGGCAAAAACCATAGTATATCCCTCCTCCAACAGGCCTTCCTAGCCTTTTCCAGTCAAATCTTGTAAAGCAACCTGCTGAGTGGCCTGTTCATACAAGTGCTCCCTTAAGTTTTTGGTTGTAGGCACACAAGGGGTTACTGGTAGAGACAAGAATAGCACCAGCAAATCCTGACTCACTGTTTGCTGCTATAATCATGCTAGTTATATTTTCTCCCAGTGTCTAATAACATTTGAACAAGAATTTGACTCCTATTTTAGTAGTTGAGCAGCAGATGGGAACTTTATTCTTCTGCGTGTGGAATAATGAAGAGTTACTTTGTTCTAGAGAGACAAAAAGGTGTGTTAGAGCTTTTCCTTTAGTAGGAACTTGCCCCTAAAACTACCCCTGCCATCCATGAGGTGAAATTGAAATGCTTTTGCTCCCAGAACTCTTCATTTGATGTAGGGCCCTTTGGAGAAAATGTAGGGGGATGTTTGTGCATGTAATGCTTCTGCAGTGTTCAGGTAATAGAGGAGGGTCTCAGGGGTTTTTGTCTGATTTACTGAAACCATTGTAGAAATTATTTATTTTGTCGCAGTTCCACCACTCTGTCAAACTGATAGTTCTCAGGAAAGTGAAGATAAATTCTAACTTTGTGCACAGATCTGCTCTGTTTTGCAGACAACTCAGACACTCTTTTTAGTTCCTCACATGTTTTGTGGTTAACAGTCAAACTGTGAAGTACAGCTAGTTTGACATGTCCTAGCCCCAGCAGTCTCTCTAGTCAGTTTTCATAAAAGGAAGGGTGTGTTTTACTTGATACTCTGCTACACAAATGTGCATGCTGAGGGTTCTGTGTGGAATAACTGGTGTGCTGTATGTAATATCTATAAATGCCAGAGGGAACTGATTTGAAATGGTACTGTGCTTGGCTGAACTGAGAGATTTCTGTGATAAAAATACAGATATACAGTGGCATAGCCAGGCTTTTTTTTTTTTCTTTTTCTTTTTGGTAATTAAAATAATGAGGGTAAACTCTTTGAATTCTTGGCTCTGTTGAGGTAGCTATTTTACTGTTTATCCATATTGTTATCCTTTTTCCCTCCTTGTCATTCTCTCACTTATCTTTGACGAGCTCCATGTCAGTATTTGCCAAATGGAAGGAAAGGGCATGTTTTTCCTGAGAGAAGGCTGTGGGGTTTTACTGTTACCTTGGGTGACCACAGGGTCAGTTCTGAAGTAACAAAATGTAAAATAATGCTCATTCTTTTATGGATGGTATTGCAGGATTTGGAAGTTAGTGTCTCATTGTCAATGTAGTTTTTTTGTAGAGTTTTTATGCATTATCTGTGTTTTGAAAGTGATTCCTTTCTTTTTTGTCTTTGCAAGGTTGTTAAGTGCTGAAACCAGTGTTCCTCCTTGTAGTCATAAATGGAGATTGGAAAGAACCAGAAGTGAAACATGTGTTTCCTCACAGATAGGTAGCTACATTGCCATGGTAACTTGGGAATTGCAGATTCCAAATATACCATGTCAGTTTACACAAATTGAACACTGGTGTTGGAAATAGAGATACAAAGATACATCTTGTTTTTCTGCCCCTTGTTTCTTTTATATACGATGGAAGGAAATGTTTTCTTCATATGCAGTGCCTTTTGTTCAGTTCTCCATATTTGTCTTCTTGTAAGCACCTTTTTTTCCTCAAAAAAGTGCCACAAAATTGGTGAAAGTACATTTTTTGTGAAAGTACTACACAGCAGCATGAAAAGAAGTGATTGTGCCAAAATATGTGAATAACTCTTTCAAATTCTGCATGGATTTAGTTGTATGTATTTTAAAAGTAAATCTACTTACCGATTTTTTTACTCAAGCACCTTATTCTTTGTTGTATTGTGCTTTTTAATCCATAGTAAAATGCTAACTGTCATAGCTGTGGCACACGTATGATTTTTCTAAGATTGGTTTCCAGCTGCTAAGGCTTTTTGCAAACAGTTTTTGTCCTTTCTGCCCGAGCCCCCAATCCTCCTTGGTATGTAGTAAAGCAAGTTAGACATTTTGCTTTACTTATTTTCTACTATCAGATAAGCTCCTAAAATTGCAGTAGTGCAGTTTTTCAGTTGGTAGTAGGGGCTGTAGAATCAGATGGAGAAGATTTTAGCTCTATACTTACAACTTTGGAAATGCATGACATGGGGAATTGAGACCAGTTGCAAACGAGCTGTATTGTTTGATGTCTGGCCCATAGTGGTCTGTTTGCGGGCTGTGAAGAGATACTCAGGGAAAGGCACTTTCCTCATGCCAGCCAGGAGGTCTGCTGCACACAGGAAGACAGGACACAGCATTTGAGATGCAGCTACTTCATCTACAATTACTTTTCTGGGCCATTGAGTGTGGTGCTTCAAATCACCAGTGTTTATGATTTCCTGTAATGAATGCTGTCAGCTTGAGAGATGGTCTTAATTGTTAGTAGAATAAAAACCATGGAGGAAATGTTTGATGTACAATACTTGGGAGGTTTTATAGCTCTTTGTTTTCCTGTCCCACTGCTATGGATACAGCCTGCATCAGCAGCATGAGAGAGTACTCTGACAAACTCCTGGCCAGTTTCTTAACTACATCCAGGTACCAGTATCCTTGAATTGGCTGAAGAGTCTTGTTATGATTATGGTTAAAGAAGAATATCTGATGACAGTATTAGGGCTTAAATGACTTTGCAGCAGAGGTATGAGCAAAGTAATAAACTTATCTCACAGACAGCTTTTTTCCCTCCTGATTTCTATTATTATTGCTCTTGATATTATTATTATTTCAACCATTCTGGTTGTTGCTTGAAACGAGAATAATGGAGGAAGCTGGAAGTGGGGCAGGTGCTTGCAATTCAGTGCATTGCTGCATTTCCTGAGAGCACATGCAAAATGCACTTGGTCAGTTTCTCTCCGTTTGAGAAGGTCTGTGTGTCCTCCAGTGGCTACCAACAAATGGCTTTGGAACTAACTTCGGTTGTGTTTCCTTACACTTCTTTTTGATCTGTTGCAATATTAAAGAACATGTTGAGAAAGTTCCTCAGTTGACTTGCTTGAGAGTGATGGATCTGCAGTGTTCTCCTGGAGTTCTAGGTCCAAGGGGAAAGATTTTATAGTTTTTATTAATTGATGTGACTTCTGTAGTCCCTTACTGCCTGTGTGGTAGTGAGACACCAAGGAGGTTCTTGAGTAGGGGCTCATTGGGAAGGGAGGAACAGGAGGGGTGGGGGAAGGATGACCCAAGAAGGAAGGTGAAAAGAAGTCAAATATCATGATTTTTATAAAAATTGAAACATGAGATAAGTGTTATAGAGCCATTGACTAGCTGACACCTAAGTTGTCTGTGAAATCTGTATGAAATGAGATTGACTCATATCTTCAGTTTATTGTATAGATGCTGCAGAGTTTTGGCAGTAGTTTCCTTGACAGTAAAATTTCATCGTCCTCTATCTGTTCAGTTGGCTGTCATATTTGCTCAGCAGAAAATGAAATTTTGGAAGAGGCATGTTTGTGTTTAATCTGCATCTAGCAGAGGAGGAATGGTGCTATGAATGCAGGGATAGCACAGGTTTTAAAAATAGGACAGTAAAAGCTTCTGAAGCCAAATCATCATAGGTTTGCTGGTTAGAGCTGTATTTGCATTTCAACATCCCTTTTTTTCACTTTGGTTCTAACGATATCCCTTCACCTGAGTCTTTACTGCTGCCCTGTACCAGTGCTTTTTTTTCCTTTTTTTTTTCCCCACTGTAGTTGTTTACAGTCAGCTTGATGATCCTCCTCTGCTGAAGGAGGCCTCTCCTTGGTCTCCCTCTAATCTCAGCTCACCATAGGTCACTTTACATTAGTCTTTGGGAAAATACTTCCTCTTGGTAAGATGTTTTAAGACCTTTAGTCCTTCAAAAGCATTGGGTCTCCTTGCTCCCTTGGGACTGGGCTTCATTGCTGCAGGATGAAAAACATGCTTTTGGTCCTGTGCACAAGAACTCTGCTCGGTCCAGCTGTTGGGAATGCTGCTGTTGTTGGGGAAGCTTTGCTTTGCTTCTGGTGTAGCTGTTGGGGCAGCTGCATGCTGGCACTTAAAATAAGGACTTTCAACCTTGTTTTTATAAAAACAAATGATCCTCAGCCTTTGTGCTTGAGCTATTGATGGAAGATTTTGTTGTCATCTGTTTTTATGAAATGATTTTTTGTTCATTCCTTTCTGGATTTGGGGAGTAGATCAGCTGGCCAGAGGAAGGCAAGTTGAAACACCCCAGCTTTGTGGCGTGATAGTAGGATCACAACAGTGTATCCTACATTTCATGCTTGTGCTCTTACTCCTATTGATGATAGTGCTGTGTTTCTGAAAACAGTTCAGCTACTTAAAACAAACAAGTAACTGGCTCAGCCAACATTTGTTCAGATTTTCTGGGAGCCCTAAGTGCCCCAGTGGTCAGGTGCTGAACAGGTTAGCCTGTGTCAAGATGTTGTATGAATACTCCTGTAACCCTAACCTATGCGTATCAAATTTACCTTGGAACAGTTGTCTCAAGCTTCAAAAAAACTGATTTTTCACTAAATTGTTTCTTGTGTTTTCTGGTGTGTGGACTGTACATGCAAAGGCAGCCTTAATTGTTTTTGTCTTTGGTAGGAGAGGTCTTGTGCTTGTGAAAGCTAATGCTAGAAGCCATCAGGCTGGATTCTACCATGAATTGTTTTCTTGTGTTAAAAATCTGTGATGAGTGCTTTTGAGATACAAGTACTCTAATGACATTGTGCAGCATTTCTTTTAAGTCCATTAGGGGATGTTCAGAAAAAGTTTTTGTGCTACAGAAATTTTGAGTTTCAACCAGTTTCTCTTTTTCTTTTTTCTTTCTTTAATTAATTGCAGATCAGCTGGAGCGCGTGTTCTTACGTCTTGGCCATGCAGAAACAGATGAGCAGTTACAGAACATTATTTCCAAATTCCTACCCCCTGTTCTCCTCAAGCTGTCCAGCACACAGGAAGGAGTTCGCAAAAAGGTAAGGGTTCAATTTACCATAAAGATATATTGTCCTGGTCAGGGAGAAGGAAATGCCTGTGATGTATCATGGTTTGCTATACTTGGGTGTTCTCTGTTGAGAAAATTACTCTTTGAGGAAATTTTATCATTACCGTAATAGAGAATTGGTTCATTACACCTGTTATAGCTTAAACAAAACAGTTAGTGCTTGTGTCAGCACGGGTTTTGCAGATGTGTGGAGGCTGTATTTGTTTCCACTTGAGGCCAGCTAGCTCCCAGTTAGCTTGGGAGCAAGGCTTGCTGCCATAGGGACAGTTGCCTTGGCTTCCAGGGCTATTGTGCTTCCGCCTGACTTAGGGCACGTGTGAAGCAAGCTGCCTTCTGTGCACAAAATACCATGAAGCCATACTCATTGATGTCATTCACTTGACTGATAACTGGAATAAGAGCAAGAACCAAGTTATTTTGAAGATGGACTGTCATACCTATCTGAAAAAAATCAGTTCTGTGGTACATAAGACGGCTTTATCACAAAATATATTCAGGTACCTTACTTAATATGTACCAAAAGTGTTTGGTTTTTGCCTGTAACTGGGCATAAGGAGCAAGGACCAAGCAGTGTTAGAGGTGGAATTTAATATGTAACTATCAGCATTCAGTTTCAGGGGAATTAAGTTTCCTACATTAGGTTTTAGGTCTGTTAATAGGAGTGGAGTGGAATATTCTAGAGTGCAGGTGAGGTGTAGGGGGTTAGTGGTGGAAAAGAAGTTTTTCATAAGTCCCTCTGTCTTGTAGAAATAGGGAAATGATCATACTGTCACTGCATTTATAAGTAGATTTCAGAACCTGCAAGTTACTGAAGCATAGATTTTTCTCAAAGTTTTGCACAAAACATGTCTCTAAGAGTGATTACCTGAAAGTGGATCTGTCGAAATCCTGGATGTTCCTCTGACAGCCCTGGAGGACTCGAGACCCTGGCAGAGGGCTCAGAGACCTTGGCATGGAGTCAAAGACACCTGTGCCTTTGATTTTAGCCCATGGAAACAGTTACCAATTTTGTGCGAAGAGTTACAAACCACAAGAGTTTGAATAGAATGATAGTGAATTTATCACTGTGTGAAAATGTAGAATTTTGGGGTTTTATAATGGGGGTTCTGGAGGCAAGATGGAGGGATTTGGGCGTGTCCTGTCCTTCCTCCTGTTTCTTCTTAGCCTCCATCTTCTGCTGTGATGGCATTTTTGGATTGGTTTAGAGTAGAGACAGACTGTCTAACATAGATGATGTTAGACAAAAATTATTGTAAATAAAGTACACGTAGTTTTTAGCATAAAAAGATAACACTGCCCTGAGGGCAGTCAGTGTGCCTGAACCTGACCTGCCAGACAGATCTCGGTGGGTTGGAGAAGGAGTGTGTTAGATAAGAGAAAGTAAACAACCTTGAGAACGAGAGCCAAGGAATCCTGTCGTCTTCTTCGGTCTTGGGGCTGGGAAGAAGAGACTTTCTAACACCTTGGGGTCATCTCAACACCAGAGACCTTGTCATGGATCCATGGATGTCATGCCATTCCACTGTGTTTAAGGACATATACTCCAACTCAGATGGGGCTTTCTTCTGAATACCTGCTTACCATGTGTGCTTGAAGCTGTGCTGAAAGGCATTTAACCAGCTGGTGAAATTTCCTAGGGTACTTTTGTGTTATCTTTTCTCTCTAACCTGAAATCTATTGTCAGTTATTTGGGAGTGTTGGAAGATTCAGGAAAGGGGGAGGACTAGTCTTTTGAAAATTAAAGGTAAAGAAGCCTCTTCAAATCACAAGCCTACTTAAGGGTGTGTTGTAGTGGTAGCCGTTAACAGTTTTTACATGAGAGTGAATAATGAAATAGAATGCATTTTTTCTTCCTTTTAGGTGTTTAAACTCTTGATTTTCATTCTCACCAGATGTTTATAATACAAGCAATTATAGCACTTGATCATTTGAACATGTTTCTTGAGTTCTGTCTAAGTATCTCCTACCCTTTCTCAGAGAGATCTTTGTAGACAGGTTTTTTTTCCTCTCTAAAATATTATGAATTTGTAACTGTTGCAGTAAATTTACAGCAGCAAAATTTGGAAGCTGTCAGTGTTACTTAGTTTGTTAGTTTCTCTCTGATAAACAAATTTTTGATCACATGCTTGCACTCAGCTCTGCAGTTTCTCTGGATTATAGCTGGACATTATTTTGTTTGAGACCTAGTCATGGAATGGATGTAAAGATGGTGTCTAAGAGGCTGCTCATATGCAGCTCAGCATCCATATGGTTCTGCAGTTTCCATTTTGGGCTTCAGTGACAGCATATTACGACCAAGGCAATGATCCCTTGAAAACACAGGACACCCTGTTTCTTTGCCTTGAATTGTTTGAAGTCAGCATGAATCTCGGAGTGGCTCTGACTGGTTTTGCCGCAACTGAATTGACTTCATCTAATTCACTTACATTTTTTTGAGAATCTAATGAAGTTTGCAAGCAACATGCAGATGTTCAGTGTGATTTCTCAGAATGGATAATGGTTCCAGAGTAGAAATTGTAGTTTTTCAATTTTCTTCATTCAGTTACGATACTTCCTTCAGGAGATTTGCAATTGGCACTTTAATGATGCTAAGAAACTACCTAGTGGGATTGTAGAATCATGGGATAATTCAGGACTTTAGAAGGTCTCCAGACCAATCTCCTATTAAAACAGTCCATTACAAGTTCAGTTTGAGATGAAGGTGAAGATTTTATCAAGATGGGTCGTGGAAAACCTCTGAGAATAAAAACTGTACAATCCATCTGGGCCCGAACTTCACTGCTTGATAGTCTTCATCATGAGGGAATACCACAGTGCAGCTCTCTTGTTCCTACACACTGTGGCCCCAGCTTTGCTTTGCTGTCTGCTCCCCTCGAGCATCTGCCTGTTCCCATTGGCATTGCTGCTGGAGCTCTCCCCGCCCAGGCAGGACTGCGCATTGCTTCTGCCTGGCATTCACAGCACCCCTGTTGGCTTCTCCTCTTGTTTGAAGGATTACAGTTCTGTAACGTTCTACTCCAAACAGTTCTCGTACACTTACTTGATAACTTTATTATGGGTGTGGATGGTTTTTTTTGCCTGCTTTGTGAATTTGAGTTATTCTGCAGCTCAGTATAGAGCAGGGGTACAGATTTCCAAGCCAGATAAAGTTTTGACAGATAGTAACCAAACTGTGGAGAGAACTGGTCATCTTCAGTAATCCTTTCTTTTATTTCTGTTGATAGATGTTATTGATTGTGGTGTGGTTTGGGACTTTGGTGTTTGTCTTAACAGTGGCATCGTTTCAAGATAATATAAATGATGGCTGCTGATTTCTTACAAATTAAATAATCACTTAGATCAGGCCTGGTTTGCTTATACTAAGCCTGTCTAATGGATTATGGTTGATGATTAGACCCCAAATTAGCAACATTAATGGTGGTTCTTTCAAGTTTGTTTATTTTTTTTTCCTTCCTGTCAGGTCATGGAGCTGCTGGTTCATCTGAATAAGCGCATCAAAAGTCGACCAAAAATTCAGCTTCCAGTAGAGACACTGCTAGTTCAGTATCAAGATCCTTCTGCAGTGTCATTTGTCACTGTAAGTGTTCTTCCAAGATTGTTTGCTGCTTTACTTTAGCAAGCAGAATAGTCTTTAAAGCTCCTGTATTTAGCTCTGTCAGTTTTCCTAGCAAGTATGTAATTGTTAATGAGGTTGATGTTTTAAGAGCTTTTTTTATATTCAGTTTTATAGTCTGGTGTGGGTGAAACTTGGTTTCATAAAGCATTTTGCTGTTCAAATTAGACAGCTACTCTTGTATTTCATGGTTGCATGAATCATCATTGCTTGTATTGTGAAGGGTCTGTTCATTTGTAAAAGCTGCATTTTGCAAGCAGCTATCAATCCTTATCCTGATATCTGCAGGATCAGAGTTTTACTTAAAACACCATTATCTCTTTGAACTCATGAGGACCTGTATTTTTATGTGGTTTTAGCATCAGGACTGTAGCTGAGCAAGATGAAAAAAATGTTATTTTATAGACTGTGAAACTTTCACAGATTATTTCATTCAATCTAATTTAAAAAGTGAAAATAGTTTTATAATGTTTTTCCAAAACTATGAGACAGTTTACATTTAAGTTTTTATAAGTCTGTTGCAAATCATCATCATGAAACAAAAGTGATTAAATCATAGGGAAACTTTGTACTTTTTGTTTTACTGTTAAGTCCTGTGTGTAGCATAAATTAAAAATATGACATGTTAGAAATGTATGGAGAAATATTTAGACTTTAAACAGCAGTGACATACATAAAAGTAGTTTTAGGTTGTCCTCAGCAAGTGGCTTTATCTGGTATTCACATTTTAGAAATGACCAAGACTTCTGGAGTGCATATGTCCTGTAGAGCAAAACAAACCATCTTGTTTAGAGACATACTTGACAAACTCTGTATTTGGCTGTACTTGTCAAAAGATCTTGTCGTTCATGTATCTCAGCAATGCATATTCCTTTGCATCATAAGGCTTCATAGCATTTTAACTCAAGTGTCGTCTACAAAGTAGTGTAGTGTACTACAGCACTCCTCTTTGGCACTGCTTTCAGCCAGGTCATGGAACACAACTCTTACCTCTGCAGTTCTTGGCTGGATTTAGGTGAACAGCATAGTCCAGTATTCAGTATTGCTCTGCTGTGCTGTCCTGTCACTGGATGCTAACTGCATTTGCTGCTTTTAAATGAGGTGATTTAGAAACATGTTTTTAAGAGAAATTTTGTCTATGCTGCTGACTTTGTATTTATTCAATATTGTATTCTATTTTATTTCAGAAATAGGTAAGAGAGATCATTACATTTGCTTTATTTTAAGCTGTTGCTTATTTGCAGGCGCTTTTGGTGAAATTGACAGTGAAAAAGACATATCAGAGAGAGCTTTTTTCATTGTTTTTTTTTCCACCTTTTAAAGCAGAGGCCCAGCAAGACCTGCTTGGACTAGTCCTTGCCGAGTCTTCACTATATGTTTGTCAGTCTGATAAGTCTTAGACTAAAGAAATTGGTCTTGCAAAACATATGTCGTTTCCAATACCCAATTATGTAACAGAACATACAACAAGAGTTTAAGGAACACATACTTCTTTTCCATTGCTGCAATGTGCTTTTTCTACCCCTTTAGAATTTTACCATAATTTATGTTAAGATGGGATACCCCCGTCTGCCTGTGGAAAAACAATGTGAATTGGCTCCAACCCTTCTCACTGCCATGGAAGGGAAACCTCAGCCACAACAAGACAGGTATGACTTCTTAGTCTTGGAGTGAATTTTGTTGGTATTGATTTAGTAAAATAATTTATATTAGTTGTTTAAAGATTTCTTTTCCTTAGTGCTGTCTTCATGACTTAGGATGTTCTTGCCATGTACAATTTGGATCAGTAAATCAGTTATTTGAGTGGTACAAGAAATTGTTATGGTCTAAAGCTGTAATAATATACAGAATCTGCAGCAGCAGACTCCCTATATGACAAGAGGGAGTGTTATGATGGAAGTGAAATGCCTGTCCGTATCCCCCATGCATCTTCATCAAGTTCTGGTTTCCAGCTTAAGGCCAGACCTTCAGTAGATGCCCTCTGACCAGCTGCAGGAGCAGTGCTAGATGTCTCAGATTGGCCATTCTAAATTGAGAGGTAGTGTTTCAAGTAAGTAGGAGTTCTAGCTAAGTTGTAATATATGAAAAAAGAGTGTTGGGAACTGCTGTATGCTAAGAATCTCTATGGGTGGTCCTGGTTCTTACCTACACTGAGATGAGTTTCAACTGTGTTGGTATTGCAAAATGTCATTAAAATCATGTCTTCATTCACTCTACATACTGTAATGGTGTAAAAATATTTTTAAATTACATTACTGGAAGGTCTTGAGTAAAATCTTGTTCCATTCATTAGATTAGTGTGAAAATACTTGAAGCATGTTTTTTCTCTGTTGAAAAGGCAAGTACATGAGTGAAGAGACCTTTGGAAAATCCGGCTGTACTGCTAGATGTTCGCCAGTGGGTCTTAAGGATGAGACAGCCCTATTCTGTATTTTGTGGCATAATTGTGAAACTGTCAAAAATCCGGACAAAGACAGTGACTTTATCTCTCCAGATGTCTGCATGCATGCAGACACATATATTCCGTTTTAAGGACATATCCTAATTTATCTTCTGCTTTTCATTTTTAAGTACATTAGGTGGTAAATAGAAGCCACTGGGTTGTGAATATGTTCAACTTTGTTAAGATTCTCTCTTTTTTTTGCTATTAAGAAAGGGGTTTGTTGTAAAAGGTTTCTCTCTTGTATGTTATAAGTAAACAGGTGTGGTTTTTTAAATGATTGCAGTAAATGTAATTGTTTTTCAGCCTAATGCATCTTCTAATACCAACCCTTTTTCACATGAAATACCCTGCTGAACCACTGAAAGCAGCAGCTTCTCCATTTAATCTTGCTGAAAAACCAAAGACTGTACAGCTGCTTTTGGACTTTATGTTGGATGTTCTTCTTATGCCTTATGGGTGAGTTGATACCAGGCTTCTCTAGCATTGATGTGTTCTTTATGTGTGAAACAGTACAAGCTACACCCTTGAAAACACATTTAAAGTGTGCTGTTACTTCCTAGCTCAAATGAAATCAGTAGAAAAGTACAAAAGAAGTTGATAATTGTAATAACGAGATAGCCAACCCTTTCAAAGAGAAGCCTGACAAAAATGTGTGCCATCTTTCTGCTGTTGAGTTTTAAGGCTTATTGTTCTGAGATCATAAGCAAGAATAATCTCTAAAAACTTGTGCTTTCTAGAGTTAAACCTTTGAACACAATTGGTCTTCTGTCTGTGTTTTGGTGAAAAATGTTCAAACTGCAGTGATGTTGTCTTAGTGTGAACACTGTTTTTGAAAACAAGAAGAATGTGCAGAACAACTTGAATTTACTGATCACTGTTTGTTAGGAACCTTCTAGTGTCTAAAATCAATACTTTCTCAAAATGTTTTCCCACTAACTGTTTTTGGGGTGTTTTTGTGTCTTTGTATTGCTAGGGGAGCTTTTGCTTTGGAAAAAAAATAGAAATAGTTTTGATGGACGAACGTGTTTCTGGTTTTTTTCTGGCAATATAAGTCTCATAGGATTGGTGCCAGTATGATCTATTTGATCATATTTCTTGCTCACCGGAGTGGATTATCCTGAAGGAATGAATTTAAAATAGCAAGCCCATGGTCTTTCTCCATGTCCATTTGTTGGGGGCCATGCTTTCCATCAGATAGGGGAGCACTTCCGTTTCATTTGAATATACAGAATCTTGCATCACACAGTTTCAAATACCTGTTCTTCTGTTCATGATTCACACTCTTCAGTTGGCTCAGGCTAATTGCACTTAGTGTCATCCATTGCTGTAGCTTCAGCAGATGAATCCTTGGGCTTTCCAGTGAGACTTCAGTCTCTTCCACACTTTACTACTCTGGCCAAGCATGAGTTTTTAAATCACAGAATCATTTAGTTTGAAAGAGACCTCTGAGAAAACACTCAGAGACACTGAAAGTAGGAGGTGAATGTTTTAATTTTCTTTCCAGAAGGTGCTAGAGAGTGTCTTGAGTTAGCTTGTGGTTCTGGTTGTCTGTCTCTTGAAGTCTTGCTCCCTGGGGTGAAGCTGTTTGCAGTGGTTCACAGCTAATTTATGCTTGTTAGAACTTGGTCCATCATTTTCCAGTTGTGATTTAGCCTTACCAGTTTGCTGCAGTAAAGGAAACAGAAAGCTTAACTGTAGGGTTTAAAGCTCATAATAAAGTGTTTAAAGTTTTAACTAATGAGACTTGGAATTAATTCCTATTGTTGAGATTGTTTACCTTTTTGTTGCCTGTGTGCTGAATGCAAGGTGGGAGGCTGGCTGGGGCAAAAGAATTCTTGCTGGTCTCTGCAGTGCAATTTTGAGGCCATTTGGCCATCTTCCAAGGATACATGGAGCAGTGGTGTGGCTTTTATAAAAGCATGAAGGTGAGCACAGGGCAGCTGCGCTAGCCAGTCTTGTGAAAGAACAAGCTCCGTAAACTTTTTTTTATTTTTGCTTTCCTTCTCTCCCCAGTATTAAAACTACCATTTTCCAAAACAATATCTCATTTATTATTTTACATCAGGATGTTTCCTGCCACTTGTGCTGCATAGGCTTCATTGTTTCCTGTGTTAGGTTTGTATTTTTTATAGAAATCGTACAAATGTTATTGGAGCTTTTAACATGAGTTTCATGTTAGACAGCATGAGTATTTAGTTCTAATACAAAATAAATAATTTTTTTCTGGTTTGTAAGCTAAGGACTCTTTCTGGAAATGCCAGTGGACCCTTCCCTTTTCTAACTGAAGTTTGTTTTCGTTTACAATGACATTGTTATGGCTCTTGCAGAATATGTGGGGATAATTGGCAGCAGAGCCTCAAATTCTATCTTATGTTGGAGTCATGGGATTAATTAGAGAAAAATAATCAAGTTGGACAATTTATGTGTCTTTCTCAATTCCAGAATCTAATTCAGCTGATAATGTGGATTGGAAAAGGCTCTAATAAAAATCTTTCCCTGCCTGCTTAGGTTTGTATTGAATGAATCTCAAAGTCGACAAAACGTGCCCTCGGCCCAGGGGTCTTCATCAAGTAGTGTGGGAGGTCCTGGAATCCCTCAGCCACCTCCAGGGATGAGCTTTTATGCAGCCAAAAGGGTTATTGGAGATAGTCCGTGGACACCAGAGCTGCTAGAACAGGTATTTAGAGCTATGGGGCTGGTCCGTGGTGAATTGTGGGTATGCTAATGGGACAGTTGCAGATGGAGGAATGGAAAGCTGGAGGGAAAATATGTAATTGATTCTGACCAGGTCTTTAGTTGACCTGAGGGAATTTAGTGAGGAATTTTGCATGATGCCTTAAAGAATTTAGCCGGGGAGGAAGGTGATTGGGAAGCAGCCGTGACTGCAGCCTACTCTTGTGTTTTGCTCTGAAAGGTTGCAACAGTGTCTTCCGAAGCATCCCTTTTCAGCAGTGGTGTAACAGAGTATCCCGTAATGGTGATGCTGGTACTTGCTGAAGATGACTTCGACCGGAGTCAAGCTAAGAGAGGGAGAGCATGTGAACTTCTCCTTAAGCAAGCAGAAGCCATGATTTGAGACAGCTGAGGTGCTACAGTTACTGTAACATCCGATTTCTTGTCAGTAACCCTGCTTTTCCCTGGTGTTGAACAGTGTAAGCTGGGGATAGTGAAGTTCATTGAGGCTGAGCAAGTGCCCGAACTTGAAGCTGTTATACACCTGGTCGTAGCCTCCAGTGATACAAGACACAGTGTTGCCACTGCAGCAGACCTTGAACTAAAGAGCAAGCAAAGGTAAGGTCTGGATGGTTGAAAAAGATGGTGTTAGTATTCCTGAAACAGCTATTGCAATGAATGTAGTGCTCCAGAGAGACTGTGCTGGAGGTGAGGAAGGCTGAGATTCCCTGTATATGTGTGAAGCTGCCATGTCTTCCCACTGGGCTGGGAATTATGTGGTTTGCAGTCTTGCAGATGGAAATGTCATTTGTCTTCAAAGATGATACTTTAGTTGTGTGGGTTTGATCAATTTTGGCATCACTTCTGAGCCATTTTCTTACCAAATCATAAAAAATAGTGGTGGTTTCCGCTATACACATTGCCCCCTGTGCATTATCAGTTGTCAATAAGGCTTCAGTAAATGATTCCCAGAAAAGTATACTTTCATTTAATTTATTAGGAGAGTAAAGAGACTAATTGTGAAATGGATCATAGTCTAGAAAGTTTGGCAAACACTGTTGTCAGTTATTACTGAAGCTTCTGCTCACCTGCAGTTCGCCCCTCATCATGTAAAAGACAATGCTTCTGTCTTTAACTCATCAAGAGGCCAGAGCAATGGCTGTTGATACTGTTTGCTGAGACATTGACAATGGGAGATTTGCTAGCTCATGTAGGAGGCTGGAGCAAGATAGGGCCATCTTTGAAATATGTAGGTGGCTTCTGTAGAAGTATTTAACATGGAGTCAGATTTTCCATGTGAAACTTTCTGCAGCTGAAGTTGTTCAGGTGCCTCAGTCGTGACAGGGGAGATGATTGTATTAAATGATGAAGCATGATTAAGAAAGCTGGTCTCTCCTTCTTGTCTTATGTTTCCTTCTAATGAGAAAGATGTCCAGAGAGAAAAAGAACTGTGTGGACAATATGTAATGTTAAATGTCTTTTATAATAGACATTTATAATACCTGGTTCAAAGATTACTGATATTACCATGGTCTGTATGTCTTGTTTCAGTAGCAGAGAAGGGAGCATGTAAGTTTCTAACAAGTTACTTGCTATCATGTTGTCAGAAATTGTTAAAGTGTAATTAGTTCACATTCTTTATGAGTATATATTATGTGGATGTGGGAAAAGAGGTCAGAAGTCAAACTGTGAAGTTCTATGTAAATTTTGGGACTGATATGAATATGATGCAAAATGCTGTATTTTAAGTCAAAGGTCAGAATCATAACATGTTTTTGTTCAATATGGTTTTTTCCTTCAGTTTAATTGACTGGAACAATCCTGCTATCATCAACAAAATGTATAAAGTGTATCTTGGGGATATACCACTGAAAACCAAGGAGGTAAGATTTGCCTCCAGAGTTGTCTATCTTCTTAATTGCTGAAGAAGTAATATTAGTTGTCTTACTTTAAAAGTAAAAAACGTATTTGTGTTTCTTTAATCTATCACTTCCTTTGATATCTGCTTTCACTGAATATTTATGTTATTTGACTAATTTTTTTCTCTGTGCCAGTGTGTTCTGATTTGTAGCAGAAAGTAATTTACTGTTGTCCAGAGATGCACTGTTTAATCTCTGTTTCTGACAGGGTTCTGTGCTGAAACCAGAAATGAAACGAGAGTCAGTCAGCACCCGTGTTAAATTAAAGATAGTTCCTCATCTTCTACGATCCCGGCAAGCTGCGGAAATGTTCCCAGCTAACATTCAGGTGATGCATATTTTCCAAAGCTACACTTCCTAATAAGTTTGATGATACAGTTCCTCCAGTACTTAGAGTTAGGAAGCATTGTTACTGATGACAGTGTTTAAAGAAGAGGGGGAATGAAAATCTTTGAAAGTGAACCAGACACTCTGTAATCTGCTCCTTCCTTTTCGTCAGGTGGTGTACGATGGACTCTTTGGTGCAAACACAAATGCAAAACTGAGAAGTCTGTCTTTGCAGTTTGTACATCATATTTGTGTCATGTAAGTAGTTCAGAGAGCACAGTGTTTCTTAGCTATTTGCCTAGAAGCCACTCTGTTTAATAAAGATATAACTGAACCAATGAGTCCTAAAACGCAGGGCAAGTAGGGGTTTCTTTTTACTTAATCTGGAAAGCTCAGTGTGTCTGTGCTTGCACACAGGAAGTTGTAATATCTGATCTTAACACAGTCGAGAGAAGTGATACTAGAGAATAACCTTTTCAGGGATGCAAAAGATAATATTTTGTGGGTTTCTCTAATTGCAGTTGTCCAGAGAGTAAAATAAAGCCCTTAGGTCCAGTGCTTTTAAATGGACTTACAAAGCTGATCAATGAATACAAAGAGGTAAGATGAAAAGTTTTTTTACTATAATTCTTCATGTGAATACAAGCAAAAGTTAAATTTATTTATGATGGGAACTGATGTATCTTTTTTTGTGTTTGCTTGAGAGGTTGCTGGAGAATACCTTTTAAGAATTTTTGTTGGAAGAGAAGCAGATATTTTAAAATGCTATATAGCAAAACTGTTTTATTTATGTAACACTGATAGATATGTGCTTGGGCACCATTTGCAAAATCTATAGAAAGTAATAGTGCTAGTAATATAAAGAGAGAAGTCAAAGTAGTATCTAGCTGCCCTTACTCTGGAGCACACAAGGACCTCAACTCTGCATGTTTATCCCATTGTGTTAAGCATCTGTATAGGCCTGCTTGTTATACATTCCAACCTATTTATCCAGGGATAGTATTATTGTGAGAAGGGTTTTACCAAAGAGAACTGCAATACTAGTCTGGCCTGATGAGATGTTTCCAGTGCCATTTCAAAAGTCAAATTCTTCATGATACTCCTACATGTACCATAGAAAGGGCAGATGTTGCAGATCACCTTTTCTGCAGCTTTAAGCTTCTTGCTGCTTTGACCTTTGAATGTGACCTTCTGGCCTGAGTTGGCATTTGAATGCACGGGACACCCTGCCATAGGGAAGGGAATGAAAAAAGAGGAAGTAAGCCCCTGTGTATAATTGTGCTGTATTGGTCATCCACAGGATGCGTTTTGCAAACAGCTTCCTTTGTTTACAGCTGCTGTTCAGAGCCAGTGGTTTCTGCCCCTTTGCTACTGTTTCATATCCTCACTGAATCTCCTTACTTGTTTCTCTTGAACTAAAATATGGGCAGCTGAGACCAGAACAGAGATTTGCATTTTGCCACAATTTGCAGTTTCTCTATTTCTTAGACAAAAGTGTGCTCCCTTTGTTTCTATATGTTTTTATTCTTGGATAGAAATACTTGGTATTTTAGGATTCTTTTTCCATGAAAGCCTGCTTGAGCAATTTTAAGACAGGATTTAAAGTAAATGTTTATTATAAAAGATATACCAGTGTGTATTTCTGGTTTTGCTAAATTCTGTTTATTGTTTTATTATTCAAGGATTCAAAACTGCTATCAATGGCATATTCAGCAGTTGGAAAGCTCTCCAGGTAACTGAAACATCATTTAAGCAATGGGGCATTGAACAACTTCTCCAGAGTAACCAGTTAATTTATCAGCAGCAAGTTTTATGCCATCTACCAATTTTGCAGTTGAGTGCACAATGCAGAGAAAAGTGTTCTTCTTGTGACAACTTCAGAGATGTAAAAAAAAATACATTTTCAGCTGATAGCTTCTCTAGCAGTGATTAATGGCAGCTCATGAATTATGCACAGAATTTAGGAAACGGTTCCCCATTCTGGATTGCCAGAAATACAGATTTAAGGAATGTACAGCAAAGACCAGAGGGCATGAAGCTAGGCAAGTGGTATGTTCAGTCATGTACAGGTGATCCAAGTGGTTGTCCATAAAATGTCTCACTTTCCAAACAGTGTTAAGGGAGGAAGAATGTGTTGCTTTATGGTGGGAATGGATAAGATAGAGCAAACTGTCTGTGCTGGCTCTAATTATTTGACACTTAAAATTTGGAATGAGGGGAAGACCAATGAAGTGTGAAGCATTTCAATTTAATAAAACAAAAGCTTCATGGATTAAAATATCTTGTTTCAGCCGAATGCCTCAGCTTTTTACCAAGGATATAGCACTGGTACAGCAGTTTTTTGAAGCCCTATGCAAGGTGGGTGCCGATGGGGCTTTGGGAAATCATTATTTTCTTCTGATTTTGCTGGATTCTTGACACTATACACTGTAAAGTGCAAACTCTTTGTTTTTTTGCTGCAGGAAGATGCTGATACTAGGCTTGCCATTCAAGAGGCATTGTCTATGATGGTTGGAGCATATAGTAACTTGGAAGGAGCCCAGCGTACCTTGATGGAAGCTCTTGTAGCTTCTTATTTAATAAAGGTATTTTCAGTGCAGTCAAAATCACATACCTTAAAAAAAAAGTGATTAATTGTCTTCCTGTTTCCTGACACTTCCTGTTAGATAATTCTGGATCAGATCTTCCTTTTCTTACTGAATGTATTGGCCTGTCTGGGAGAAGGCAGGGTGTGTATGCTCAGATAAAATATTTTTAACATGGCTCGGTGATGCCAAGTTGGTAATACTGCAGTTCTCTGTTGTTGTTCTGTTTAGCAAAAAACCAAATCCATTACAATTGCATTGTATGTTTCTCATAGTCTTCTCCTTAGAAAACTTCAAGAAGTAAATGCTTCAGGGACAGTCTTCTGAAACACTGTGGGACATGGAGATTTTGGTAGAAAGGATCAATCACTGCTAAGTGGGGTTTCAGCAGGCTGTGTGATATGTGACATAAGGCATCTGTGGACCTCTCCAGGAGCTTAGCCTTGAGACACTAAATCAGACTTGACCTACTCATATTTTGAGTACTTTCTTTGTGTTCAGAATACACCAAAGGTCTGGATTTTCAGAAGGAGCAAGTATTGTATACTCTCTGTCTGCATGAGTACCCAGTCTGACTGTGAAGGTTGTATGTATTTCTAGAGTAAGAGATAATTTTCATGCTGACAACCCCTTTCCTCAAGGGATCTAAATCTCCAGGCAGTACCTTTTTGAGACAATGTGTACCTTACAGACACAATCACCACCATAAACTGGTATTTCTTTCCCACCTCTCCTAAGCATAGCTCTGTTTTTTGTGGCAAGATGATATATGTCAGTTTCATTTCAAAACTGCCTGGATGGAGCAGTTCAGTTTTTCAAGAATTAGTATGATTCCCTGAAATGTGTATATGTTTAATTAAACATTTAATTCCCCATTTGTGTATATATGAGAAGTTTGCTTTTCTTTGCCCTGTCTCGTGCTATATGAACTGTAAGCATGAGTAGTGTCTCAAAATCTCTAAACTTTAAATCATGTTGGTACCAGAGGTCAAAAAAAAATGACTGATGTACAAGTGGTGAGTGAAAGTCATTACTGCTGTCATTTAAGACTCAACCATATGTTTGTATCTTTTCCCTTTAAGCCTGAAGTTCAAGTACGTCAAGTGGCTGTAAAATTTGCTAGCACAGTGTTTCCTCCAGATCATATCCCTTCCAGATACTTACTCCTGTTAGCTGCAGGAGACCCGTAAGTTGTTTTCCTTTATAAATTATTTTCTCATATATATACTTATGTATGTTTGTCTATATGTATATATATGTGTCTACATACATATATATGCATATGCACACACACATGTATATACATTAATTATAATATATATATATAATATGTATATTTGCATTAAATATGAATACATATATCTGTGTGTTCATAAGTTAGCACATAAAGAACTTGAAGAAAATTAAATATGGTAATTTGGAAATCAAACTTCTTGACATTCTCATGGAGAACTGTTACTCTACTCAGTGACAGTCTTGAGATTGTTTTTCTTGTTTCAGATGAACTGCAGTCACTAAAGCATTTCATACTAATGATCAGTTGCAATTGCAAAAGTAAAAATGCATTAACTGAAATCACTTTTACAGTGTCTAGAAGTTATTTTTTCCAGGTAAATTCTGTCAGTCTATTTTTAGCTTGTATTTGCAGAGAGTTGAGCATGCAGTTTTGAGAGTTGCCACTCTGCTGAAGAGTAGGTGACTCCTTAAATTACAGTAATAATTTCATTTGCAGTTTTCTGTTACTGCAATGTAAGTGGTGGGTTTTTTTCCCCAATTTATTTTCATTACTAAAATTTTGATGAAAGCTGCTGTTGTATAACTAAGGAAAGCTAAGCAGATTAGCTGCAACAACCAGCTCTGTCATTACAGTGTCAGCACTGTTTCAGGAGTAGTTATCTATTGTTAAGTAGATAATGATAAATCTAGTAGGTGGCAGCTGAAGCTTGACTATAGGAAGTGATAGGGAGAAGTAGCAGATAGGAAAACCAGGATGTGGGAACCAGAAACTGATGGTGAAACCTAGAAGGATGTAGGAGGAATAGAAGTGAGCTCATCCAGACAGTTTTGCAGAGAGCACTCAGTACTATCCCTTTTTCTTTCCTGTCTCTAAAATAAGCAAATATTAAAAGTTGTAGTGGAAGATTTTTTTTCTCTTTCTTTCAAAAAAAAAACCAAAAAAACCCCCACTTCTCACTTAAAAACGGTTCTCTCTCCCTCAGCTTCCCAACATATCTTATTGCTCATTAAAGGCTTTTTGTTCAGTGCAAATAATGTCTGTTTCTCATCTTTTCTTCTGAAAGGCGGGAGGAGGTACATGGAGAAGCCCAGCGAGTACTGAGAACATTTTCTGGAAAAAATGAAAAGGAGAGTTCTGGGAAGCAGATGCCTTCCTTCCCTGAAATGGTCCATTACATTCAAGACAAGGTACAGTGCTTCTGACACAGTATAAAGACAAATAGATATGTGAATCTCAGGCATGGGATAGGTGTGGTCTTGCCTTCCTACAGCTGCCCCAAGGAATAAAATTAGTGAAAATCAAAATAAGGACCACACATAGTATTTCATTGCCAAGATTACCACATGTCATCACTTTCTGCTGGCAGTGATTGCAAGAGATCCAAGTATTAAGTAGCGAGACAGATCTTTTATTAAAGGGAATGTTTTGCTTTCTTGCAATTTGTGCAGTTGATATGTGGAATGAGGAATCCAGTTCTCAAGGGGTATAATCCAGCATGTTTTACAAACACAGCTCCTGAACGTGCAAGAAGACTACTTTTTATTTGGCTAAAATATTGTCTGTGTTACACACCTCTGTGTATAGTAGCTGTACTAGGCTTATAAGCAGTAAAGGATATGTGGAGAGTCGCTGACAATATTTTTTCTTATGATAGCTTACCTTTTAAAAAATGTCAGAAGTATGTAATTTTGAAGCACATGTGATTTAGCATGAGATCTGTGATAGCAGAATGCTTACACCTTAGAGATTTCTTTTGAAATATGTGCTCTGGTGGTGTTGTACTCTACTAATACTCTGAAGTATTTGAAGCTCTGTCAGAAACCTTGCTTTTTTTGTTCAGAATGCTGATTTCTTAAGTAGATATAAAAAAAAATAGGAAACCAAGATTCAGTTTTAGATAACACTCTTAAATTCTGTTGCCCTGTAGTTTTGAAGTTTTCCTTAACATTCATAATGTCGCTAAATAATTTTGGATCAGTGTAGTTCAATCACAAGTGACAAAAGCAAGAGTCCCTCAATCATGGGGGAATTACAATGTTTTTGAGTGCTTTTCAGATCTTTGTGTCCTGAAGATGTATAAAAAATCCTAGAAGTATAATTATTTGTTTAGTTATGTCAAAGTGTGATTTTTCACATACTATCAATAATCTGTGACGTTTGGAGATGCTTGAGAAGTTTGTATGCATTACTTGACACGATTGACTGAGATGAAAAAATAATGATTTAGTATGATCCTTCTCACCTTTAAAAAAAAAAATACACGTCAAAGAGTAGGATCCCATCTGCTGGGTATGGGTGGGAAACTGTTCCTCAAGGGAGCCCCTGTCTGTTCACTAAATCAGGTTTTCTTTAATAATCCTTAATGTCATTAAAATTAGCATTGCAAAAGATGAAGGCGTGTTAAAGGTCATTCTCTTCTGTGATTGCTTTGTGTCTTTACTCAGGTACAAGGCTGCCTGACTGACATGCACGTTGATGTGCATGTTGCCTGTTTAATACATACATACTGCTTTTCTGCAACATTCGCAGTGGGTGTCACTTAAAACCTCCTGTTTGGATGTTTTTCTGCTGGCATATTTCTGCTTGTGAAAGCTAACATTTACATGGATATGAGTTGCTCTCTTGCTGCTGCAGCCTTCCATATAGCAAGTAGAGAGATCCTTCGAGTCTCTCTCAGTCTGAGAGGCTCCCCAGACTTGGCTGGCGCAGCACAGGGCACCCATCTCCCAGTACGGGGGAAGCGTGGCTGCTCTGCAGCCTCTCCTGGCAGAGCTGCCACTTTAAAGCTTTCTGGCTGCCTGTCAGGGGGAGGCTCAGAGTTTGGAAGTTTGTGTGGTACTTCACTTTTAAATTCTTAAGTGCTTCTTGTTTCCTGAAAGGAAGAAAGAATGTTGTACTCCTTCAGCCTCCCCTGCTATTCCCTCTCATGCATTCAGAGTTTTCACTTTCTGAATTGGTGTAAAGTAGATGGAACTGATATTACCAAGTATACTGTGCCCTTTTTATTACAGAGCTGTTACACATTTTCAGTTGTTAAGTGGAGGATTAACACACTCATATCAGCAAAATTTCACTGAGCTTTCCAACATCTCTGTTATTATGTGTCTGAATGGTCCACTCTTAATGTATTCTGTTGTTTAGGCCACTCACCGAATGAAAACTCCAGCTAAATATATGACTGGAACTGCAGCGTTACCTTTTAATCCTGCCACATTTGGAGAGGTAATTGTCTGGTTTTACTTCTTCAGATATGGGTACCACTGTTTATCTAGAGGACAGTCTAAGAAGCCAACAGGTTCTATAAGTCACCCTACATTCTAAAATTCTTTGAAACAGATGTTGGGATTAACTGTCCATCCTTTGTCCTTAAATGGCAGTCCAAACAAGATTGTCATGGGGGGTTTGGGAGGAATGTTCACAAGAGGGTTGCTCCACTGAATGGAGTAGCATTAGATACAGACAGGCAGTCCTGTGCAGAAGTCCCATTATGTTCCTTGGGGCATTTTTCCTAACAGAATCCCAGGATCCAGTGATCTGTAGAAAGAGAGATGGGAAGTGAGATTTCTATTAGCAATGTGTCGGGTTGCATTTGTACACAAGCCAAATTGGTACAGAGAACAGGCTGAACTTCCTGCAAGGAGTTACATCAACTGGTGATAAACCAAAAGTCTGTATATGATTTAATCTTTAGGAAGTGATGTAGGGTTGTCAGGCAAGTGGTCCTAAGGTTTGTTACACTTTATATTTGTTCCTGTCTCTATGCTAACTTTTCTGTCTATATTTGACAAAAGAAAAAAAAAATCCATTTTGGCTACACTGAGTACAGTATATTGTCTGCTCTTTTGTTTCCTGCATGGTTTTTCAAGTGCTTATGCATTCAGGATCCTGTGTTTTTTTATCTTCTCTACTTAGATAGTTCTCTATCTGCGGATGTGTCTTGCTCACAGTGCCGGTGTGGTGCCAACCTCACAGAGCTTGGCAGATATGCAAGATCATGCTCCAGCCATTGGACGTTACATAAGAAACCTCATGTCTGGCAACCACTTACCTTTCTCTTCCTCTTCCTCCTCCTCCTCTTCAAAAAGTGCAGAAACCAACCCTGTGTATATATATATTGGCCTTCTTCAGCAGCTCTTAGCTGGTGTTGGAGGTAAGAAACTGTGTGCAGCAGTATCCTGAAGAAATAAGTGTATTCTCCTACTAGAAATGAGTTGTCTTGTTTTTTGAACTTGGCTTCAGCAATCATAGAGTTGAAACACAGACTATATACTCTTTCATTTAAACTTGTTTTCTTCTGTGCTGTTTTGTAGGTGGGAGAAATCATAACTGTAAAATTGTAGCATCAGTTGACATAATAGTGTAAAATTGTGAAGCCATTGTATATAACAGCTTCTTCACCAGAGAATGTTGTGTCTTCCTCACTCTGATAATAGCCTATCTACCACAAGTGTAGTCTAAAATTTGAATGCATTTTGAACGAATTGCTACTAGACTGTTTGCTTTTATTAGAATCCTAATATGTCTGAGAAATATACCTTATTATTCTGTATTGTTTGTTATTACTAGTGATTTACAAATAAATGCCTGAAATGCCCTGATACTTCTTTACCTCTTTTTAGCACTGAATGTTACATTATTGTAAATACTAGAGCTATTTAATAACCTCATTCTTTAATTATTGTTTAGGTTTGCCAGTCATGTATTGTCTTCTAGAAGTTGTTTCAGTGTATCCAGAAAAACTAGCTGCCAGATTTGTAGACAAAATGGATTGGATTAAGGTATTGTGAAAACCCCTTTTTTAGTGTTTTTCTGGGGGATGGATGGAATTTGGCATTAGTAAAATCAGGCACGTTTCCCATGATGAAACTGTGTTATTTCCAAACATGCATTTGATTTGAAATCTGGTATTTCTACTCATAGTCAGCACCTCATGAAATGTTGATGTGCCAGGATGGGGAAGATTATTTTTTGGTTCTTCTACATTACTGTTTTTGTTCATTCACTTACATGTTCTAGGTAGTCTGTCAGCTATCCTAGGTATAGTCATCCATTTTTTTCTCTGCAGAAGAAAACTGAAGATAATGTTCTGCACATTTTTGACAGAGTGAATGTTTTCATGGGAAGATTGAATGACTTTCAGATTATGAGATTAGTTACATCCCTGGTTGTTTCAGGGACCTTCCTCTGGAGATGTTTTTTTCCTATTTATTAACCCCAGACGAAAAAAACCCCCATATATTGGAGTCTGCTTGGGAATAAGCCAAAGGGAAATCTGTGTTCACTGGATTCTTTCCTCAGGCAACTCTCTGCTTTTTCATTATTTGCCTCAAACACCTAGGGTTTTTGAAGGTCTTACAGGTTGCCATTGCTTTCACTGGGGCAATCTGGCAGAAACAAATACTTAGTCAAGTATTAAAAAATATTAGAATTTGTTCTAATAGTTTCTCCTGATGATATCTGTGCTGCATTGCGCTGTATGCAGGTTATTACTTCTCATTTACGTGCAGGTATGAATTGCCCAGGACAATACTTGAAAACATTGCCCTTTTCAGTATTCCTCATCATTTGTAGGAAACTTTTCTTTGTCCTTGGCCTAGTGTCCATTTGCAGAATTAAGCTTCTAGAGGTAGTTATTGATAGTACTGAGTTTCAGAAATAGTGTTGTAAATCATATTTTATGTGGTTTTGCCTTGTCAAGTGAAACAAACAGGTTGAGGGATGTGTTAAAAGTCAGATATCTGATGCTATATTGAACTTAACAATACATTTCATGATCCTGAAGGATTATTTCTTGTTTGTTTGCGTGGGCTGATTTTGGTTTCTTTGTGGTAGCCCAAGGCACTCAAAGATTTGGGTATGAATTTTTCATGGGAGTGTGTTGCATTATACATCAAATTGCTGGTAGAGGTAAGATTATGTCTTAACAACTTAACCAAAGCTTCCAAAATTTAAATTTTAATAACTTATTTGGACAATACAAGATCTCAAATTGGGTAATTTTACTTTTAGAACTGTGATTTCCTGACACTTTTTTTTGGTTGCATTTGAATTGCTAACCTTCTTGAGGTTTTGAAATTCCCTTTGTTTAATAAGATGGCCTGGTAGCTTCCAGCAGCTCAGGGAGAGTGTAGTGGTTTAGGGTATGGGTTTTTTTTGGCACAGTATGAATGCAAAACCTGGAAGCTCTTAGCTAAAGACAAAATTCAGCCAAGAATTCAATGTGCATGGTTTTGACACACAACTGGTGGGTGGCCCTCTTATGGCTAGTGGTCTTCTTTCACCAAAGTGCTCAGTGTGTAATGAATGCTTTGTTGAATTGAGGGCTGTGTTTCTTATTAAGTGATAATGCTGTTGGTTTAAAGTGTGCTTTCTGAATTAAGAACTGTTTATGTATCTCCATGACACTTGTCTTTGTATATTGAAGGTCTTTATGAACAGACTGAGTAAGAAGCTGCTTCCACATTTTATGGCTTGCTTTCTTTTTTTTTAAACTCCCACAGAACTTGATGAACACTAACAAAGAGGAAATGCGTGAGCTTGCAGCCCTGTTTTATTCTGTAGTGCTGTCTACCATGTCTGGAGATGAGCTTAGGGCATCCTTGGAGCAGCTGATCAAGATGACAAAAGACAGCCATGTAACTACCTTCCTTTGTCTGCTTCTTGTTTTTTCTCATGTCATGTAACTGATAGGATATTTGAATCTCACCATGTGTCCAGGATGTATTAACTTTAATCTGGGTGTAAAATTAACTAACAGGCTTCCAGTTGGATGGTGAGAAGGGATTTTTGTTGTAGGTGAGTGCAACAGATCTTTAAATAAATTAATCCCTGAAGCTGTTAAGGTCAGTAGGAGGATTTCATGGAGGCGCATCCCAAGCAAAGCACCGTCATGTGTTTAACCAGTTTTAGCCAGCTAAATAGCCACATCCCGTTGAGTGGTAATGGATCACACTACCTACCTCAAACTGTTTGCCTGTTCCTTATTCCTGAGCACTCACAGAGTCAAGAAAATTTTTAACTTTTTAAATGTTCAGCTCTTCCCTCCTGAGCCATAGTCACCTACTGGGTCCTCACCACTTCAGGATCTTGTGCTGTGTTAGGACTGTGCCTTCTTCTCTCTTGCCCCACATGGACTGCTCAGCAGGCCTCCACAGCTGTGTCTTTATATGCTGGGTTTACCTGTCTTCCCTTCTCCAGCAGCTCCTTTTGCCTCCCTTTATTCTTATTTCTCCATTTTGCCACTGCAAGCAGGGAAAAGGAGTCCTGAAAACAAATTGGTCTGGTTTCTGTGCTAGTGTGTCTTGAATCCTGCGTGGGAGAGAAAGCAGTAGTATTTCCTGGTTCTGTTTCCCAAAAATGGTTTTGTATCAGTCTCTCTAATGGACTTAAAGGGCCACCATTTTACATTGCAGGTAACAGGCTGACAAGAAGTGCTGATTGCTTTATGTTGTAGTTAGCAAATGTAATTTATTTTGAATTTGTGAAAACTCTGTGTGTGAGCCAAAGCCATGTCATTGCTCAGTTTTGTGTAGGGCACAGCTCCTGCAGTCATGAAGTCAGTGTAGATGAGTCCCAACCCCCCACTGCTTTCAGCCCCACTCACCCATGTGAACCATGAAAGAAAAAAAAAGCAGGGTGTTGCCATGCGTTTGTGAGTCTGAGTCAGGTAGAGCTCTGACTTGCTGCTACTGTACAAAACCATTTGAATTTGTACACCTAGGAGTGGTGATGATCCTAGTGTTTCAGTAAGGACTGCAGTGGGAATGGATAACTAAAGTGGAGATGGAGGAGGATCCATCTTCTGCTGGCTTGCTGCAGTGAGACCACATCAAGGAACAGTTCCTGGTGGCCAGGCTAGGTTGAGGATCCCATTGTGGCACCACAATTGCACCCACCGGTGCAACATTTGTGGTGTTAAAAAACAAGAGGTATAAGCTAATCCAAGCTTAAGCTCCTGCACCCCTCCCTCTGTTTTTTTTTTTTTTTCCAGTTAAGTAGCATTTGAGTCTCACAGCCTTGTTTCTCCACAAAATCCTTTTGCTAGAATTCACTTACAGGAATAAACATGGTCATTAAATAGTTCCAGCACCAAATCAGCCTTGGAGAAACAGGTATTCTTGACATTTACTTGTGTTGATTAGATTTCATGATTTGTGGCCTGCCAAGCTGTAGAGGCACTGCCTTCAGCATGGGCCAGGTCTGAACTCATTCTTAGCCATGTAGAGCAGATGTAGAGCGATTACCCTTGACTGCTTTTTACCAAAGAGTACATTTTGTCCCCTTAGTCTGAATATAGTCTGGTTTTTAACCAGAGACAATGTACTTTGGGGGCTTTTTTAAAGTCTAGCACCAAAGGGTGTCTTTAGGAATGTGAGTGCTGGTGATAAATTTCTAATCTGTCCTCCTAGATCTCTTTCAAGTTTTGTTAATGAATCTTAAAGAACTCCATCCATCAGAGAGCACTAACAATATCAAACTCTCTGTTGTTTTATTATGTGTTAGAGCTCTGCATTCTTCAGGGCACCTTCTGGCTTGTCCATATGTGTTTTTAAATCAGTGCTTTGTGCAAAGTGTTACTTACTTTGAAAATGAGATTTTTTGCACTGTTGGTATTGTCTGTAGAGCCCGGAGGTCCAACATGGATCCTTGTTGGCTTTGGGATTTACAGTAGGAAGGTACTTGGCCAAAAGGAAAATCAGAACAATGGAGCTACATGACATAGAACAGCCAAACACTTCAGTCATGCCGGATCAAGAACAACTTATAAAATCGACAACAGAGACAATAGGTAACTTCCTGCCTAAGACTTTGCTGCATTGTAATGTTGGTTTTTTTTAGTCCACCCCTGGCTGAGTATTTTGCTGAGATGCTCAGCCCATAGACAGAGTAATGTTGAGTTCAATTTTTGTGATAGAATTTACAGCTTGTAAGAATATAATCTGATTAGATGTATGGACATTTCAGCAAAACCTAGGTGGACTTTGTAACTTGCAAACCAACAGAGTACAATCAGGAATGATATTATTGCCTAGATTCCTCTCAATGTCTCCTTTCACTCCCATTTTTTTCTAACATAATGCTTCCTACCAACTGTAGAGGAGATTAATGCTTTGCTTCTTGCATAGGTAAAATACAAGTGCCTGTCCACTGCTAAATAATAATCAGAGTCATCCTGGTTTACTTTTCCCTGTAGGTTCTTTTTTGGACAGTACCTCTCCCTTCCTTGTGGTGGGTGCTTGTATGGCTCTTGGAGAGATTGGCAGGAATGGCCCCTTGCCAATCCCCAATGAAGGAACAGGATTTACAAAGCTGCAACTTGTTGAAAACTTACTGGCCCGAATCCCTTCCAGCAAGGAAACAAATAAGGCAAGATTTTTGTAGTGTTTGTGTAGCATTCATTTATTGAATGCTCACTAGGTATATGTATTACATGCTAAACTCAGCCTTGTTTTTTAAGGGAATGAGGCTTTTTGTTGGCTTTTGTTGGTTAGGGTCTAGGTCTTTCTAATATTGTTTAGCACTGATCACTTGTGCTTTCTATAGTCATAACTAGAGGCTTAAGAGATAAAAATATGAATACTCTTCATTTTAATTCAAGAAAAATGGGAATATCTTCTTTTACCTGCATATAATCCTCAAAGGTAACAGGACATTTGTTCTGATCTACTTTGGAAAAGAGGTGCACTGATTGAGCTAATAAGCTGCTTGCATGTATATCTGATACCTAGAGTGAAACTTCAGCAAGGGGGAGAAGTAGTGGGTTTAAAGTGCATCTTATGGACTTAACAGGAAGGTTATATGATTGTGTTATTTTTGTTTATATTTAAGATGAAGGAACGAGCAATACAAACATTAGGTTACCTCCCAGTGGGAGACGAGGATTTTCCCCACCAGAAGCTACTGCTGCAGGGTTTAATGGATTCTGTGGAGGTGAGACACTGTCAGTGTATTAGCCTTTATACTACAGTGATTATTTCTCTTCGGGTGCTTTTTATGTACTCTAGAGCCAGATTTACAAAGGGAGTTGACTTTCTGTAAAAGTGCCTCTGGGTTTTTTAAAACTGCCTTGAAGTAGAGAGCAGAGATAGGCTTGGGGCTGGTACAAGGCTTTATGCCACAGTTTAAAAACTTGCTAGTCCAGGTCTCTGCCTCAATCTGAGCAAATACTCATTCCCCTCTAAGAGGCTTATAGATTTTTTTTTTTTTGTACACTGTATATTTAAAATATCCAGAGCTTATATTATTGAAGCCTTAGGCCTGTACTTTGGCCTTCAAAAGTACCCTGAAAGTAGGTAATATGAATACCTCTGAGCTACATTAGCTAATACAACTCATTTGAATTGGAAGTTTATAGAAATATATATATATATATATATATATATATATATATATATATATATATATATATATATATATATATTGTCCATCTAAATTCATTATTGAAGTACGCTGCATTCTTTTACAGTCTTTCAGCTTCTATACATATTGCAATATGCTAGATAACAAAATTAAATAAAAAAAGCTTTTTTAGTACCCTTCTTCCTTGCTGATACTGACATAGGATTCTGCATTGTAGAAATGGCTGTTGAGTATCAGACAGGCCTGCTTTGCTGAGTGCTCCAATTCTGATCTGATCAAACATGCAGGAACCATAGAATTATAGAATAGTTTGAGTTGGAAGGGACCTTAAAGGTGATCTAGTTCCAACCCTTCTACTGTTGACAGGGCGAGGTCACTTCACACTAGACCAAGTTGCTCAAAGCCCAGTCCAACCTGACATTGAACTCTGCCAGGGTTGGGGCAGCTATGAGTGACCTCTTCCAGTGCCTCACCACCTTCACAGTAAATAATTTCTTCCTAGTAGTTCATCTAAGCCTACTCTGTTTGAAACATTTAACCACTTGTTCTATCACTATACTTAGGTGACTAAAAATACTGAGAATACTGTGTACCCAAACAACAAAAGACGTTTCTGGGTACCATGTTTTCCCCTGTAACTGCATGGGGATTTTACAACTTCCTTTATAAAAAGTGTACTTGAAAAAAACTTATTTGTCTTAGATTGCAGGAAGCTAAGGGCTTAATTCTCCAGGAGCCTGAGCATTTTTTGCTTCTAGAGCATAAGGAAAACTATCTAGGAGATACTCAGCAATTAGGGAAACCAGTTCTTATAACATAAAATTCATCATAAGTACTGACAAGAAAGTGGCATATCTTGTTCCTGAAGGCTCAGAGGATAGTGTAAGGAGGACAGTGAAGCAAAACAAGTACCATCTGAATTATTTTAATGTGAAGAAAAAGTTTCTGCATCTTTTAAGACATCAGCTTCTGGATGGAATTACAGGAGACTCTTTCAATGCTCCCTATTATAGTTAAGCCGTAGTAATTTTCACTAATCACTATCAGCATAATTTTAATTTTGTTTTATTTTCATTCTATTGAATTCTTTCTTTTCACCAAGTTGAGCTTCTGCAGAGACTAGTAAATACTTCGTCAAAGATAAGCTTTTAAAAAATGTGGAAATTTAGCTTTTATCATTCATGTCAGACAGTTTGGCATTGCCTCATTTTCCATCAACTTCAGTGGGTCTGAGGTGCCACATAGTCTCAGAAGCTCACCAGATCTTACTGTAAATTGGTGCTGAACGTTGGGACTGAGATTGAGAGGCTGTGGTTTTGTGGATTAAGTGCCAGAAGTTTTGGTGTATGCTTCATTAGTACTGTCAGTGATGCTCTGATGTGTTTTTTAGGCCAAACAGATAGAGCTGCAGTTCACTGTTGGTGAAGCTATTACCAGTGCTGCTGTTGGAACCAGCTCAGTGGCTGCGCGGGATGCATGGACTGTCACAGAGGAGGAATATATCCCTCCTTCAGGTAGGTCTTCCTAATGCAGGGGCTGGGTTGGGAAATGTCTGGGCTAACACTTAGCTCCAAAGCTTCATTTCTGTGGTGTTTGCTTTATAACAGAATACGCAAGAGAGGTTTTGTGTTTGTGGTTATATACAGGTTGTTTTACCTCGTCATGTCAGTCTGCTCAGAGGGCAGAAGACTTCATTCATAGGCTTAAATAGCTGCTTATGTACTTCATTGCCACTTTGTCTCTGTGTTTGATTTTTTCTTTTTTTTTGTTTGCCATGTTGAATTACTTTTGGGGTTTTAATACACAAATCTTTAAAAATACCATTTTAAACCCTGAACAGGAAAATAGTCTTATAAAATCAAATCGCAAGTGTTTTCCAATAACTTCAAGTGATGCAATTAAGTGAAATTTACATGCAGTAAATGCAGAAATTCTGTTAAAGAACTAAGATTCTGTACCCATTGAAATACAAGTGTCATGAAAGGCTAGCTTCAAATCAGACAACTGTAAATATCAGTCTCATACCTGCAAACACAACATTTTAATTTTGTGAGAGTGGTCTTAGATGTGCAGTGTACAGAAAGCTGAGCATGTGGTAAAAATTAAACCTTGCTATTGCTCCAGAAATTGTGAGTCTTAACAAAAAAATAAGTTCTGCCCTGAGTCTTAGGCAGTGTGAATGGTACCTCTTCTTGGCCACAGGCTCTAAAACATGTTAATGAAGAGTTAGGAGGATTCTGCATGTCTGTTATTTATTCTACTATTATTACTTTCCCAGTGATTCCAGTGAGTTCCTAAATAAGCAGAGATTAAGGTGTCATATGAGTACTCTTGAGTTCATTAGGTTTTGCATTATTTCCATGTAAATGGCTGGGCACAGTTTTCAGAGTTCCTCTCCTCCACCTTTATTTTTTTCATATAGATTTGAAGGTGAATGACGTGGTGCCCTGGGTCCTAGACCTTATTTTGAACAAGCACATCATCAGTCCCAACCCACATGTTAGACAGGCAGCTTGCATCTGGCTTCTGTCATTGGTGAAAAAGCTGAGCACCCACAAAGCAATTAAGGTAAGAAATATGCCTTTTTCCTACCACTGGCTCCTTCTTCCTATTTTTGCTTCTCATCTTTCTCATCTTGTTTCTGTCCCTTCCTTCCCCTTCACTTCTGTTGTCTCTTTTCTCCACGTGCTGCTACAGTCCTTACTGAGAGGTTTTTGAGACATGGCCTATCTTTTGTTTCTGGAGGAACAATCGATCTTGCAGATGAACAAGGGTGCTTGTCACCTTTGTAAACATCTGACTTGCATCCAAGTCAGAGTAATCTCAATGTAAATAGCTGTTGTAAGATGATGTACCACTACATCCTCCCTTGGGAAGAAGAGTTTGGTGTCTGTATAGTGTTTAGGATTTATATTTGAATAATATTTGAGAGGTCTAGGAGGGGAAGCAGAAGGAGAGCAGAACTTAAGTGTTTCATGGTATTTATCTTTGGTACCCAAGAGCAGTTACAATGTGCTTTGTGTGCTGTGTATCTTTGGTACACTTTATGAACTTTAAAGTGCTTGTCCATAATGAGAAAATGTGAAAAGTCCTATACAAGGACTACATAAAACATTCCCAACCAAAATGACCTCTATCTGCATAGAGTTACTATGGACTGCGATGGGATCAAATGACCATTTTGTACTCTACAGGTATTGATAAAGAGCTTTGAGGCAAGCTGCTTTGCAAATGTAAATTTTTATATATAAAACATTGCCCCCTATTGTACTTATGTAAACTGTGCACCTTGTTGGGGTGTGGCAAAGCTCACCAGTTTGGGGATGGGGAAAGCCCCATCTGGCTGCAATCCAGATTTATGATGCATTGCTGCCTTGTATGAAGCAAGGACAATTCCTGTCATAAGCGTAGCTCAAATGGGCAACTCCTTTGATACAGTAGCCTCTTTTAGAAACTTGCCTGGAGACCAAAGGAAGGATTCAAAATAATGTCCTCTTTTCTCATCTTACAGTCCCATCTCAAGGATATTCAAAGTGCATTTGTTTCTATTCTGTCAGATAGTGATGGTAAGTACTGTTGTATCTTAAAAGTTGTCTTTTCATTGGCATTCAGCAGACTGGAGGGAATCTATCAACAGGCATATAGTCAACTACACTCTGTCAGCATTAAAAGATGACTGTAGAAACTTCCCATTTCTTATGTTGATAGGAATGATTTCTGTTCTAGGCACCATGTGCAGAGATCAGAAGCACAACTTTTTTGTGCGTTTGGCTAAAAAGCACACTGCATTTGCCCCTTCAGACTGTAGTAGAAGTGGTGTTACTTCAGCTCTGTTTTGGGCAGCAGGATGTATATCACAGAGTTCTGCATGAACAGAAATACTGACACCTCTTCAATCTAGCACATTCTGGTTTACAGCTCTACCCATGGCAGCTAGTGAAAAGAGTGGCATCCAGCAGCCTATGCAAAGCTCACTGAAGCTGAAGAGAGTATTATATTACCACAGTTGATTTCAGGTGCCGCTAGCATGTCAGAATACCTGTGCCTCTTGGAACTCTGCTGTTTCAAAACTCGCAGTAACAATAGTTATGTGAAGGTGTCACCTAATTTGAAGGGGTTTATACCTTCAGAACAATTTGCAGCTTCAGAATGCAAAGTTCGTGTGCAACACAACTGTGTTTGCTATGTCGTGATTTTGATTGAACCTTACTTTTGGAATTTGTGTACTGTTAATCTTGAATTTTGCTTGGTAAAATCTCTTGCAGAGCTTAGTCAAGATGTTGCTTCAAAAGGCCTTGGGCTGATATATGAACTAGGAAGTGAACAGGATCAGCAAGAGCTAGTCACTACGCTCGTTGATACCCTTATGACTGGGAAAAGGTACATGAATTCAGAACACAGTGAGAGAGTACTCTTATGTGTCTAGTGGGAACAAAAATGTGCCTCTTTTTTGTGTGGAAAGAAATGTTTTGGAGTTAAGGGTAAGCCAATATCCATTCACAGAGAGTTAAACTGAACATTTCTTAAATCGGCTTAGAGTATTTTGTGACTGAAGTTGTTTTGGTTTTGTTCCACTCAGCAAAGCTTCAAAATAATATGTCAGCCCTGGTTCAAATGGGCTGGGATTTACTTAGATTTGCTACTTGCTGCATTGTGTAATTGCAGAGAGCTATGACCACTTGCAGCAACTGCACATTGTGATGTGGAAGTGGTGACTTGCTTGTGCTGAAATGCACCTTTTGCGAAGAAGTGCTGTTAATGGTCTCTTGTCAGCTTTAGTATAAAAAATGCTGGTCTTACAAGACTTATGGCTAGAGATCATGTTGGTCAGTATTGGAGATGCTCTTTAATAGAGTTCTCCTGTCTAACCTGATGTAGGTTTGGCCACTGAGTCATAGAAACCTAGGCTTTGAGTGTAGGGATTCATTGGTGGTAGGCAGGAAGAAATAAGATGGATGGAAATGATATTATTTCATTTGTAAGTACAGATTTGCTGTCCATTATACAGCTCATGTCTGGACAGAACGAAAAAGTCACCATTCAGTGTTTTGACTTTCTACCTTTGCACAGCAAAACTCTCAACTTGCTGTAGTGTCTCCTTAATATTACACGTGATATAGGTTAATGACATTCCTTGCAGTGTGTGTAGCTTTGCCCACCTGTATGCTGTTTGTGGGATTGGAACTGAAAAAATGTGAAGCTGCTGAGTTAATAAAGCAAAATTCCCTGTTCTGTAGTGTGCAGTGTATTCAACTGTAGAGTTTGGTAATGCTGATACTGGACTTCTTTTCTATCAGAGCCAAACATGAGATGACTGGAGAAACCGTGGTATTTCAGGGAGGTCTGAGTAAAACCCCAGATGGGTAAGTTTACTGATAGTCTCTGACAGAGACACAGTCAGTGCTGAAACAGAATTCGCTAAAAATTCTGCTTCCTGACATTTTGTTCCTTCTTGTTCTCTAAGTTACTGTAACTATTTCTGTGTAATACAGCCGCGTTACTCACTTTTCTCTCCTGCTTTACAATGTGAATTGAATATAGCTTTAGTGTTGTAGCATTTGTCTAAATACAAATACTAACACTGATTTCCCTTCTGCTTTTCAAAGTCAAGGCCTTTCTACCTATAAGGAGCTTTGTTCACTGGCAAGTGACCTCAATCAGCCAGACCTGGTGTACAAATTCATGAATCTGGCCAACCATCACGCCATGTGGAATTCTCGGAAGGTAATGCCCTGATTTCATACAACTTCCATTCCCACTCTGAACTCTGGAAACAACAATCCATTTCTCTATTCCTGGTTATATGTTTTATGAAAAACTGCATGTATTGATGCTTTGGTATAGTCCAAGGCAAATTTAGCAGGCTGAGAAAAAATTTGGGATTGCTTGAAATTCTTAAAACTTTGGTATCAGAGTATTCATAAAATCCTACATTCCCCTCTGAATTATCTGACATCCTTTTATTTTTTTTGAGTGTGCTTAGAAGGACAATCCTTAATGTTTTGAACAGTGATAATGTTTTGAAAACTGGATGAAATTTTGGATGCCAGGGAAAGTGATCTTTGTTATTTAAGGAGGCAGAGTAAAAAGTAATCAGTAAGTTGCTAAAAAGCACTGTTGTCAAAAATATCCCTTTTTAACTCAAGTTTTGATATTTTAAAACAGCTGGGAGCTTTAGCAAAGCCAAAATACTGTTGGATCCACTTCCAGGTGAAAAAAGGAGCACCATGAGCTTGAAGATTTAGGTGTACTATTCAGAGCTTTTATGTGGGGACTCTTCACTGGCTTCACAGAAGCATGGAAGAACTTGTGTTGAGTCCCTGACAACACCACTTAGTGCAAAAAACAAGTCCTAGCTTTAACTCTCATCCAGAGTTTGACAATTCATCACGTCTCAAGACCTCTCTCAGCACCGTGACTTCAAAAGCACGGGAGCGTAGTTAGGTTCCTGACCCTTGTGGAATTTCTCCAGCCCAGATGAGTCCAAAAAATCCACTCAGAAGGTGTGGGTTGAGGTTTGGCACATGAAAAATTTGCAAAACCTTTTAATTTGAAGGGGACATCTGGAAATCTGTACTCTAAACCCTCCTCAAGAGCTAAGCAGAGCATGCTGTTCAGGGCCTTGGAGGCCTTGCATTTCCTTACACTTTCTGCAGCTTCGTGCTTTTCATGGCAGTGGTCCTAACTGAAAATGTGTCTTTATTGCTGTTTTCTAGATTAACCCAAATAACACATCCTGTCCTTTGAAGTTCCTAGTGTGAGGTTTTGAGTGGCAGCTTTTCACACTGCAAGTCAGAAAGCAGGCGGTCATTAGAGGCAGTCACTGCACTGCCTTCATTGAGTAATTTCTTCTTGGGCTATCCTGCCAAATCTCGTGGGACCTCACAGGCAAGCATCAGTTCCACTGTATTAGAAGTGACAGTGGAATGGACAGTGTTGGAGAAAGAAAAGGTCATAGAAAAATACTGAAGTTTAAAGTAAATATGGACAGATGAAAAATTATAATCCCCAGAAAATTCAGGTTTTAGAAATAAGGTGAAGTTATTTTGGTTTTAGTTTTTCAGTTCCTGAGTTACTCTAACTTTTTAAAGTCAGCTGAGCTGTAAGGAAGCAGTTGCCCACTCTCACCGGTTTAGCCAACAAAGAATCTAATTTTGAAGAACATATTTAAATCTGTATAGTTTTAATTCACTACTACTATTTCTGCAAATGAGATCAATCAGTATCTTGAATTTAAGGTTGGAGGAAAGTTTTGAAGTAGTATGTTGTCTGCTGAGTGTGGGATTACTGTGTTACTGTAACAGTGAGGATGGGCTAATTCTAGTACCATTCTAGACCTTTTGATCTGGTCTAAATCTGAACTATGTCAGTCGGTTTTGCCTCTGACTGTGTTGTGCCCATGAGCAAATAACTGGGTGAGTGAACAATGTTTCAACAGATACTATTTTGTTGTTATTTCAGGGAGCAGCTTTTGGTTTCAATGTGATAGCTGCCAAGGCTGGAGAGCAACTGGCTCCATTTTTGCCCCAGCTTCTTCCCCGGCTCTACCGTTACCAGTTTGACCCCAACCTGGGCATTCGGCAGGCAATGACCAGCATTTGGAATGCCTTGGTCACTGACAAGTCCATGGTGAGTGACCAGTACAGTCTGGCAAGGGGCTTTGCTGCCAGCCAGCAGTGTCTTGGAGATCCTCATGGGACAGACAGATGCATTTTGTGAAAGGAGGGGCAGTGCAGAAAGGGGTGAGGTACTGCGCTGGAAAGGAGGTGTTTAAATCCATGGATGAGCTTGGAGCTTGCACAAAGGTTTTGCACTCTCTCTCGTACGTGAATGGATTTTGCTGACCTTGTTTGTGCAGCCAGCATTAAAATTTATGATTTACTTTAAATGGGGTCTTTCCACTTTGATATTGCTTTGATACTGCTTATGATAAGTTTTTCAGGAATACTTATAGCCTAAGCTGCCTTCCTAAAGGAAGAGCGTCTAAATATAGTTCCTCAGTTTTTAAGTGGGAGGAAGCTCATGGTTGGAAGCTATTCCATCTGTTTGAGGAGCACTTCTCCCAGGTGTATTTCAGGAATAAGTGATTTTCATAAGATACCTTTGCTCTGGTTCTGCATTTTTTTCCTCTAGGAAAGCTGATCTTAATGTAAAGTCGTTCACTCTAATCCCTCATTAAAGCACAACTGCTTCTTGAGGAAATATATGTGTGGTGTTGCATTTTAACAGTTCAGCTGATAAAGGCCATAAGGGGACTTTTCTTGTTGAATCTTTCACAATGTTAAGCACTCAAGCAGTGCAGAGAAAGGTGTGTCTAAAGCGCAGTCGGAGAAAGTTTGCACAGCACTGGCAAGCATTAGTTCATCTGATGTGTCTGAAAGCAGGTTGTCTTGTGCAAGAGGGCTCTTTTTTTACAGAGTACTGGAGAAGGATGCATAGCTGTACTTGTCTCATGATTTTTCCTTTTATTAATTATAGGTTGATAAGTACATGAAGGAAATTCTTGAGGATTTGATCAGTAACTTAACCAGCAGTCTTTGGAGGATCAGAGAATCCAGGTATTGCTAGGAAAAGTATTAGATTTGTCTTTGAACTCAGTTCTTTTCTCTTGTTCTTTGTAAACTTGTTAACCTGAAGAGGTTGAGGAGGAAAAGAGGACATATCCTTTCATCAGGATACAGCCCAGCCTTGTATTCATACTTCCAAGCCTGCCCTAGGAAGTATGATACAATCTTGAAGCTATTTGCCTGAAATTTTTTATTTCATGTTGCTTTACACTAAACAACATCTTCTGAAGAACTGAGTTTTCTGGTTACTAGTTCTTGCCTATCCTTACATCTGGAATAATGTATTCTCTTAGAAACCTTGTCAATCTGACAGTTATGTACTTGGCAGCAGGATGCCATACTACTTTTTGTTTTTAATGGTTTGTAGCTATGCTGTGTTGAAAACCTCCATTTTAATTTCAGTTCCATACTTCATATCAGTTTGATTTCTTCTTATTGTATGCTTAAAGAAGAGAAGACTAAAACAATTTTGTCACTGGATTGTTTGCGGTAGCAGTTTTCATCATGGCAGCCTTTTTTACTTCCTGTCATATGTTTCAAGTTTTTCCTGAATGACTGAGCATTTTTTTTTCTCTGCCAAAGGAGACATTCTTGTGACAGAGTAGATTTAGTGTATGGGGAAAGTAAGGAGTGTGAAACAGTTCTCATTTTTCTAAACTATTTATTCATATTTATAAGGATATCTGAATATATACACCTATATCAAGTAAGAACACTGTGAAAGAAATAAAATTCCCTATTTGCAGTTGTCTGGCACTCAATGACTTACTAAGAGGAAGACCTTTGGATGATGTCATAGACAAGCTTCCAGAGATTTGGGAAGTCCTTTTCAGAGTGCAAGATGACATTAAGGTAATGGAACTGAGGACTGAATAGGAATCTTCAACAAACAGTACAGTGATCAAGCTCTGAGGTGTTTAAAGACAAATTTCTCTGACAAGTGAGCTTGAAGCCAGTGGGGGTTTGAGTATTAAGCAGACTAGAAATTCATGCTCCTTGAAAGTAAAATTTCCTTGCCACATTGAAAATTCTCTTTATGTTTGAAGTGTTGAGTGGGATTATTGTAGATGATTTGAGATTTTTCCTTGATATAAAAAAGAATTCCTGATTAGTTGCTTAACTTTTATTTTGGACTTCTAGTGTGCTGAACTGATACATGGTGATATATGGTGTGCTGAACTTGGATATGTGACGTCAGAATCTTTGGGTCCTTCTGGGTTTCAGCTCTGCCAATGTATTGATTGTACCAGATACTGAAATGGAGCAAAGCCATCTTTTAACAATGTTCTAATACCTTCTTCTAAAGATATTGCTACTTTCTATTAAGTACTGGCCAAGAATATAGCCTTGTCTGTTCTAGTGTTAATGCTTATTGATTAATATTAAATATTTTAATAATGAGAATTCTAATTATTCTTCTAATTTTAGAAGAATAAAAATAACAGAAGTAATTGGTGACTTCTTTTTTTAGGAGACTGTGCGAAAGGCGGCAGAATTAGCCCTAAAAACTTTAAGCAAGGTAAAACTCTACAATTTTGTCATATGTACATGTAGACAAGGCATGTATGGTTTTGATGTCAGGGGTGACCATAGACTATATTTATTCAGAGGATTTCTAATATAAGATCCAGTTGTGAAAGACTGCCCTAGAGAGCAATCATAATAAGCATCACCACTCCCCTGTACTTTTATTGGTGCTAGTGAAGTCCTGCTGCTTGAGAGTAATGCAATGTTAAGGTCTATACAAGCAAAGGAAGGATATGATAAACTGTGGATTTTTCCTCTGATGTTGTTTTTTCATTACTTGGGGGTGGGATTTAAGTAAACTTACTGTAACTTCAACAGTTTACCAAGACTGACTGATCTAGTTGACCAAGCCTGGTGGTACGTCACTGGTATGAAAAAGAGTAACTGTGTATGGACTTCTCTGTGATGCTATTACTGACAAGGTTTTTTGGGTGTAGTACACTCTTGATATTTTGTTTGGTGATCCTCTGAAAAAGTCATGGGTGGCAGGGTATCTAAAGTGCTGTGTTTGAAATCACAGTCTTCATAGTGCATGACATTTTAATGCTGCAAGTGAGGATCTGGTTCCAGAATGTTGTTGTGAAAGGTTGTGATTGCAGAATCTGTTCTCTTCTGTGACTTGTTGCTCAGCTGTGTGGAATGATTGAGTCCCTGTGGCTGAGATAGGCTGTCCTTCAACTGAGAGGCTGTTTGATTAATCTGTTCTTCCAGATTCAGGTCAAGGCCTGCTAGGGTCTGAATTTGCCTTTTCTGGAAGTAGATTGTAGTTGACTTAACTTAGTTGGCTTAACTACCTTGTGAAGAGAAGATGAAGGTGTAACAGAGCCTGGGCTTGGCCATGACCAGTTTGTTTAGTTGCTGTTGGCTTTTTCTGTCTGAAGGAGATGGTGCTTTAATATAATCTGTGGGGGAGGTTTGTACATGTTTACAGCACTAATTCTCACCTGTCCCCAGGTCTGTGTGAAAATGTGTGACCCCTCTAAAGGAGCAGCAGGTCAGAAGACAATAGCTGTGTTGCTCCCTTGCCTCCTAGACAAAGGAATTGTAAGCACAGTTGCTGAAGTTCGATCTCTCAGGTTAGTTCTGCCCTATGAAAGTTCCTGGGGGTCGGGTCTTGACCAAAGACACCAAGTTTATTCACCTGAGGTGCAGAATGTTCTTTGTGTTTGAAGTCACACGTTGCTCCCCAAAAGAGCTTTCCTGCTGAGTTCTTTTTTCGCAGAGTTTAAACAGCAGCCCTAGAACTCTGCCTGTCTTTTGGGAGTATGTGGCCTCTCTGCAAATGTCCGGATTCAGTTCCCAGCAGGAACTGCTGTACAAATGGCAGGCTGATCCAGAAGCAGTGTGCCATGCTTAGGCTGTCCTTTGGGACTGGCATATTTGTTCCGGTTGCAAACAAAAAGTCCCATGGTTCTTCAAACAGCCATGTCTGATTTCACAAGTTCTTATGAATATTGACATTTCATATCCCACATGTGGCTGCATTTGATCACACTGTTCAAATACATTTTATGTCTTGTAACAGCTCAATGTTCTTTGATGGGTAGTGACTTTATATGCTTGTCAATTTATAAACTTGTTTATTCTTTCCTTTGACTGAGGCTCAGAAAAACTGGAAAATTCAGAGTTGAAGAGTAGATAGCTGGTCTTAACAAAAATAATTATTAGGAAAGCCAGAAGGCTTCTAACAAAAGGATATTTCCTGAACTTTTAAAATTAATTTTGAATATATAAAACCCCTTTGTCAAAATGCAGCATGAGAGATGTGATCAGTCTAAAACTGACTAGTAAGGTTTGAATAGATTATTGTAACTTGTCTTTTCTTGGGCAGAGACAATGAATGTCTCAGGGTGACTTTGCCCAGTGCTTGTTTAAAACATAGGGGTGTGTTATTTCTTCCTTATCTCTCTGCAGTAGTGCCTCTTTGCCCATTCCCTTTGTGATTCCAGGGTCAAAGTAAACAATTCTGGCCAAAATATACATAACGTCCCTTGGAAGCTCAGGGCTAGGGAATAATTTTTTTAAGCAAAAATTACAAAAATTTTTGTTTGAAGGAAGATTTATAGTAGTATATCTGGATTACAGTAGACAAGAGAGGCTTTTCAGATCATTTTGTGTGTATCTGTGTTGACCTACCCTTTAATCCTTTTCCAGCATTAACACTCTTGTGAAGATCAGTAAAAGTGCTGGGTCTATGCTGAAACCTCATGCACCAAAACTTATCCCAGCTCTGTTGGAATCCTTGAGTGTGCTGGAGCCTCAAGTCCTCAATTATTTGAGTTTTTCTGCAACAGATCAAGAGAAAGTAAGTGCAGCTATAACAGGGGAAGTGTCAACAGAGTAAAGATGACAAAGATTTAATCTTCATTAATTGAACAGAAAAATAGCAGATTTGGTAGACAGGTGTTCAAAAAGCAAAGAGAAATAGCTAATAAGTTACTAAAAAGTTTGGTCATGGAATATGGCTGGACAAATGCGGAGTTTTTTTTGAAGGATTGGGATTATTTTTATTCCTTAGACTGCTGTATGTTTGCAAAAGTAAAGAGCAATTTTAGTAATCCGTTTTTTAAATGTCACTGCTGTTTTTTCCAAGAGATTACCTTCAGGACTTCATATAACTTCAATTGGAAGATGTGCTGTAGCACTGTGAGCTGGAGGTGGATGTTGTCAGCACTCTGTTCTTTAATTGTTGTCAAAGAACCATATTAAGCAATGACAATCTTCTTGAGAAAGTGATTGAAACCCATTGATTAGAAACAAATTTAGCTAATTTCATTGTGATTCAATTAGATTATTCCTTTGCAAATGAAAAAGGAGTGAACAATGTGAACAGTTCAGTGTGAGATTTTATCTCTTCTCCCACCTTTGTTTTCTCTTCCTCTCTCTCTCCCTCCCTCTAGAACATCTGTCTGTCTCTGAAAGCGAAACAGTCATAGTCTGTAGGCATAATTGCTTTCTCGATTCAGCTGAAATAGGTTTTAGTGTAAGGTAGTGAGTTACAGCTGATGTTGTTGTCCTTTCTACTATTTTCATGTTGTGTTTACACTTGGATTTGTTTGGGGTTTTTTCCCGTTTGTTTTTAGACTGCAATGGATAGTGCCAGACTTAGTGCTGTCAAGTCATCTCCCATGATGGAAACCATTAACATGGTAAGTATTGATTTCAGAAGGGTTCCAGTGTGAGGTATGTTTTAGAAGAAAAGGAATTAAATGGAAGCTTTACAGAATATCTCTTATCATATCTCCATGTGGCTGTGTGTCCACTTCCTTTTTCATGTACAGACTTCTCATCATGGCACCAATGCTTTCCCCTCAGATCAGTTGTGAATAATTTAGCTCCACTTGGAGTTAGATGGATTGCTTCTTTATCTAAAGACCTGCCTGCTTTGATGAAAAGGGCATCCTTCAAGTGCTTTTCTTTGGATAGGGCCTGAGCTGATTCTGGGTTATGTTAGCTAGCATGTCTTTTCATTTCTGGCCCACAACTCCAAAACCAACTTCTCACCTGGGCCTTCAGTTGATGATAGTCACTGTTGGTAAGGCATAAATGCTGTTCAACCATTGCCTTGTGGTGCCTTAGATATACCTATGTGGGCCTTGCCCATACTTTCATGGTGGAGGTGGTTAGAGAAAATGCTGAAATCACTGGAGGCTCTGTCAGCAAGTGGTGTTTGGCACCAGAGTTTCCTGCTGCTGGAGGAGGAGTTGCTGATGGCTAGATGCTGTGCTGTAGGATCTGTTCTGACAGAACTCCTTGTTCTCTGTAGGAACCTTCCCAAAATAAGGCACCTCTTTTCTACTCAGGCATTGCATGCCTGGGGCATGTGGGCAGGTAGAGAATTTGAGGGTTGAGCAAGTTTTAGGGGAGTTGTAGCCACCAGAACAATTTATTGTTTCCTTGACTTCTGGAAAAACAGCAACAGCAAGCCCTCCTGTACATAACAACATGTGGAGTTGAGTTTTCGTGTCAGGTGAAGTGGTCTCTATAAATAGAGTGCAAAGCAGTCAAGAATGAAAGGCCCCATGTAAGTGTACAACCCTGCAGCAGCTGCTGCTGTCCCTCCTCCAGGCCATGCCCTACTCTGCCAGCCCTGGGGCAGCAGCTGTGTGCCCTGATCTTTGAGTGGGCTTTTGTATGGTAGGGTAGAGGTAGTAATGGCTTCCTTGGAGTATTGTAAAGATATCCTGGCTTATGAGCAACCTCCTCTATATTCTGGGGCTGGCTGGGAGATTATATGGATAATTTCCTTCACCATACCAGTGATGGAGGGGGAAGTAACAGTTGATCTGACTTTGGAAGCTCATGAAGTTACCTTCATTTAGTACGTCCTTGATCCTTGAATTTGCTAGAAAATGGATCTCTCCATTGGAAACAGTGTGTTACATTGAGTGCTGGTAACATGAGGCCCAGTTTTGGATATATTTGACCCTAGTTTGGATATATTGCTCCTGGTTACAGGGAGCTGGGAAAATGTTGGGTTTTGTCCTAAGATACAGATGCCTTTGCATCTCGTTCTCACATGTGTGTTAGTTTCAGGCTTCCTGAAGAGTTGGAGCGCCAGAGAACATCAGTTGCAGCAAATGATAGTTTTAGCAAGGTCAGCTCAACAGAGAAGTGAGACAGGAGAATCTGTATATGGTGGAATCCACTTCATGTGGGCTTTTTCTCATCATGCAGCAAGCTCTTGTGATTCAGATCAGGACCAGCCAGCAGTGCTGAGGCAGCCTCTGCTAGAAATACACCAACTTAAGTTACCATCATTACCTTTTTCTTTTTTTTTACTTTTTTTCTCTCTCTCCCTGTCTCTTGCCTTTCTCTAGAGCTTGCAGTATTTGGATGTGTCTGTCCTCGATGAGTTGGTCCCTCGGCTGTGTGAACTGATCAAAAGTGGAGTTGGCCTTGGCACAAAGGTATGTCTGTGGTTTTAATAGTTCTTTTGGAAATGAAGAAGGGAGTATAGAGCAGTGTCAATGTAAATATAGTTCCTTTGACCATGTCTTTTAAAGCAACAGCTTGGGTTGATAGATACTGGAGTCATTTGACATCTGAGCCCCACTCCACTACATCACTCTACTGAACGTGTGCTGCCCTAGCCTCCACTAGGCTACACGGCTGCTGTGCTCTGTGACACATGAGTGCAGAAGGTTGTCTTCAATTGCTGCAAATCTTCTAGGATCATCCATCTTGACTGTGGGTCCTTTTTCACTTCCTATTTAAATTCTTGTCATTCATGTTTTGCAAACTTTTACTGCTTCTACTTTTACTGATTTGGATTATGAGAACAAGAGGTCACTGGATGTAGATCTTGTCTTAGAAGTGCAGGTAGCACCACAGCAAGTATTAACAGTAATAACCAGTGGCAAATACTGTTTTATCTTACCTTTGTTTTCCCTTACAATCTTCCAGGGGGGCTGTGCCAGTGTAATTGTGTCATTAACCACACAGTGCCCTCAAGACTTAACACCTTATTCAGGTAAGGTTTGCCTCTTAGTGTCAGGATTTAAAGGGACTTTTTGTTGCTCTGGTATTTCTTCCCTTGAGTTTAGCACAAGAATGATCATTACAAGTTTATTTTTATCAGAGAGCTGTTTGAAGTTACCTTTTTTGTTTGAAATTGGCATGCTTGGAGTAGGTTCAGTACCTCACCAAGCTGGAAGAGGTAGAGGAAGGAGTTGAGGGAATTCACTAGCACTGAGTAGGAATAGGCAAAAATATTTCTGTTTTTTCTTGGAGCAGTCTAGCAATGCCTATGTTAGTGCAGCACTGCCACTATGCATTGTTCTTTCAACTTGAGCTATGGGTGGACCATGAACAGCAACTTTGCTTCACTGGGTGTCTTGTGATAGTAGAAAGAACCTCACCTTTCTGTTGCAAAACAGAAATGAAGCTGAAAGCATGGAGTGCTTGCATATAGAAACATTATCAGTCAAGGTGTGCAAAACACTAGCACTAGTTTAAACATAAGGACTTAGAGAGTTAATAACCCCACATACATGCAGTGAGGAAAAATGCATAAATTCAGGCAATCTAGTGAAATGCAGGTTATTGCAATTCTTGCCAGAGTGACCAAACATAATGTTTCTGATAAAGTAAAGTCTCTTCCAACAGGCAAACTTATGAGTGCTTTACTTAGTGGCCTGACTGATCGCAACAGTGTGGTACAGAAGTCTTTTGCCTTTGCTATGGGGCATCTAGTCAGGGTAAGTTGGGCTTTAAGTTTTATTTTGCTTCTTTATAGGTGGTCTTCTTTGAAGCGTTTGAATAATTTGAGTCTCTTCCTTCTTACAGACTTCCCGAGACAGTAGCACTGAGAAGCTGCTGCACAAACTCAGCAGCTGGTACATGGAGAAGGAAGGTGTGTTGCTTTTGAGGTATTCACTTACAGAATACAGTGCAGAAAAACTTCCTGGTGACATCAAAAGCTAGTAAAGAAACATTTCTATGTCCTGATGCTTGGTTTCACTGGCTGAATAATTCCTATACAATGTTACACGATACTGTGCATTACTCTGCTTTCCAAGAGGCAAACCAAGCAGTTAAAAGGAAAATCCTGCTTCCCAGTCATAAGGTGCTTGTTTTGCTCTTTCAGAGCCAGTTTACAGAGCAGGCTGTGCTTTAACTGTGCATGCTATGGGACGCTACAGCCCAGATGTACTGAAGAACCATGCCAAGCAAGTGCTGCCATTGGCTTTTCTTGGGATGCATGAAGTTCCTGAAGAAGATAAAGGAGAGAAAGAGAATTCTACTCTGTGGACTGAAGTTTGGCAGGAAAATGTACCTGGTACGTTGTATTAAGAATAGTAAAGCTTTCAGGAAAGCATGGGACAAGAAATAGCATACTTTCTGGAATTCCATTTTGAAAATACAGAGTTTTCATGGTAAGAGATTCGGGAAGCTTGTTTCTATTTTCTTCCTTGCTCTAGATTTCTTGTATGAAGTCTGCCTTCTCTGGCTATTTAAAATAATTACAGGGGCATTGATCACAAGGGTGGACAGACACAGTAGAAGTATTTTAAAATTGTGATACACTGAATGCCACTGTAATATGATCCTGATCGTGCAGATAACTAGACATCTTCGGAAATTTTTATACCAGCCTTATATGCCCTCTATATATAGGGCTGCTACTCATTTCAAAGTTTCAGGGGCTTTGCCCTTTCTCTCTTTAGCAGATCTCTGTGACAATACCTCTGGTTTTAGATTCAATGAATAAATTTATGCTATAGAAGTGCAGTTCTTTTTATAGATGAAGATCTGGATACATTATAGTATTGTCTTGCTGACTCTTTCAGATTTCAGATTTGGTTCCTCAGTCCTCAGATGATTTCTCAGGAGTCTGAGAAAGGAGCATGTTTGGAACACCTAGAAAAGAACCCACCTTCAACCAGGCTAGGAGGAATTCTACACGCTTTTGCCTGCAGTAGACCTTTCTGATTTATCTCATAGCAAAAAACCCATGAGATCTATAACTGGTTGGTTTTGTTTTCCAGGGTAGCACTGGTCTTGTTCACTTGTGGTGGTTTTTGTTGTTTTTGGGATTATTTTTTTTTTAGTAAGATCAAAGGTATGTTTGTTTTGTAGCAAAATTATAGTTTTCCTCCATTTGATATGCAGGTACTCAAGGTGGGATCAGACTGTATTTGCAGGAGTTAATATCCATCACCCAGAAGGCTCTGCAGTCCCAGTCCTGGAAGATGAAAGCTCAGGGAGCAGCTGCCATGGCATCAATTGCTAAACAGACCAGCTCCCTTGTACCGCCACATCTGGGAATGGTGCTCTCTGCACTGCTGCAAGGCCTGCCAGGGAGAACCTGGACTGGAAAGGTAAAGAGGGAATTGTCACCTCATGGTTGGCTGTGAGCCCAGCAGCGTGCAGCCCTTAAGTCAGGAAATGCAATGTTCTCTGCTGCAGAGCAGCACAATAAGAATGCTGATGCAGGTAGTCTGCCTTTTGTCCTGCATTTAGCAGCTACAGAAATGACTGGGAAGATAGGTAGGTGAAATTCAGAATGCTTTGGAGTTGGGTTCCCACTTAGACAAATTCCACTGCACCATATCTAGCCTGGAGGGATACTAACATGTGCACAGCCCCTTTTTGCTGCCAGTTCTGTGCAGATTGAAGGCTAAGTCCTCTGCAGGAGGAGTGGCAAGAGATAGATAGACATTGCTTCTCCGAACTGGTGTCACAGGCATGTGTCCCCAGTGCCCCTTGCAGAAGAGCACAAAGTTTTGCCCTGTGCAGCAGGACTGTGCATTTTGGCTCTGTGGCACTTCTCAGTGATGTCTCTTCTGTCATTGCAGGAGGAGCTGTTAAAGGCCATTGCCAGTGTTGTTTCTGCGTGCAGGTAAGTGGCTTGAAGGAGGAGGTACCCTCAGGATCTGAGATCTCAAAAGGGAGGTTGTTGTATAGTGTTATTGCATATAGAGTACTAAGGAGATATTATAGAAGGTTTGTCATCACCATCCTGATCTCTTATCAGCAGAGAGCAAGTGAGGAGCTCCTCTTATATGAGAAGCAAGTGATGCTTCAGAGATACCTACAGAAGTAAATGGTTGATTTAGAGAGGAAGAGGAGGATGTTGAGAGGCCACAATTGCTAAGAGGAAAGCAGAGACTAAGGGGGAAGATTGAGACCTTAAATGGGAAAAAGAGGAAGAAGTAAAAGAGTAGTGAGGGTGTAAGTGCCTTGGAAGCGTATGAGAAAAGAACAGAATAAAAAAAGGGGGAGCAGACAAACAGTGAGAAAGACCCCTGTTACAATTACTGGTAGGCAACTGAGTGCCTGGACACAGGAATTAATTCCTCTCTGGGAACAGTGGATTTTGGGAAGAGATTAGCATGATGGTGTCCATGTGCCTTGCATTTCAGTGCAGAGCTGCAGAAGTCAGTGCCAGGTCAGCCCACCATCACAGATGTTGTCCAGGCTCTCCTGAAAGAATGTCATAAAGAAAATCTCAAGTATAAGATGGTGGCACTGCGCTGTGCAGCTGAGGTGCTGCAGGCAACAAAGGAAGACCGGTTCCAGGAACTTGCTGATATCATCTTCCCCATGATAAAGAAGGTGACAGTTCAACTTCTTGAGTTTTCTCTCTTTCAAAGCAGAACACCCAAGTGGTGATAGTCCCAGTGATGCTGGCTGCATGCCAGACTTCTGCCCAAAGGGCTGATGATATGAGAGATTCCCCACACAGCCAGATCTTTGGTGGGGCTGAATACCAGACAATGGTGAGCCCTGGGGTGGTTCTACCTGTGCTGCCCAAATTCTGAATTAGCCCAACTGTTCTTTAGACAGAGTCCTGCCCCACTATCCTGTTACCACTTGAAAAGTTAATTCCTGACTGCTCTACAGGCAGCAAAAGGCTCCTGGGAAGCTGTGTAGAGTGCTTGTGTTTAGTATCAGCAGAGCCTTGCAGCTCTGGGGGTGGGACTGGTGTAGCACAGGCACTGTGCTGGGTGCCAGGCCACAGAGCCCGTTGTGCCCTGGCAGCGCCAGAGCTGGGCGCAAGGGCTGGTGTGTGCGGCTGCAGGGAACAGAGCTGCACTGCAGGGTGTGCCTAGCCCACCCTCGTCCTTCTGTCAGTCACACCTTCCCCCGTGGCCTCTGCAGAACTCTCTGGAGAGCATGGGAGCAGCTTTTCCAAAGCATGATGAAGAGGATGAGGACATGAGGGAGAAAGAGGTTCAGATGGAGTCCCTGATCTGTGCCTTTGAGACCCTGGGCAAAGCCTGGCCGAGGAGCCTGGAGACACAGCGTAAGTCAGCTGATGACATGCAGAACAAACAATTTTTTCTTAAAATGAAAAGCAGAAGGGAAGGACCTGGAGATCACATGAGAATGAGAAAAGTGCAGGAGAAGATAAAGGATCTTGCTGCAGGCAGATTGTGAGGATCTTCATTGAGATAGCTGCCCCAACTGCTTTCATGCAAAATAACCCATCCTTGGGAAAAATCTTTACTGTTGTCTTAAATTCACTTCACGAAAATGTTCTGAGTTTATAGATAAGCAGGATGAGTGAGGTGGCTTTTCTAATGAAAAGAAGCCTAATTCTGCTGTTCACATTTACATTTGCAACAAAGCTAGTACAAGAATTGGGAATACCTGGAGAGGGTTGGGAAAAGGTTGCTTTTATTAGCATGCCAGAGTATGTAATGCAGCTGTTTCGTCTGCCAGCATTTGTAATGAGTGAGTTGATGTGGTGAAGATTTTCAGGGTCACTTGTTACAGGATGTTGACTTGGTCATATGCAGTGATTAAATGCTTGGTGTCACTTGTTGAGGAGCACTTTGGAGACAGATGAGCGTTTCCTTCTGCCTTTCCATGTGGTAATACGGTGATGTATGTGCTTGTTCTCCTGTAGGTTGCTATCGCCAAGAGTTTTGCAAATTAATGTGTGACCGTCTGAAACTCAGCACATGGAAAGTGCAGCTTGGAGTGCTACAAGCCATGAATGCCTACTTTCAAGGGTAATTCTTTTCTCTGCAGTCCACTTGTCTTCTCTTTCTTGCTTGAAATTGTTCTATGAATTTGATGACACTGAATGAATGGAGAAGTTGAGCAAACTTCTGTCGCAGTGATGCAGGATGCCTGACTGTTTTTGTATTTGACAGGCTAATGCTGTTTGATGAGGAGCACTCTGACCCTGTGGCTTTGACAGAAATACTGTTGGAAACCTGTTCCTCTATCACCCATTCTTTAGGTAAATGGACTTCTCCTGATTTGTGATGGGTGATGAATTGCTTGTAATACCGTTTTCCTCTGGGGATTTGTGTGGTAGAAGAAATGCAGAATAAGCAGAGGTTGTCAGAGATAACATTTAGCCATTCCTTGCACTGTAGGGATTACTGTGAAGTTGCAGTGTTCAAGACAGCAGCATGCAGGGTGCAGTTCGGAGAGAAGTGTGTTCCTCTGGTGCAAGAGAGCTCTGCAAGGGCAGGGAGAGGCAGACAGCAGACCGTGCAACCTCTCACAACACAAGCAAGCAATCCTGATTTAATGAAACACAAGTTTTTCTCCTCCACCATTCAGACTTCTTGGATATATATGCATTATGTATCCAAGATTATAGTATCCAAAAGATACCCCAAATTTTCTCAGATAGCCAGTGCATGAAGCTCCAAGGTTCAGAGGCAGTTTGTGCTCTACAGGAGCTGGGCACCCATATATAAGTGCTGCTTGTGTCATGCTGATAGTAATGGGCCTCTCTGTTACTTTGGTAGTGTTCCCACTTGTCCTGTGACTCTAACAGTGCCCCATATCTTGTACCTGCATGTAGTCTTGTTTCAGATGTGCCTAAAAGACAGCACTTACTTTAGTGCTAGCTACCAATTCAGACACCCCTTTGGAGAAAGTTTCTTTTAGGTATCAGTCCTCACGGAATGAGGACTAGGGTCCTCATCTTAGTAAGATTTTAGCTCAGAGACCAAGTAACTTCTTGTGACAAGCTTGTGTTTGATGGCTGGCATGGGGTTTATGTACCCTTACTTAATCCTGCTTGTTAACATTTGTATGGTCTCCAACCAGTACAACTCACTAGAACATTCTGTTACACACAGAAGTTGTCTGCCATCGCCCTGCAGCTATGGCAGCATTTTGTTCCCCACTGAAATATGTAAGGAATACAAATTTCTCTGTGGTACTGGCAGAGGCAATGCACAAGGTTTAGTTCAGTTGTCAGCCTACAGTTGCTGACTTTCTGCCATTCAAATGTGCCTAGTGTTCAAGTGGGAACTGCAGACTGACAGCACAAACAAGAGCCCAGTGGACTGTGTTAGCAAAAGTGGTCTGGAGATCACAGATGTGACTGCTTTTTGTAAGATTAATGCATTTGGTTCTCAATGTGGTTTTGGGTTTTCTTGTCTGTTTTCTTTAAATCTTTTAGAAAACAAAAGCTACACATCCATAAGAGCAGAAGCTTTGTCTGTGATACAACTGTTGCTCACCAGACTACAAGGTGAGACTTTTTACTTGCCACCTGGAAGAGCCACTGCTTGGTAAAGATGGCACCTGGCTGTATGGCCTGGAACTCTGGAGAGATTACTTTACCTTCTGCTTGCAGTACTGGGTGATTCTGGGGAAGCTGGGACTTGGAAGTAGGAGAGACCTTGAAGTTAATATCAAGTTCTAAAGTACCATTGGATAGTATTTCCTTTGGTGAGGAAAATGTTTGTCAAGGAGAGTCCCACATGGAGCTCACAGAACTGTCTTGTCAGATCTGCATGTGTTATGTTCAAACTCCATAGAGGGGGGAGCTCCTCTTAGTACAGAAGAGTGATTTTTACATTTTCAGTGTCAAGTTTCATTTCTCATTATTATTTCGTATTCAAGACTTGCAGAATTGTCTTCATAGGGTGAGGTCTTCTTAGGTCTCAGGTTCATATGCAGTTCTTATGTAGCAAATTTTTCCTTTAGGTTTCTGGTATGCATTTCATGTTTCCTTTATTCTGGCAAAAACCTTACAAGCCTCTTTCATGAGCCATTTGCAACATGGGAAACATGTGGCTCTTCAGGCCCTTGTGGTCCGACATTGCAGGCTTAGACAATGACACCTGGTCTAGAGAGGTGCAACTCCCTGTTAGGAGGCAGCACAAGCACCTGAGCAGCCAGGTGACGAGTTCTCCTGGAAGTGCAGTATGAACTGTGAGTGAAAGGCTGAAGCAGTCACTCTTTTAGCCTGTCTGGGAAAGCAATGTCCTTTCGGAATTTTTTGTTTTGTTTTCTGGTGTTCATGTCCAATGTCTGTCTGTCTTTATCTGCACAGAAGCTCAACAGTGGGAAAGCCTGACACGGGAAAGCAGAGAGCACCTCGTGCGTTCGTTGTCTACGATGGCATCAGATAGCAGACCTGAGCTACAAGAGAGGGCATTTGTGTTGAAGAGAACACTTGAAAATCTTGACTAAGTTTGTAAAACATAAATTTCAAAGTGCCATGTAAAACAAAAACAAAAAAGTGCAGTGGTCTGAAAACTCAAGTGGGGAAATGAAGATTACTCTGTAGGATGCATCATTCCTGGCCAAAATAAAAAATGCCTTAAATTCTTTTCCCCATTAATATTATTTTTACTCTTAAGCTGATCATTAGTTGTTTTATCAGCAAATACCTCTCATCTGCCCTATAATGTTTGTAAGTGTGCAGCATAAAAAACACAAGGGCAAGATTTTTTTTTTAAATAGGCAGAAGAATGTTTCTCAGACCCCCTTTGTCCTTCAGAAAAGCTGTTGAAAATCCACTAGCACAGAAGGTAAAACCTTATTTCGTTTTCACATTTTTTGTATGTAGAGATCTGTTAACTGGTGTCTACCCCAGTAGTGCTGGTGTTTGTTATCTGTAGGGAACAAAATGCTTCCCTTGATGAGGCCTGTGTTCGACTCCTGTGGTTTCCCAGGGGCAGGGTTTCATCTGACACCCACCTCTGCTTCTGCTTGCTCCTCCCTTGCAGCCTGTTGTCTGTGCATTATGAAAGGCAGAGTACTGTTAACTTCACTCCTTCCTCCTTCTCTGACCTCAGCATGGATTGACCGAGACTATGCCTTCCCCAGCTGGCAACCTTGGCCTCCCAAACTTTAAATGAGAACTTTTTCCCTAAAAGGACGCACAAGAGAGCACTTTACTGAGCTGTGTGGGGCAAAGTTAAGCCTAGTTGGTACCCAGGTGGAACACTGCTCTTCTCAAAATTGTTTTGCATGGACACTCCTTAGCTCCAGGAAATAAAAAAAAAAGGAAAACAATCTTTTTTAGATATGTTTTTGAAGAGTGTTTGAAGTTTGAAATGACACATTTTTTTAATAGTAGTGGTAATGTTTTATTCCCTTCCTGTTCGTAAACCTGTTCTTGCTTTGGAAACCTGTAACAATTTAGACTTGTCAATATTTGTAAGAAATGGAATCATCTGTCATTTATCAGAGCCCAAGTCATGCTGGTTTCTAGCAATTTGCACTTATGAAGATTATATCTGCATTAACATGGGAGTAAAATTGCTATATGGTGATGTGGCCCTGCTGCCTGTCTCCTTTTTTTCCTCCTCCTCTGACAAAAGACAAATCTGACCACTATAACAACAAACTTTAATAGTGTGAAGATAGCACTGCTCCATAATCTGACCAGTATGTGTACAACTTTTTGGGGATAAATGCTTTGCTGATGGTGAAATAAAATCATTAGTGTGGGCAATATCATGTTCATGGTTTTCAGCACCAGAAGGCTTGTTTTCTTTATTTGCAGTCTGCAGCTCCTTTCAGATCTGCTCTCTTAAGGAGATGATTGCTCAGATTACATCATGTTTCCTCCATGCCCATTTATTCAGGTTCAGGTATGCAGTACCTATTTTCCCCTCAGGTGCCATTCCCCAGTCAGCGTTTTCTGGTACTGTAACTATCTTGTTGTCTGACTTGCTCTCCGTAGGGAAGAATGCAATTTGTGCACACCTGGTAAGAGAATGTCAGGAAGAAATGGGCAGAGCTGTCCCACAGTTGCTCTTGTGTAGCAGAAACCTCAGCGAGCACTATTGCATTGTACATTAGAACTGGTCAGTGGGCAACTCCTTGGTGCTGGGAGCTGGTGCTACAATGTTTTGATTTACACCTTGTTGCAGGGAGCTGCTCTTTGTTTACGTGTAGTTTGAACTATTGAGCACAGTGTACATTTTAAAATTTTACTGGGCAAATCATTTTGCAGTATCTTTAAAAACTTGCTTACTGTGACATGTAGTGTCATGAGTGCTCTTCTTTTTTTTTTTTTTTTTTGTAGTAGGTGAATATTACCAGTGATGCTTTGCTGTAGCAGTTCATTGTCTGACTTGGGTTTTTTCATATTGGTGAGTGACAGTAACAGAAAAGCAAGAGCCTCCATGTCTCTGGTAATTCGAGCTTTCACTGTGGACTGGAGTATTCAGAGGCAATGCCTAGTATGGTCAAATGACTGTACGTAGAATAACTGTAATCATTATCAATAGAAACCTGAATTTCTCTATTGGGGATTTACACTAGAGGGAAGAGCGTATTCTAGGAACTCTATAAAACAGCTGGATTAACAACTCTGGCCAAGAGTGTTAGGAAGGTTAGAGATGGTATGACACTTTCTGAATCACAAAGCAATATGTCTTTCTCGTGATTACAGAGCAGATTCAGAGCTCCTCTCTAAAGCATGTGCCTATACACAAAACCTACCTGTACAGAAGTTAATTAAGTCAGAGGTTTGATTTCTACCCCCCTTACATTTGTAAACTTGACAGAATTAAAAAAAAATAAGAAATAGATGTGGCCTTCCTAGAGTTTCTCCTCTAAAAGTGATTGCACTATGTAAAACACACTGTACTTTGCCCAGCACGGGCATTTCTTGTGCTGCTGCAATGCTTTGTATACCTGGAGTGCAGTGTGCAGACTTGACTCTAGCACTCCTGCTCTGACTTACAAGCTGTTGCTTAAATGGATGTATATTGAGAAAAGTTTTCTAATGTTGCAAGATCTCCATCAAATTTATTGCAATCTGTACTGTCCAAATATGTGAATGGTCTGACTGAAAGAAAACCCTCCTGCTTACCAAAAAGCTAAAAACTAAATAAAAGCTGCATGACCTGTTCCTTGGAGTAACTGGTAGTGGTTTTTTTTCTCCTGCAGTGAGTATTTTATTCTGTTCCTGTGCTCTAGATTCAGTGTGTGCTGCTGTTGTGCTCCATGCTGGCCTGCTGCCCTCCCCTCATGGAGACACATGGTGGCTCTGCAGCCCTGTGAAGGAAGTGTGTGTTTTTGAACCCATAGCTTGGTCTCCTTAAACCAGGCAGGGTTAGGGCATGTGTCTGTATTACAGATACATTCTTTGCATTTATTATATATAGAGTCTTGTATGTATTACATATACATGGTAGATGAGGCCGTGAGATTGAAAACTTACTAAAGTAATATTCAAGAACTTCAGTATTTCCAAATTACTCCAGGCATGCACACCTTTCCCCCCACCCAGTGTAACCTCAGTTATATGCACTTTTCTAAACAGTATTCAGAAAGGAAGAAAAAGAAGGCAGGGGCACGAATGAGGTAAGCAGAGGACAGCATGAGAACACAGACCTCACCTGCGCTGGCCACCAAGTGGCTGAAGCATGATCTGGCGAGGGAAATGCTGTCAGACCATGCACCCACCATACACAGAGCGTGCAGGGGTCCTGGGCTGTGGTGAGCAGAGACCTAGGCTGCAGTGCTGTGATAAAGCTGGTTTGGACTGAAGCCTCACAGACACGTCCTTTCTGGCCAGTGAAAGTAGCAGGATACATTCAAGTAAGTTAAAAACTGGGAAACAGTTCAATTCTGTGAAGGCACTGTTCAGTGAAAAGCTCTGAGGAAAGAAAGCACATACACAACCTGGCTGTGTTATATGGCATAGTATATATTTAGTAACAACAGGTTAAAAATTTTAAAAATACCTTGGGAGTTGTTGAGGATTGCTTTGCTCCTTAGAAACCAATTACATACCAATTACACTTTTCTGTGGAATTTGACAACAGGCAAGCATGGAGATTCTCAGTTCAGTGGAAGAGAATTCTCCCAGGCTTCAGGCCTGGGAAACGTAGAGGAAGAATGAAAAGAATTATGATCTCTCTTTCTGTCCATGTTGTTTATAGCTATGTACCTTCAGAGTGTGCTATTCATAGTTCAGCAATAGTGTGAAAGGTTTTTACTTTGAGACCAATGGGATTTCACCTGAGCAATCCTGGTTATAAAAGGTCGCTACCTCGTAATAAAGGAACTCTCTTTTTCGCCTTCCGAGCACGGAGTCATTCCGTCCGTTCCCGACTCAGCAGCGTCATCTGGTGATCACAAGCCTCGGCTAAAGGACGGGACCCTGGAGGGTCCGGCCGAGATCGCAGCGGAGGCTGAGCACAGAGGGATCTGGAGACCCCTCATGACTCGGCCGCCGTTTGCCCTCCTGAGTGCGGTAACGCTGACTGTGCCCCGTGTCCTCCTGAGAGGACTGGTCCCGCTCGGACCGTGGGCATCGGCCCCGAGAGGCCGGGGACTGAGTGGGCATGGTTTTCCCAACACAGCAGACTGTCTCCTGAAGTGGATGCCTGCCGAGGGACGGGTTCTCCTTTAAAAAGGGGAACCAACTTTGTAGCGACGAACAAGCAGTTCTGATCGCGTGGACAGCTTTCATCCCGCCCATGAGACTCGCTGTCTCTGATGGAGAGCCTGCGCCAGAGATGGCAGGTTCGCAGCAGATGTGAGCGTTGCATTCAGTTCGGAGACCTGGGAATCCCTAGGTGATAGTTTGCGAACTGCAGTCATCACCGGCGATGCGGTCGCAAGGTCTTTACTGCCTGCCTGGAGACGCATTTCTAAAGCCCTTCAGCGCAAGGGCTCGGGAAGCGCAGGCCCGAGCCGCGCACCGCGCCCACCACCGCTGCTTCCGGGCCCGCACGGCGCGGGACGGCTCCGCCCCCGGCTCGAGCAGCTTCCTTCTGTTCCGCCCGAGCATGCGCAGGAGCGGCTGGAGCCACCGCCCGCAGCGGGTTCGCCGCCAGCGGCGCCACATCCCGCGGGAGCGGGAGGAGCCGCGGCGCTTTTCCGCGCCCCCACGGCCGGGCACCGACCGCCCCCCGCGCCAGCGCCCGCCGCCGCCTCTGCAGCTGTGGAGTCCGCGGCCCCCCCCCCCCCCTCACAGCCCGCTTTGCGGGGACTGGTGGCGCGCCATGCGGCGCTGGAAGAGCCCCTGCGATCCGCCGGGGAACGCTGCTCTCTCTGCTGCCCGGCTGCCCCTGCAACAGTTCCGTGCTCCGCTCCGTCGCCTGCAACCAGCCCAGCCTCCTTCAGCCCAGTGTCCCTTTCCCCTTCCTTGGGCGGTCCCGAGCCGTGCTCTTCTGAGGCGGGGACAGGGAGACGCTGGCGTGCTCTGCAGCGGAGGCGCCGCGCACCTCCTCTCTGCCGGTGCCTAAACACTGCGAACTCTGAAACCCAGTGCTTTTCTGGGATCAGCTCCCTGTTGGAGAGGAGATGCCCTCGCCCTGTGGGGCTGCCCCCGGGGCTCGGGGCACCTCGGCCCCCCAGGCTCCCGTCTGCGGGGCGGGAGAAACGGTGTCCAGGAATGCTGCCGCGGGTCTCCTGTCCCGGGGGATGAGGGTGGGCGGGGAATCGGGGAACTGGGCAACAATCACTTGTATCGGGGGCAAGGAGGCGCAGGAGGGAGCGCGGATGACCCATTGTCCTGGGCAGACGTGGGTGGTGCCAAGAACGCCAACTTCAGGGTGAAATGTTATGTTACCGGAAAAACCTCTCCTGCCATCTGCATGGACCAGTTGGCAGATGGGAAGGAGAGAGTGGGCGAGGAGGAGGCGTTCGGCCGCTCCCCGCCGCGTGGTGGGGGCGGGCTGTGGAAACAAAGACCTCGCCCCGCGGGCCGGGTTTGGGGCCCTTGGTCCGCCCACCGGGACCGCGTTCCCCGCCCCAGCCCGCGGTCACAAAACCCCCTGTGGCTGCTGGAAAACCCCCTGGCCTTTCTGGGAAAAAAACCAAATACACCACCCACAACTCCCCCCCCCCCCCGAAAAAAAAAAACCCAACACGTGGAACACGTGGGCATTTATTCTTAGACGGCATTTATTCATCAGACTGGAACGTCACAACTAGGCTCAGCCTGGTTGTAGTAAGGACTGTTGCCATGGCTTTCCAGCATTTTTCTCAAGTGTTTCTGAATTTGGTCAATTCTGCTCAATTGTTTTGAAAACTTTGAGGATGCAATTTGGACCCGAGTTCAGTTTTATCACTATTCAGGACACAACTGCACAGGCCAAAAGCCTGCACACATCCTGCAAAAAGCAATTTCTATGAAAACCAACCAAGGCTTGACCTGCTGCACCTTACTGGCTGGGATAATCCCAGAGGCCTAAAGGTTTGCAGCTGTGGGAAACAGATGTCCCATTTTGCCAAGTCTGGCTGATTTGGGTGCACGTTTATTAATACCTTCTTTTCTGCCATGTGGGCATCTGCTCACACTGGGAAATGGGTTTTGACAAGTCGGCCTGCCAGTCCTTTGGCAGACTGACAATGGTTTATTACTATACTAGAGCTGGTAACTGATTTCTTGGAATTTATAATACAAGTTAGAGATCTCTTCGACCAATCTGACCCAATGTCTGATTAGAAGTTTTGATTGACTCTTGAGCTGTGTTTGTTCTCCTTCCTGCAGGGGGTCCTGCAGAGGACTACAAACACCAGCTCCCTCTTTAAATGAAAAGCGGGAATTGAGATTCTCAGTTCAGTTGAAGAGAATTCTCCCAGGCTTCAGGCCTTGGAAACGTAGAGAGGAAGAACAAAAACAATTATGATCTCTCTTTCTGTTCATGTTGTTTATAGCTATGTACCTTCAGAGTGTGCTACTCATAGTGTGAAAGGGTTTTACTCTGAGACCTGAGCGATCCTGGTTATAAAACCTCTAATAAATACCTCTTAATAAAGGATCTCCCTTTTTTGCCTTCTGAACCACAGAGTCATTTCGTCCATCCCTGACTCAGCAGCATCAGGTGAGGAAGACGGTTACTACACTTTGCAATAGGTCTTCTGACTAGAACTCTGGTAGCTGAATCAGCTTTTCCTCATCTGAAGGCTTTAAGCTTACAAAGCTACTACTTATAAGCATTTATGTGTAAATATTACAGAGAAATGAAAGGAATTACAGCACACCATTAAAATTATATTTTTAATATAATAAAACTTAACAACTTAAAACTTACAGGTTGTTACAGACTATTTCCTATTTGTTTCAGTTCTTAATAAATCCAGATATGAACTAACACCTACAAAAACGTAACATTATAAACATGAACATTAGGAAGCAACAGGGAACATTTATTTGATTTCTACTGCATGTAGAAGACCAATTCTTCCCAGCTCACCATAGTTAATGTTCTATTTTTTGCCTGTTTTTGCAGGCAGATCCTTTTTTTTTGTTTTGAGTCTGACTGTATCTTGCAATATTGGATACACCATCCACAAACCTGGTCTTGTAGAGGACATTTGCATTGTTGAACATTCCGTCCTTCAAGGACACCACAATAAACTAAAACAAACCAGAAACACTTAAAATTAATGTTGCTATCCCAACAACACTAGAAAAGGTTTCCAAAGAAAGGACTCCTTTCTTTCGTTTGGCTAATACCTCAGTAATAATCTTTAAAAAATATTCTAAAACTAACCAAGGCCCAACAGAATGTTGGTCACAGGTCAATGTAATGTTGACACAGGTCAATGTAAACCCACTTGTTCTGCAGCTAATGACACTTCTGTCCATATCTCAGCACCTGGCCTGGGATACAGTCCACAATGCAGGATGCCTGTTCGTGGTGGGAGTAAACATGGGAATAACTGTGCCACCAATTATGAAAGAATGTAGGATCTTACCTAGTCAAAAGATATTACTCAAATAATTTTGCAATACTGGTTCCCCTCCTCACTCTCATAATTTGGAATGGTTAAGTCCTTGCATCAAATAGAGACAGGTACTCTATTTGATGGGGTACAGGTCACAGTGATACAGAGATCATTTCCATAAGGAAATAATAAGTAGTGCCTCACTTAAGAGGGTCAACATGAAATATCTTTAAACTCAAGTTAAAAATCTCCAGGAAAAAAGAATTCAGGATGTTGTCATGCTTGAAATTGAGCATATCACAGACACTCTTCCCTACTGCTCCATTTTAACCAGTGCAGCAACAACATTTAAGTTTCACCACTTGCCATGTCAGTCTAGCTTTCCAGCTGAAACAACTCAGAAATATAACATACATCTGTAGAATAAAAGAGGTAAACAGCTCAGAGTCCTCAGTGCCAAACTGCCTTTGGAAATAATGGATGGAACTCGAGCAGTCTGGTCTGGTGGAATGTTGTATTGCACCGAATAGTTTTAGTTGCTGTTTTGCACTGGGTGATTGGAGATTTGCACTGAGTAGTTTTTATATTGCACTGAATAGTTCATGTTATATCACATAACATAAAATAGAAGGCTTGTTCTTCCCTTCTCATCGAATTCCCCTATCACATGTATTTTCCCTCACACACCCCTGGTCTCCCTCCCCATGCCCTCCTCACTTGTATCCCATTGGCAGTGCTCCTCTTCCTCCACCCCCCTTCCCCTCTGCTCAATCCCTCCTTGAGAAGGGGATGGCCTCTTTTCCATGGTGGGGTGGGGGGAGGGGGGGTGTCCCCTGGTCTGGTGTCCCCTATCCAGTCAATAAACTGAGGACATTTGTCCCCACGTGGAGAAGAGCTCTTCTCATCTTTTGCCTTTTGTCCATGTAGGATCCTGTGGGCTGGGGTCCACAGCTAGCCGGATTGGACCCAAAATGCCCAACCAGGCATGGAATCTTACAGTGGAAGGTGTCCCTGCCCATAGGAGAGGATTACTTAGGTGATCTTTAAGGCCCCTTTCAACCCAGACCGTTCTATTACCACAATAATTTCAAGATCATACCTGGGAGTGTCTGAAATGAGTTTGAAGCATCTGCCCAATATTCTGGGTATGGGAGAGATCAAGTGCTGCATCCACTTCATCCAAGATGTAAACTGGGGCAGGTCTGAAGAGGAGCATGGCTAATATCAAGGATAAGGCCACCAACGATCTAGTATGGAGACAAGAAAATTAGGATTTAGTCTTGTTTGAAGGGCTCTGGCTTTTGAAAACACTACCTGAAAGGCAATGAAGGTGGCAAAGCGTCTGGATCACAAGTCTGATGAGGAGCAGGTACTGGTGTTGTTCAGCCTGGAGAGAAGGGGGCCCAGGAGGGACTTTATTGCTATCTACAGAAAGCAGAGTGTGACCGGATGGCGGTTGGCCTCTTCTCCCAGGTAACGAGACAGGCCAAGAGGAAATGATATCAGGAAAAATTTCTTCACTGAAATGGTTATCAAGCATTTGAATGGGTTGCCCACAGAAGTCAGCACTCATGGAGAGATTTATAGGACATGTAGATGCGGGGTTTAACGAGATGGTTTAAATGGTGGACCTGGCAGTTAAGTTAATGGTTGAACTTGATGATCTTAAGACAGTTTGTCCAGCCTAAATGATTCTATGATTCTGAAATAGTCCCTCAAAAGCACATTACTGCTATGGTTCTGAAGAGATGGAATGATAGTTTCCTCATTTCAAAACATGAAGTCTTCTCTCAGAAACAGCAAATATTACTACTTCTTATTAGAAGATCACATTAGTTGAGTGATATTTAAAATTATGCTGTTGTTTGATTTCCAGTTCTGAGTTTTGCAATTGTGTTTTTCCACACCTGGTTCTTCAAGTATTCTGTCCTTAGAAAGTTCTGTATCCCTGTCTCACCTCTTCCCAAATTCCGTTTATGCTTTTCAGTTTGTAAAGATCTTTTTTCCTTAGAACTTGCAAAGAAGCCCATGCCCTACACAGTGGCCTTACACACTGCAGAAGAAAACTGTTGCCATGACACTACCTTTATACCAGGGAAACACTTGCCTATAAAGATTTTTGTGGTTACAGCTCAAGGAGAGGAGCATTTAATTCAACATTACACCAGTATTACCTAGAGTTTAATGTGGTTTTCTCACCATTCAATTGGATTTTTTGCCACTTCTGTGTGACAGGAGTAAAATCTTGTTTGTTATCTTATACTAAGTAAAGCATTGTTCTAAGTCAGAATGTATTGATAGTGCTTCCAATATTGAGTCCATTTGACAAGGAAAAGATTAAGTTTTTGCTTTTCAGAACTTTAATTGCTTAGACATATCAATTACATACACAATGACAATGGAAAACAAATTAATTCACCAACCTTTGTCCTCCACTAAGTTCTGTTAAGTTTTCCTTCCAGGTGTTTCCTAAGGCAACTCTGAACTCCATACCAACAAAGCGACTGCCATTTTTAGAGGCTGATAGCATAGCTCTGGCTCCAGGTAGGAGTGTTGAGAATATGGAACCAAAGTCTTCATTCACCTAGAAGTCAGACCACAAAAGATGTATAAGTGTGCTTTGGATCAGAGCACAAAGAGTGAAAACCTTAGTGGTGAGCAGCAGGACACTTGAGACATCTTTCCCAGTTCAACACAGTGACTTCCCATGTCACATACAGGACAGTGAGAAAACATTAGCTTTTACTTTTTTTGTACTGAAGAGAGAAGCAACACCAAAGGATATGTGACACCTCATACTAAGCATTTTATGAGGATCCAATGAAAGATGTATTGGAAGGCTTCTTTATGCTATCAGCCAGGGAAATAGTTATGCCCTAACTCAGATTTATTAACTGGCAAATTGCAATTTCTCCCAGTTAATGGACTACTAAAAGTACAAGCACCATGTAAGAGATACATGGTGGCATTCTCCCCACTCCTTTTCTTCCCAGGTTTACTTAAGCAATGTCCAGGTGTGGGATGGGATGCAACTTTGTAAATGCAGATTAAAATTTCCTAGGTTTAGGGATTATCTGAAAACACACTAATTCCACTATGCATGATGCTTTTGCATTACAACTCACTAATTTCCGCCAAACATCATTTTTACAATGAAAAGGTACCATTTTGTCAGTGATATCCTAAGTACAGGGAGGATAATTAATAATTAAACCAATACATCATCTATGTGCAATTTAATCTTGGTTGAAACCAATTTTCTCAAAGGCCAAAAACCAATTTGGCCTATATATAATATAAATATAATAATAATTATATTTATAAAAATATAAATAGATATAAAAATAATTTTATACTTTTCTTATAATTCATTATATGAGAGACCTGGTAAAAAGGCAGAGTGCCTCGGTAACAGAAACATAAATCAGACATTGCTCTACCCCAATATTATGTATCCTGACAGTAACAGGAGCAGTACCCCAGGTCCACAGCCCTGCACTGTAGAGGGCAATGTAACAACAGAAAATTTTTACTCTGGTAAAATATTGGTATAAGGAAAGAAAAAAAAACACCCCAAAAAAACCCCAGCTATATTTCAATATGCCCTAACCTTCATGAAATGTTTGTGGACACTAAAAGGGAATGAGAAAGTAGTTTTGCAGCTCTAACTGGACCGTTACAATTCTCAGAGAATTCGTATCTTATTCTTAAAAGTGGGAATAAACGGGAGAAATAAAGTGGTTATTTTTAAATATTGGTCAGGGATATTAGTTCTAAAAACAGACCTTTTTTTTCCCAAGGAAATATGCAAAATAGTAATCTAATAAATCTGATCCTCTACTAAAACATGAAGATAAATTTCAAGTGTCATACCTTTTTCCAAGCAATATCTAAAGCTTGTTTTTTCTTCCGGTCAAGCTCTTCAATAGTTGCAAGAATTTTCATCTTGTCATTCTCTACAATTCTTTTTTTCCTTATTAAGTCATTGTACTGGTGGAAGGAGAAGAAAAGACTGATTTCAATGACCCTTGTGCTCAAATGCAGTTTGTGCTACTCTTACAGCTTCACAGTATCATTGTGTAGCTATAAAATAGTCATTAACCACAAGATTAAAATCCAGTGCATTAATTTAGCTGCATGGGGGATGTAAGATTTGGGATTATTTGCAAATTAAAGCATCAGAATTTTCAACAATCAGCAGTGGGGAAGGACATTGTTCTGAAAGTTGCACTTCCAAGTTAATCATGTTTCATTTGCTTTTCCATGGAAGAAAGGTTAATTATCAAGGCTGACAAGAGGAAAAGTATTAGAAAAGTTGAAGGATAAAATCAGTGGGCAGTTTCCAGACAATCCTGGAATAGCCTGAAGATGCAGATTAATTTAAGACAATCTTGCTACACTCTCAAGCTGTCATGCTTGAAGATGAACATATTTTTGGTCTGCAATTTTTAATTCATTATATAGTTCTCAAATAATCTAATGGATGCCACAAAGCTTGCTGATGCTTCAATTTAGGATTGTTAGAAAATAAATGAAATTTAGCAAAATGTTTAATTATAGTGAGTTGTGTGTGAATTGGTTTGTTAAAAGCAGTTTTGTAGCCGTTGAAAGTGTGTTGGGTTTTGTGTGTAACCTAGCAGATAAGCAGAAGATTAATGATCTTGTTTGTGAACCAAGGAATTTATCACAAGGGGCCTGTGACTAGGCAAGGGGAACGGGGAACTCTTTCTTGGAGACTTTGTTATGAATCACATGTATAAGAAGGAAGCACCCATACGTGAAATTGGGGGCTCAGGCTTGGGACGCTAGTCCACCAGCTCCCCGGGCCCTTAATAAAGCACCCACAAAACTTATCCGAGTTTTGTGTCATTTATCAATCGGGCAACAGGATGATCTGGGGTAGGAAGGAATAAAAGAGTATTTTTTTATCATCCAAGGTCAAGATTATGAGTAACCTAAAAACCTGGTGTGCCAATGAGTTGTTCAAAGATGTCAGATTAGTATGAAAAAAAACAGGAAAAAGTTTAGTTTAGTTTTTGGTATATTGAGAAATAGAGCACATGAAAACATATAGCTACATTATATATATCTGTATATCTTGTATATACACCGTATGATCAGCCTGCCCAATTTTTTATAGATTAGAACAGAGAACGTTTACCCTTTCCTCTGCATCAGAAAGCATGTTCATAGCTCTTGTGTTCACATTCCTTTCCAACTTCTCTTTACGCTCCTGCAATTTCTGCAGCTTCTGAGTTGCTTCTTTAGGGTTGTAACTTTTGAAATCATAGGCTGTGTTTGGCTGGCCAAAGAGCGGCTTGTCTGAAGTTATCCACTTGTATTCTTTCAGCATTTTGGCCACCTTTAAACAAAAAGTTATGTTGAAGCTTTTTCCTCACCCTTCTCAAATGTGAAATAAAAATTTAAACAAACAAAAGCAAAAAAAAAGAAACCACCCCACCTATATTCTGAAATTGATGGAAATTAATTCTTCTACCCTAGTGCAGCACAGGTACATTTCTTTACAATGCTTTGTGTGATTTTCTTCATTGTGGACAAACAAGGGATTTAAAGATTTAAGGCTATTGCTTTCATGTACATCTTACTTGAAACACTTTTTTGTATATTTGAACTCTACCAATGTCACTGCATCATGAAACTACCTTCTTTAATTAGTTATCTAATTTGTCCAGACAGTCAGAATGTTCTTACTGATCACTTTCTCACCGTGATCTATACTTTGTTACTCCATACAGATCAGGTCTTTTACAATGTACAATTTCCACTCCCTCTTCCTCAGATAAAAATTTTACATTGAGCTGCAAATATGACAGTGCTTAAAGGAAAAAGGCAATTTCCTTTGCATATGGCAAGGGAATAACCATTCTTGGTCACAAGATGTGAAGAAAAACACAATTCTGCAATACCTTGGAAGCAGCATCAGCAGCTTCTTGTTGACATTTGGTGATACTGTGTTCTAATTCTTTAATCTTAAGCTGTAATTCATTATTTTGTTCTCTGTATTTTACCATCTCTGCAGATTTGTCTTTAATTGCATTATCATGTAATGCAATTACTTCCTTTTGCTCGGCAAGCTCCTTCTGTGCTCTCTCTACAGACTCCTGGAAAAGCAAATCAGCAGACATTTATTGGCCTCTTTTAAAGCTGGCATGAAAGCCTCATTAGAACTGACACAGCAAGGAGAAAAAAAATTCACATGTGAAAGAAGCAAAAAAATAACTACCTAGGCTGATTGAGAATAGTAAGCAAATCTGCAGAAAAAAATACACATTATAATGTGAGGTTCAGAGGATCACACAGAGTAACATCAAAATGGATAATGAAACACAGTATTTCACTTTTACCTCTGTTTTAGCCACTTCAGCCACTAGAGCATCAACTTGATTCTGGTAGGATTTGATTGCTTCCTCTGCAGCTGTTATCTGTTGTTTATAGGAGGCCTGCTCTTGTTTCAGCTCTTCAAGTTCCAGAACTAAAGCTTTGACTTCCTAGAGAGATGTTTTCTAATTTATTAGTTATACTTAAATGCAAAGAATTAAGATTCAGCTGGATGGAAAGAGTTAAGATTCAGTTTGATGTAGTAAATGCTGTAGAAGACTAACAGCACCCATTCTTGAGCAAGGGTGTAATCCCACAAAATGAAGAAAGGAAAATACAAAAAAGCTCAGTCAGTGACTACAAAGTATAGTAAGTCCCAAAACTGAGAGTATTAAAACCTCACGAGAATCAAACTTTCTGATTTTTGCACTTTTAACACGGAGAGAACTGCCAACAGAAGTGAAGTTTTACCTGCTGCATGTCTTTTATTTTTTTGCTTGAAGCGTCTGCCTTTTTCTTGGCATTATCTAGATTCTGTTCTGCATTTTTTCGCTCTTTTAGACACTCTGCTTCTGCATTTTTAAGTTTATTCTCTAATTCCTTGTATTTTTTTTCTGCCTTCTTTTTGCTTTCTTCAGTTTTGTTTAATGTCTCTTCACAAGAAGCTGAATCAAAAAATAGAGTACTGAGATTGAGCACTGTTCTTGTCTTCAAATTTACATCCTAAACGCCAACTGAAATAAATCGCTCTTTGCCCCCAACAGAAAAAAAGTGGTTGAACAATCACTAGTTGCTTAAGTCCGAATAATCAGATATTTCAATGATTACTCTAAGACAGTGTACTGTTGCTATCAGTTATTGGTAGGGGACCAAACAGCCATTATGAAAAGAGGACCATTTTTTTGACAGAGGGAAGAATGTCAAATTGCAGGATCAAAAAGTACAGCTACCTAACAAGATACCATCTCCTCCCTAGAATACTACATCTAAATATGTATCACTTCTTTTTAGATGTTTTACTTGCTGCTGCATTTTATCTCTCCTTATCTATACAAAACACTATTTCTTTCCTATGCTTTCTTGTTATGCAAACTATATTACTAACCTTAAGTACAGATGGCTTGAAAAAAGCAAAGATTACTCAAATATGGGGTTAAATCCATTTTTGACTTCCCTGCAAAGATGTATTTTCCTTTATTACAAAGTATATAAAAAACATTCAATAAGAGTATAACCTTTACTATAAGAGATGGCCACCTTTAAGTGAATCACCTCCCATGCAAGTATACTGTGATTCTGTGTTTGTTACATGTTCAAAAATATAAAGCTAGTATTTTTAAAGTGAAAAGTACTTCTTAAATAAAGAATGTGTTACTCAAACAGCCTGATATCCATCTCATTCTCAGTAATTAGTTTTCAGGTAAAAGAGTAAGAACACATTTGTCACCAATGGTTTTCTTCAGGGCAATCAGCTCTTCCTCTTGTTTGTGGTAAGCACTTTGACAAAGCTTCTTGTGCAGCAGCTCTGCTTCCTCAGACTTCATCTCCCATTGCTGCTTCAGCTGCTGATACCTTTGGAGACAGTAGTGACACACACTGCTATATGGAAGGCTACCCAGCATCTCACTTTCAAAGCTGAAGTAAGTAGATGAATATCTGTATTCCATTTCTCATGTGAGATACAGTGATGATAGTAGGGCAAATAAGCTTAAATGAATGAAAATCCAATATAATTGCTTTAATAATAATTGTGAAGTTGATAGGCATGTAAGTTATTATATATGTAGCTCCTGCTGTTTAGCCCTGATCTAACCTATTAAAACAAATGCAACTCATGGGATTTTGGCAACAATTCAGACATCACCTTTTTCCAACTGGCAGCATGACAGATGTTAGGGTGAAGAACGGTAGAAAGGATATCTAGAAGCAAAAGTTCCTTCCTCCTCTTAGCAATATTTCTGGAAGTCTACTGCAGCTCAAAACAATTTGAAAAAATAAATCCAGCTGGAAGATAGCATGTTATGCAACACTACCTCCTTGTGGCATTTTTGCAGAACTGACTAAATATATTTTTCTGTTCCATCTTTTAATGTAGTATTCAGTAACTGAGTAGATGAAAATCAAATATACTTAATAATATTTAATTTAAATGCTTACAGCAGTATCACTCAGATAATCCTTTTTAGCATCTTTTTATTTTCTTGTGAGAAAAATAAGACTGACTACAAATTGGAATTCTGTACAGGTGTTAAAATATGTCTGTAACAGATCCATTCTTCAGTGGACTTCATGAAAATTAAACCAATTTCAAATACTAATGTGTATCCTTTTTCCCCCTGTGTTATCCAAAACAAAGAGGGTTTGCACGTGTTATTCAAAAACTGAATTTGCTTTTTGATTACTGAACTTACTAATTATATTGGGAGGAGAGGGAAGAAAAGAATTACTTTCTGCATATTTCATTCTCAAAAGGCCTATGGCCTCCCAAAACAACTCGTTACATTAAATTTACTCGGTCACATTAAGAGAAATTATACACATTGTACAGTGCAAACCTTACCTTTCAGCAACCTTCTTCAAGCTTGCCAACTCATTCTCTACAGCTTCAAGTTCAGATTCCTTTTTTTTGAGTTCTAGTTCAACATCTTTCACTTCTTGAAGTTTAGACAATATTGGTGCAGCTTGTGAGGATGCACCTGTTCAATGAAAAAATTAAAAAGCTAGGCTGATTGGAATTAAACCAGTGGATTCACCACTGGTAATTGCAAATTCTAAACATTAATAATGAGGCAGGTTAATGATTTATTTTAGCTGAGAAACAGAGAAAGCAGCTAGGCTAAAGCTGGAGTTCTCAGAAGAGAGAGACTTCCTCTGTTACAGAACATGGTTCTGCAAACTTCGAATACTACACATGTGTGACTTATGCAAACAGCTAACTTTCCATAATTTATGAAATTATTGCAAACCAACGATGAATTACTTCAAAAAAGCACTTTTGCTTCCAAGAGGATTATACTGTCTAATAAGATTTAAGTATTTAAAATCTAAATTACTTTATGTGAAGTTTGTAATTAATTTTTTCTTTAACTAATTAATATTTCAGCTCAAGACAACTTTAGCTCAAATATATTATTCCCAGTATGTATCTAAACATAAAGGTTACTGTTAATTTTTAGAAAAACTATGCAAAAGCAGTAAACACATCAACAGACACACAATATTATTAGTATTATATTAATAGAACCATCAATTGCCTCCATGCAGAGTTCCTTGGGGATCAAACACATCTCCATCGAGAGTAACACTTCTTGTCATTATCCTTTTGTCAAAAGTCACTTTCTTAGCATTATCCATGTTATTACAGACCAGTGTTGTTCCAAACACATATTCCATTGCTTTCTGCAGTTCAGATTCATATCCAATTAGAGAAAGGGCTAAATGCAAGTAACGATGCCCAGCCTAGAAATCAAAATGCAATTAGTATGCTTTAAATTATAATACGTTTCAAATTTGGTTTGTTTTTTGTTGATAATAACTCTTCCAAAAGTATCATCACATTTTGAAACTATTTCAGTCACAAGTGGAATAATTAATACCCATTTAAATCTCACAAAATTGAAAGGATACAAAGAAAAACAAAATCAATATATCCTCAAACTCTGTACAAATTCTTATTATAATAACCATTAAGAATCTCCAGGTTTTAGTACAGAAATAAAATTAAAACGGGACAGAAGCAATACAGTGTAAAGAGTGTATTTATTTACATACCAAGCTTTGGGCCAACTTGACTATGTCTTCTTGAACACACCTAGCTGAAATTTTGTTTAAGGGAATGATGGTGTATCGACGCTTTAGTTCACCCTTCTCTAAAAGCTTTTTGCCAGTAACCTCAAATAAAAAATAGTTACAAAGCATACCTGAGTACACAAGTCATTTTGTAAGACAATAGGGCATTGCAAGAAGAACACATTGTTGGCACCAACTGTGCATGACTTTCTTGAGCCAATTAAAATATGTAGGTGTTTTAACCCCTCAAGCATTGAGGCACATGCTTGCCAACCCCAAATCATACGGCCACATCTCAAAATTTAGAATTGTGTACTAATGAAATAAACTTACTTCTGTGTCCACAATAATGTTATAGAGTTTCCCTCCAGCCACCGCTTCCAGGGCTTTGGCATTGGATAGATCTTTCACAGTGAAAAGAGACACAACAGGGCCTTTCACATAGTTTGGATTCCAATTTTTTTCTGGATGTCTTAAAATAAATATAAATTATGACTATGAATCATGTTTGTTTTTCTCTCATACATCCTTCAAAATTTTATATTTAAACCCCATGATAATGGGTTTTCCCATAAGCAATTCTAAATTCTATCAGAAAAAGAACCCCATGAAAAAATGGTTTAATTAAATACTCCACACGAAGAGATTCAGCATAAAGAGTCAGTTACACAGCCATTAAAAGAATGGAATTCCTGATTTATTTCCATATTTTTTCAATGGATTTTTCCAATGGGCTCTGTTATTACCACAGCTATAGGAGTATGTTCAGCCCATTACACAAAAAAATTAACCTGGGGATACACATATTTGACTGGAGTTGACCTCCCAAGAGCAAGTCTACTTGTGTCCACAGGCAGAAAACAATTATTTCCCAGTTTAGACCTTTGCTACCAAAATACCATCAGACAAAAGTTTTAAATTCTAGTGACTTAGATAAGATTATAACATTTCCTGACTTTCCCTCTCACTTTTCCCTTCAGTTTTCAGCATGGGTAAGACAGTCATTATTCAGTGGCAGCAAGAAAAAGACAGCAAGAGCTAAGACATTGGTAGAATTATGTAGTGAAAGGTCCCCAAAAGTCCTTTCAAGTGTCTTTCAGGATCACACTGAGATCTTACTTGTAAGTAAACTGTAGATGAGGAAATTTTGCCATTAAATTTTCACTCAGTTCTCTTAGCCGGCTGATATCAGAAATCAATGCCTTCTTTTTTGCTAGGAGGGCTTCTCCTTTTTCTTCTTCAGAGTTGAACACAAGCAGTAGATATATATCCAGAGCAGAGAAATCTATTAGCTTAAAAATTAGTATCCTACACTGCTTATCTACATATACATAGAGAGGACTTTTTAAAATTCTTTGTAAATTTTCAGACTAAATAAATTAATATCATCATGACCCCAAACATGCAAAGAAAAAATTTAAAGAGTAATGGTCTTCTGTAAAGGTTGATCTGGAATATCAGCTAACAGTAGTGTCTGAAACAAATGTTACCTGGCATAAGAAACAAACTCTAAGAAGTGTTTTAGGTACAGAAAACTAGGAAGCAATAGGGGTGTTGGTCTCTTTCCAACCATCTAAATTTTAGCTGGAATTCAATTGTGCCATCAAACTTCAAAATGGTCAGCCCAAAGTTGATATAATCAAATTATTTTAAGCTGCTCTCAGTGAAAGTTTAACAGTTTGCAGAGCTTACACCGGAGGAATTTATGCATGAAAGCAGTGTACTTGATTTTTCATTCCCTTCCTGCACTGGGGCTGGGTGAGATGCCCAACAGCAGCCCCCATAGTGCTGTTCTTTGTGTTTCTACTGAGAAAGCATAGATGCAACACAGTTTTGGCTACTGCTAAGAATATTGACACCAAGGCTGTCCTTCCAGTCCCTCTTCCAAAAGCCAGTAGGTTGTGAGGGGGCAACAGGTTGGGAGGGGACATAGACAGGATATGGGGTCCAACAGATATTCCATACTGTTATGAATGTATTCTCATCAGTAAAAGCTAAGAGAAAGGATGATGGAAGGAAGCATCCATTATTAAGGCCTTTTTCTTCCAAAACAGCTGACTGAGGTCCTGCTTCACAGGAAGTGGCTGAACACTGCCTCCTAATACCTGATGGGAAGCAGAGCATAAATTATTTGTTTCATTTGTTTCTGCATCCTCCAGCCAGCTCCAAGACAGAGCTGCCATTGGCCAAGGTCAAGACCATCACTGATGGTAGTGAAGCCTCTGGGATAACATATTATAGAAGGGGAAAAAAAGGCCAAACCTATCTGCAGTGGCTGGAAAGAGGAGTGACAATATGTGAGAGGAACAGTCTTGCAGGCATCAAGGCCAGTGAAGGACAGGGAGGAGGTGCTCCAAGCACTGGAAGAGAGATCCTCCTGCAGCCTGTGGTGCAAACCATGCTGAGGTAGCAACATGAACCATGGAAGTCCACACAGCATAGCAGATGTCCATCTGTACCCTGTGCAAACCCACACTGGAGCAGGGTCCTGTCAGAACCTGCAGACCCATGGACAGATGAGCCCATGCTGGAGCAGGTTTGCTGGCAGGATGTGTGACCCCCACAGGGCACCCACACCGGAGTAGCCTGTTCCTGAAGGACTGCACCTCATGAGAGGGACTGTCGCGGACATCTTTTGTGAAAATCCTTTTAAGATTTTTTCCCTTCTGAGAAGCTGAGGCCTCAGAAACAAGATGTAAACAATGGTTATCTGCTGCTGTGGAATGCATCAGGTGTGTCTGTGATTGGGCCATCTTGAATGTTTACAATTAATGGCCAACCACAGACCAGATAGCTTAGACTCTCTGTCCGAGCCATAGACCTTTGTTATTCATTCTTTTCTATTCTATTCTTAGCTAGCCTTCTGAAGAAACCTTTCCTTCTATTTTTTTTAGTTAGTTATAATGTAATATATATATATATATATATATATATATATATAATAAAATAATAAATCAAGCCTTCTGAACATGGAGTCAATATTCTCGTCTCTCCCCTCATCCAAGAACCCTTGTGACCACTGTCACAAGGGACCCTTTCTGGAGTAGTTTGTGAAGAACTGCAGGCCATGGGAAGGATTCACACTGGAGAAGTTCAAGGAGGACTGCCTCCCTTGTGAGAAACCCCATGGTGGAGCAGGGGAAGGGTGTGAGTCCTGACCCTGAGTAGGAAGGAGTGGCAGAGACAATGTGTGAGGAAGCAACTGCAGCCCCCATTCCCTATCCCCCTGCATCACTCATGAAGAGGAGGTACAGAAAATCAGAAATTAAATAGAGCCTGAGAAATTAAGTTAAATCGATTTCCCCAAGTCAAGTCTATTTTGCCCATGACAGTAATTGTCAAGTGATCCCTCCCTGTCCTTATCTCAACCATTGAGCTTTTGCAGCATATTGTCTCCTCTGTCTACTTGAGAAGGGGTGTGATAGAACACCTTTGGCAAACACTTGGCATCGAGTCAGGATCAACTCATGACAATTCTATACTCCCTTGCAGATTGACCCAAAATTATGCATCAGAAGTCTGTCCAGACCTGAATAGTTCAGCTCCTTTATTTGCTTCTCTAGGGTTATTTTCATTTTTTCAACAGCTTCCAATGCATTTCGGTCTTTCTTGTAGCCTTCATCCATCTTTTTAACTTCAGCTTCTTTTGCCTTTAATTCTTTTTGTGCATAATTCAATTTCATTTGAGCCTATAAGGAATAAGCAAAAGTGGAACCAGATCTTCAAAGACAATCTTGCAGACACAAATTTATAACATTTGCACTATCAAACTGTCCATGTAATTTATAAAGTTTTGCACTGGTTGCACATACGCCAAAGCCAGCCCTGGCTTTTGAAAATAATGGCACAGGTTATTTGGACACAAAACCACAGATCTTGTATTTAACTGTGGTAACATATTAGAACATTAATAACTCTGAGAAGAAACAAAGTAATTTAAGATAGGATATAGCTGTCCATGTTACTCTACAGAGCAGAATTTCTCCCTAAGTGAGACAAGGGAAGTGAACTTTGGAAAGTTAAACTCCACTGGGGTAGTCAGAACTACCCCAGCAGAGGTCTTCTATCTTAAGACAAAACAAGCATTGGTTCTTTCAGTCATGTGATGAGCATACAATTTAACTAAGGAGAAAATAGTTTCTTCTAAACCCTCCATTTCACAATCACAGGCATCTTTATTTTGATTCTATTAAGTTTAACTGTTGAAATCTCTTTGACTGTGTATCATGGACAACAGCCCTAATTTTTTCCTATTCAATACTATTGATCATTTGAGTACAGTGAATCCTACTTTATACCTCAAATGCCAGTTTCTAGTACTTCCTCACAGCAATACTACAGCATTTTCCTGTGCAAAGATATTTATGTTTTATCAAAAAGTTAGTTTAATGCATATGCAAAAATGTAAAATATCTTGCATAGATATTCTGTACCTCTTTTCATTGATCTTTCAAACATGTGTCAATTGGTTTTCAGGCAATTTTCAAAAGCATGGAGGCAGGCCTGAGACAGGGAGTGTTTTTTTTTCTTACCTGTTTAGCCTCTGTTAGTGCTTGGCTAACTTCATTTTTGCAGATCATCATCTGTCCTGAAAGAGTAGCTTCTTCACCATCCTTATTGCTGGACAGGCCAGCAGATACAGCATTAAAATGCTGTTGTGCTGCAGCTAAAGCATGTGCATCTTTTTCACTTTCTTCCAGTAAAACATTTAGTTCTTTCTCTAGATTCTTTACTTCTTTCTCCTTTGATACTAATGCTTTAGAATCCTTCAGCAAAACAAAGAGGAAAAAAAAAAAAAAAAAAAAAAGAGACAGAGACCTGAGTCTATTACCTTGAAATTCATGTTGTTTAGGTGAGGAGCAACAAGTAGTTTAATCAACTACATTTCTATGACCCCTTGTCAGATTTTATAATCTTGTGATATGTCTTTGCATGTTTCCCAATGTGTTACTCATCCCATGAGTATTCTAAGTATTTACAGAGAGATTAAATACAGGAAGGGGTAACAACTCCCAAGAACTAGGAGAATTATCTTGCTCTTCCCAATATCCAAAAAATTATCCTCCTGCATAAAAAAACATTAACTGTCAAAATTATGCAAGGCAGAAATTCCTCATTTAATTTTAAGAGTAATAGATGTCCAGAGAGCATAATCGTTTGAAGCTACAGACACCACTGCTGAGTTAAGAGAAAATTTGGAACCATGAGGAGTTGCCCTTTATTTGTATTTGCATAATGTATTTTTCTATAGGGAACCTACTACCTATGCTGAATAAACTAAACTAAGCCCTTAACATTTGTCTCTACTTTCTTGTCTCTGCAATTCTTGTCAATCACAGGATTCTTCATACCATAACAGGAAAGAAAAAACAGCTGTTTCCACAATCTGAATTTAGTATGTAAAGAAAATTATAAATAAATATCTCACCTTCTGCATACGTGTTACCAATTCCTTGTACTTAACCTCTTCACCTTTTAAGTTTTGCTTCTGGAGATCAAGAGCGCTTCGTACTTTTGTATTAACTCTTTGATGTCCTGAAAGAGCAGCTTCTAGTTCGTGGAGTTTACAACCAGCTTCCTACAACCAGTAACACAGGAAATTTAATTTAGCGGGTGAAACCAATGCAGTATTGTAGTACTTCATCTTCTGTTCAGAGCTTTATGTAGAAGGAAATCTGACCAAGCAGGCAGAAGTCTCCAAGGCAAACAGGTCAGATCATCTCTCACCTCTGAAATCCAACCTAACTAGAAGGTACTGTTGAAGACCCACATCCCTCCATAAAACGGGACACTGTCCCTGTACAGATTTAGACATCCAAAGACTCTATGTGCTATCCTGCATCTCATTAAATTTACTGCCCCCAAAATCGAAATCAATACTGATGACTGTCAAACAAAACCTTGCTTACTTTTCTTTTGAGACATCAACAAAAAGGGAGAAAAAAGCCTCTGGCAAAACTTACTGTTGAATGCACAGAGTAAAAACATGAAGTCAAACAGCTTTTTACCTTTCAGTTATTTTTCATTTGCATATCAGACAAAAAAAAAACCCAACATTTAAATGGATGTCTTCTAGGTAAAACCAAATAACCTAAGCATAACTACATAACCTAAGCAACACACCAGAAGAAGATAAAAATTCAACACTTATTATCTATAAAAATAATTCCAGTATCTTAAAATTCTTTGTATTTCACCCTGCTTCTCAGGCATTCAGAGGAGCACAACTCTGTTTTCATTACCTTATCCTTTTCCTTTTCCATCTCCGCTATGTCTTCATTAAGCTTTTTTACCTTCTGTTCAATTTCAGCCCTTGATTCCTGAAACTTATTTATATTAGACTGCATTTCCTTTAACATATCACTGGAGGATGCCTTTGTTTCTTCAGCCAGAACAAACTGATAAGCTACAAAAAAATGGCTTAAATGCTCTATTTCTCGCACTAATTTTTGGTATTCTAGATACGATGCTCGTTCCTGAATAGACAAAAAAAGAGAAAAAAAAAAAGCTGTAAATTTTAAATTTTGATGGAAAACCAGAGTTACATAGGAGTACTATAGAAATCTTTTAAGCACCTCTAAACATCAGTATTTCTAAGTAAGAAGATAGATTCTTCATGTTATTCTGAGCTAAAACAACATTCATCTAATTGACTGCATACCAGAAATAACACTTGACTTAGTTTTTTAAGAACTAAAACACTTTAAAATCTATTTTTATCTAGATCTCTTGTTTTCTTCCTTCTCCCTACATTTCTCTGTAGGATTTCCTGGAAGTCTAAAATGTCACATTCTCTGTATTTGGAAATATGACAAAATTCTTTCCCTTACAAGACTTGGCAGCACTTGAAAACACGCTATTGTTTTAGCCAAAAAAACTTACTGGTTCAAGGTAGTTGTGAAAGTATTTTTTCAGTACTTGAAGGACCTACCTTACCACCCTTCTAATTTTTCCATACCTCTTTCAGTTTCTGTAAAGTTGGTCTGATCTCCTCATTTAGGGCCTGAAACATACAACAGAAGATTTATATTCTGATTTTACTGAACTCCAAAATTTAAACATGCCTAGGCATGGATATCTAGTTCCAGGTGCAGAAATGAAATTTTCTAGAACATTGTACAAAGTCAACATTGAACTACTTGTTCAGTTATCTTTAACAAACATGAATGAAAGTCTACTTTACAACATGTAATACCATTTCAATGTTTTTTAGTTTGGATTCCTTCTTCTCTATGGTTTTCTGTACAGATATTTTCTTGGACTCATACATCCTAGTTCCAGCTGCTTCTTCAATCATAGCTAAAATCTAAAAGAAAACAATACAAAAAACTGTGATGTTTCTTTTTATGTTAGATTGGTTCAATTAAGCTGAACATCTCATCTCCCTCCAACCTTTATTTTTGTTGTCCCTCTCCCAACATAGATTCTTATCATTCAAATCAGTTCAGTAAAACTTCAGACAAAAACACTCCCACAACTCTCCTACCTCTAGTGGCTTCATATTTAGAACTTTGGTAATTTGTCCCTGGTGACAGAAAGATAAAACAAGATCAGTGGTTGTGTACCATGAAGTAGTAAAAAGAAAAACCAAAACCCCAACCCCCCACTCACTTTTATACATTGTATTATAAGTTCAAGCACTTAAAAAAATTTTTTTGCTACAACAATAATCTAGTTTACTCAATTCTTTTGCTCTTCAAAGTTCAAATAAGTCACTCTTTCAGGTAATATATCTAAAATGGCCCTTACATTATATCTTAGGTTAATCCTCCACAGTCCTGATTACACCTTAAAGGAGTAATGCAAATATTTTTTCTACAGCCTTACTTGGTTGCTGATGTTGAATAAGCTCCTACCCATGAACCAGCTTTATGGGTGATATAGCTCATACATATCATATGGGTGATATAGCTCATACATATGTATGTATGTATAACATACATACATAAAGGGAGAAAGAAAGTATGTACAAAACTGTTCCCACCTTTGCCATCCACTTGGGATAGTTATATTTGAAACAATAAATCCTGCTCTGTTTTATTATTCCTTGCAAATATTTCAGGAATTTGCCTAGCCCCTTTGTCAGTTTTCTTTTGATAACTGTGACTTAAGAAGGTACATATCTCAACTTCTTTCAAGATACTGTCTAACGTGGAGCACAAATAATAGCAAATAAAATCTGCCATTTTATAATATTTATGAAAGCAATACCTATGTGTTAAGGAGAAAAAAAAAAGAAAATAAAATGGAAACATATTTTGGAAAAGTTTTGCTAACATTAGGGCCACATGAGGTCTTGGGCTAAAAGATATGTTTTAGGGTCAAACTATGCTGTACTAGAAATATTAACAACTTAACAAACTTCATTTTATCTTCATAAGATGCCACTCTAACTAGGAAATTAAGTGTTTTCCCATTATCTCCCGTCTTAAATTTACTGCAAGTCCCGCTCTTTCTGGATTTTATAAAGATGCACACAATACCTGCATAATGAGGAAGTGAGGATTATTGACATTGAGTCCAACAGAACAGAAGAGATCCTGCACACGACCGTTGGTAGCATTGACACCATTGATAAGATACTTACTTCTACCTCCAACAACAACCTAGAGGACAAAGACAAAAAAAAACTGCTTAGTGTTGTGAGAACATAAACTGTAATAAAGAATAAAAAAATCTCAGGAAATCACACCTGTTATATCTTTGCATAAATATGTGCAAACTATGCAGAATATCTGTAGGGGGATACCGTATCTGTAGGGGGATATAGTATGGGAAAATGAAGGTGGTATAGAATGTAATCTTATCCCCCAGCGAGTTGCAGCTGGACCAATTACTAAAGATTAGGAGCAGGCCTGATCTTAACAGGCCACACCTGCAGCAAATAAGAACAAGTGTTATAAAAGAGTGGATTGGTGGGCTCTGGAGTCAGATGACTACTGCAAGGACCAGGAACAGTCAGTGCTTAGAGGAGCTGCCTGTGAGAAACATCAAGGAGGTATGAAACTCTGGTGATATGGAATCCTTGCACTATAATGATAATAGAATTCTTGCGCTATATAAGAAAATAAACATCAAAACAGAACTTGTTTGATGTTTAAAATATTTAAATTATAAGAAATATTAGTCATTGAGGACAATGTTGTCAAGAAACTTTCCAAAAGCTCTGCTTTAAAAAAACCCGAACGACCAAAAAAATAATCAAAAACCAAAACCCCAAACCCCAACATCTTCACTAGAACAACAAAGGTTCCTTTGTTCTTGGAGACCAAATTTAACACAGAGTCCAGATTTCAAGAGGAAAGATATGAAAGCAGAAAAAACCACAAGATAGAAAAATTGAACTTGCTTTATGAACATTTCTAGTTAGCACACTGGATCTACTCTTACTGTTTGTGTAACTAACTACACTACAAGCAACACACAAGCCTTGTCTCTACTGCAGAAACTTAGGGACTTTAAAAATCACCCTATTTTTCCTTGACCACTCATGAACATGGTAAAAATATAAATAGGTTATGAAAAAAATACAGATATTAAAGACTCACCTGCCTAGTCACAGTGATCTCATCATTAGCTTCAAATCCCAGTGGACTTTGACTTTTGTTTGAATTATCAAAGTTAATAGACACGGTTGCCTTTGTAATTCCAGCTTGCCCACTCTTATAAACTAGATCTTGCAAGCTGGCGGCTCGCACCTAAATCCAGGGAACAGATAAAACACTTTTTGGAAAGAAATTTACATTTTAATTGTACAACTATAGTTTTTGGAGAAATTATCCTAAAAACCAAAGATCTAGCTGCACATTTATTAGTTCATGTGAACTGATACATGGGAGCTGCAAGGTGCTATCATGGTAAAACCACAACCAGTGTGTGCCAGTCTAGTTTTACCTATCCAGATAAACTGTATCTGCATGAGCTTTATTTAACAAGCCTTTATTTTTCGTAATGCAGTTTGCAGGGAAATGATTCAGAAAGTGTTCCTTGGAGGCCTGCTGGCTTTGTCTGCAACTGGCGGAAGGGAGGGATGGGAAGGAAGGCAAATTGAAAAATCACTTTCAGACAGAGATTAAAATTGATGCCAAAGTACACACTTTTTAATGAAAATAAAACAGATATATTATCTCTTAAAGAGCAGGCATTGCATGGAAACCTTTTAAATAAATAAACTTATAAACTTATAAATAAATAAACTTTTAAATTTTTTTTTATAAACCAGGTAGCCAGATTTCAAGACCCAATCCAGAAGTGAAAACATTTATTACAAATGAGTAAATTAGTGCCTTTAGATGCAAAAAGGACTTTTGCCTTGAAGTTGTTAGCTCTGAAGTGGTTAGTTTTAGTCTATTGTTTTAAGCCACATAGTTTGGGTAACTTTGGTATCTGGATAAAGTTGTAATTCAACCTTAACGTAAGATTGAGCAACAATGACAGACACCCAGATTCATGCAATGAAAAACTGAAATAACGAAACTATTTCTTTCAAAGAAGCACCACTTCAGATCTTCCATGGGAGGTTACTCACTAGAGTAACATGAAAAGTTGCTAATAGAAGAAAGACTTTTCTTTCTTAAATGTGCCATCTCTTTACCTGTGACAGATTGCTGATTCCCAGCACGAAACAGATGGAGTCCAAGATATTGGATTTGCCACTACCATTCAAGCCAGTAATGGCATTGAATAACGGGTCAAAATCATTAATTTCCGTCCTCTGAGCATAGGATTTAAAACCTTCGAGAACAATTGACTTAATGTACATCTTCTCAATGTTCCTAAGGGACCAGGCAAAGTATTCTTCTGAGAAGCACTGAGAAAGGTATCCGGATTGTAATCCTATATACTTCAGAATAAAGAAAAAAGAATAAAGAAAAATGAATCATACCGCCAAACAAACAACTAGATCTGAGAAAATGGAAAGAATGCATGACTTTTACAACACAAATATCATGAATGTTTAAACGAAAAAGTCCAGGCAGACCACAGATCCAGGCGGTGTCCCAATGGTACTCCAGCATTTCTAAGGGTCTTGACTTTACACTAAGTATATCGCGACACTTGGGCGCAGACTCGCGGCAACACCACGGTTTGCCGCAAAGCTGGCCGCAAGCAAAGAAGGAAAGCCCCGGACGTTCCAGAACACGGCAAAGCCTCCCCTTCCCTCTTGCAGAATTGCTGTACCTGCTCAGCCACACTGCCCGCGAGAGGTAAATCCCAGTGTGAAAAACGCTAATCACTTGTTTTAAAAATTTCTAAAAGCACCAGGGAAGCGGCAGCCTCGGCTCTGAGGCACCGCGAACAAGGACCCATCAGAGCCCCTTCCACAACCCTGCCGCCTTCATCGCGCTGCCCCCGCCAGTGACCCTGCCCCAGCAAGCCCTCCCTGCCGGCTCTGATGCCAAATCGGTCGCGAGCAGCCCTGTTTCCCTCCCTGGTCCCGGTGCCTCACTCGCTCACCCTTGTCCAGAGCCGCTCCGTGACGCCAGTGCCCCACTCACTCGCTCACCCTTGTCCAGAGCCGCTCCGTGACGCCAGTGCCCCACTCACTCGCTCACCCTTGTCCAGAGCCGCTCCGTGACGCCAGTGCCCCACTCACTCGCTTACCCTTGTCCAGAGCCGCTCCGTGACGCCAGTGCCCCACTCACTCGCTCACCCTTGTCCAGAGCCGCTCCGTGATGCCAGTGCCCCACTCACTCGCTCACCCTTGTCCAGAGCCGCTCCGTGATGCCAGTGCCTCACTCGCTCGCCCCTGTCCAGAGCCGCTCCGTGACGCCAGTGCCCCACTCACTCGCTCACCCTTGTCCAGAGCCGCTCCGTGACGCCAGTGCCTCACTCGCTCGCCCCTGTCCAGAGCCGCTTCCCGATGCCCGCCAGGATCAAATTTTGGCGCCGAGAGCCGCAGCCGTTAGGGGCGGTGCCTGATGGCGGCCGCCCCGCGGCGTCAGCCCGGCCTGCCCTCCCCGCAGGAGAGGGCGGTACAGGGCCGCGCCTGGCGCCTCCTGGGAGAGGAGCGGGCGCAGCCGGAGGGCGGCCGGAGGGGACGGCGGGCACCGCGGGGCAGGCATGGCGGGGAAAGGGCTCCTGCAGTTCTGAGGGGGGCGGGAGCCGGCCCAGGGAGGGAGAGCGGCCTGGGCCTGTGGTCCCCGAGAGAGATGGGCGGGCATGGGAAGGCACTCGGGCGTTCCTGGGGAGCTCTCTAGCGGGGCTGAGGAGCTTGAGCAGTAGCTCCAAGCTACGGCGGGAAGTGTCTTTGTACCTCCCTGAAATTACATCAAAATGGAGGAAGTGCTGCTCTATACTTCCTGCACGCATTCCTATTTTGCCACTCCCTCCGCCCCCAAAAAACCAAACCCAAACGCCATTTATGCCCGTTCAGATCTGTTGCTGTAATTTATACATACATGCTTCCATTCAAGCAGAATTAGGGGAACTTGCTCAAAATGTGTGAGTACGTGTCCCTGGAAGAACAGTGGCTGTATATTGCTGCACTGGTCAGAGCAGGAAAGCAGAATCGGGTGAATGTATTTACTCATTCCTGAGCCTGCTTTTGTCGAGCGGTGTAAATAGTCCAGGACTTGTAGGTGGGCTCAGGCTGTCAGCTGGACAGTGTTACTGCTGAGATCTGCTGTAAACCTTGATATCCTGGACTACTGAGTTTGATGTTATTTCAGTAATTTGAAATAATTCAGACTGTAGGTCAACATTACATTAGGGAAAAAATATAGTGTTTTTGCTTGCTTCAGAAATTATACTGGATGCAGCTGTTTAAGGCATTAGTGTGACAGCGCTGCTGCTGGAAGCACTGTAGGCCGAAGTACTTGATGGTCCCTTATCTGCAGTTCACTTGCTTACATCTGCAACCTATACTGGGAAAAATTATTTTGAATTTGGACAAGAATCAGATTGATACTGTGTGAGTATGCAACCCACTCTTTATTTGTAAAACTGAAAGTGTTCCCAACTGATTTTTGAATCTCCCTGCTGTGGGAGAGGTGCTTGAGTGTTTCTTGTCTGCAAGAGAGTTCCTGTTAGAGGTGGCTGCTTGAACTACACTGAAGGTGGCACCTGGTTGTTCTTCAAATGGCCAAAGTCATTCTTAATGTGTGGTTGATGGAGCTGGCAGCTGGGGAGCTAGTACTGTATCTGCTCCAGCTGCTCCTTTTCCATCCAGATTAACCACACCCTGAAATAAGGAAATGGAAATAAAGCAGAACCAATTCTGATGAGAGCAGCTTAATCCTATAAAGACAGCCAGGTTTGCTCCCTGTTTACATAAGACATGGGAAAGAAAAATAATTACTTAAGTATTAAGAAATAAGTTCTTAAGTAGATCTGTAATAGCTTTGATGTCATAAGGCTTGTGAAAAACGCTAATCACTTGTTTTTAAAATTCTAAAAGTTTAATAGTAATAAAATGGTTATAAAAAATAGTAATACAATTAGACTAATAATAATTTGAACAATTTGAATTAGTACAATATGAGACAATAGAAACAAAGAGTTAGGGACGTCCGGGTACCTTTCTCTGGGCAGCAGGAGCAAGAAGAAGGACACCCATTAAAGGATTAACCCTTAAAAACAATAGCCTTTCCATATTCATACACTTCATACATGATGCATAAATTACATTCAAACAAAGGATTCTGTCTGGTCATCGTCAGCTTCTTCCTCGGAATCCTAACAGCGCCTTCAAGGTGGGAAGAAGTTTGTTTCTTCTGGTAAGAGGGCAATAAATTCTTCTTCACTGAAAGATTTAGATGTCTGGTGGCTGCTTTCTCACTGCAAGTCATTTCTTTAAAAAAAGTATCCTACATAGCATAGTTTCTATTTTAACATTTTTTTATAACCTAAAACTATATTTTACACAGTACTTAAGAGAATTAATACAACATTACTTTCTAACACCACAACATTACTTTCTAACACCACACATATAATATTCATTTTAATATTTGAGAAAAGCCAATCATAAAATGCATGCATTTTTCACAAGGCTTAAATTTTGAGTTCTTCATTTTAAGAAATATAAAATCCAGTTGTAGCTATTTAGCATACAGTTAGCACTTTGGAATGAATATAACACATGGTTTGAGGAAGGAAAATATATTTTTAGCAGGTGACTATGTAGGAGTAGTTTTGTTATTGTTATAATAAGTTTATGGAACTACCAGGAATCAAAATTCCGGCTGTTCAAGGAGCTAGTCAGTAGAATCCTCTATGAAACTGCCCTTTTGGACAAGAGGTGACATACTCTTAAGGACACCTTCCATAGAGTACAAGAGCTAGTACTCCCCAGTCACAAGAAATTGTGTAAGGAAGGCAAGAAATCAGCATGGATGAGTCAAACAGAAAGGCAAGAAGGACATGCAGAGGCAGTGGAAGCAGGGGACAGGTATCTGGGAAGGGTATCGGGAGTCTTGATTGTGTAGGAAGGCCAGGGGGCATCTGGAGCTGAACTTGACAAGGAGTGTGAAGAATAACAAGAAGGGTGTCTATCGGTATGTTACTTTGACAGAAGAGGTCAAAGGAAGCATACACACACATACCACTGTGGGAAATGCAAGGCTGGCAAATGGGTAGCAATGGCTGAGAAGGCTGAGGTACTCAACGACCTTTTTGCCTCAGTCTTCAATGGCAAACTAGCTCTCTTTCCACACCCTTAGCGTGGATGGACAGCATCATGGAGACCAGAGTAGCAAAGTGTTTCCCACTATAAGTGAAGGCCCAGTGGTAGGATTGCATCTGTGAAAAATGCCATCCTGGGGTCCCAGTGTCATGATAAAGGAGCCATCCTACAGTGACACATGACATCTGACAGATTTGCCTCTTGCCACTGATCAGCACTGGTCATGGGTGTGCTCTGACTGAAATATTTCCTATGGTCTGTAAATGTGAGTGTTCATGTAGCCCTACCTCAGAGACAAATTGGAGAGTTTAACTTGTCCCTAAATTGGAGCATTGTCCACCACAGGACAAAGTCCAGTTGGCAGCCTATTACTAGCCATAATTTTTGGTATCCTTATGAAACACCTAGACAGTCATGAACTGGAAGAGCAGAATCTTTCCCCACTACCCTGAACTTGAATCCAGCTGCATCTAGTGTTCTCAGTTCCTTAGCAGAAGAAAGTCCCTGATACACATGAACAGATCCAGTGTAGAGTCACCAAGATAATGAAGAAAAACCAAGAGAGAAATGGCTTTCTTCAGTATCCAGAAACAAAAGCTATTGTTTCTGCTGCCATCTTTAGCTGCTTACAAGGACAGTGTTAAGGACACTGCTTATAAGGACAGAGGATGGAACCCACCTCATGTGAGGGGAATGCATGGTAAGAGATGATAACTGTTGTTTGCTAAACAGTGTTTTCCAATGGTGCATGGAGAGTCCTGAGATTTCCTCCTGCCAAACTATGTCAAGGTCAGATATTAGAACAGGTTGCCTAAAGACATTGTGAAATCTTTATCTTTCAAGGTAATACAGCTTCACATGTCTGCAATCTGATCTGTGCTTCCACTCTTAAAATTCGTTTCCTTGGACTCTCATTGACATTCCTCTTCTTTTTTTCCTCATGTCCCTTTAATTTTTCATTTAGCAGTCTCCTTCATACTACAAGATAATGGGTAAGAGATACAGGTCAGATGTATGTATATGCTAAGCAGGCTTGAGCAGCGAGTATCCCTCTTGCGGAAGAAGTTGGTTGTGCGTGTTGCAAGCCGGAACTTGTTCCACGATGAAACTACCCTTGTTATAGTACGGAAGTCCAGGAGGGGCCTTCAGAGCGATCTCTGGTGCTTGAAAGCACCAGCTTGAAGTTTGTCACTTCCCTTCCAAGTTCACTTAGTCACTATGCTGCAAGACATGTGTGCACTGCAAGGGGGTGTTTAACGTTTGTAGAAATGTATGCTTTTAAGTACTCAAAAGTTTTATTTGGCAGCTGTAAAATCAAGCGGATTTAACATTTCTGTCTGTGGGGCAGTGACAGGCCTGTTGCTGCAAATCTAAGAAGTGAAACTGGGCTATAGGATATTTCTGCAGCAAATCTAAGAAGTGAAATTGGGCTATAGGATATTTCTACATCAGTAAATGCAAAATTTCATCAGAAATTTTGCATTTACTGATGTTAGAACATGTGTTTGTCCTGTATCAACATTTAAGTAAGGCAGAAGTTAAAAAAGTGCCTAAAAGAAGTTTAGGGTGCTATGCAGTGACTGGGAAAGCACAGCTGGCCCTTTAAGTAGCTTCAGCTTATTTTTGTCAGCCCACATCAGCTGCTGTGCTGTATAGAACCACAGAACTGCTAATGTTGGAAAAGGACCTTTAAGATCATCAAGTCCAACCTAGCTCCACCATGTTCACCAGTAAATGAATGTAGTTTGTCCATGTAATAGACTTGTCCTCAAGTGCCATATGTACATGTTTTTTAACACTTCCAGGTATGGTGATCCCACCAGTTCCCTGGACAGCGTGTCCCAATGCTTTACAGCCCTTTCTGTGAAGAATATTTTCATAGCACCTATATTAAATCTCCCTTGGCTCAGCTTGAGCTCATTTCCTGTCATCCTTTCACTTATTACTTGGAGACTGACCCCCACATGGCTGCAGCCTCCTTTCAGATATTTGTAGAGTGATAAGGTCTTACTTTTTGTGCAGTTTCTGAGGGCTGAGTGCAGCTGCACCTATTTCTGTGATGGTGTTGACTTCCCTTTTCACTTCCTTGTGTAAATTTGCTCCTTTGAACCTCTGTTGGAATTGCAACCTGATAACAAAGTGCAGGGTGGTACAGTCATTTAGCAGAGTGAAAACTAGTTGCCTTCAATCTTTGACCTTCTGTCAAGATTTGATAGTATTGCATAAGTGTGGTTGCAGCTTTATTGTTTCATAATGCAGTGTCATGCTTGTGTGGATATTTGCAGTATGGTCTCTGCCAAAAGTAGCATGGGAGTGGTTTGCCTTTACTTTGTTCTTACTACAGGGAAAAAAAATACAATTGAAAAATTTTAGGAACTAAGCCAGAGGGGAACAATGGGTAGCTTTTGCTAAAGCTTGTAAGAACATAGGATTTGAGGCCCTGTTCACTCCCAGGTAATATGTAACCCTTGTATGTGTATGGGAAGTCCTGACGGAGCCTCTGGATTGTTACTCCCTTGGCAGTATCTACTGCCAAGAAATCTTTCTATGTTAGTTTGGGGGGCTTTTTGTGGGTTGGTTTCTTTTGTTTGTTTGTTTCTTTGTTTGGAGTTTTTTTTTTTGTGTTATTCTTTTGTTTGGGTTTTTTTGTTTGTTTGGGGTTTTTTTGTTGGTTTTTTGTTTTTAAGGCTTTTGTCCCTTATGCTGGTTACTGACTGGCACTTTGTTTTGAAATGCTGCAGATTAATAAATTAGATCTGGGGAAAGAAAATAGATAAGATGATGATTACCAGAAAATGCTGGTAATTGTTGCTGTTGTGGTGATGGGTGAATTTCTCCTCAGAACCAATGTACAAACTAATTATGTCTGAGATACATTTTACTTAGACTGAGAAAAATCACACCCTTTTCTTCCAATGTGTAACTGCTTTAGAATGGAGATAAAAGGAGAAGTACCACGATCACATCTGCAAATCATGACTGTCAGGAAGATGAGCTGTTAAGCTAACCCAAAATTTGAATTGAACTCATGTAACTGACAGGTTTCTAAAAGGATTTTATCCACAAGGTTAGATTTGGGCAAGTCCAGGCTGGAAAACTATACCACACCAATCAGGAATAACAGCTGAGGTTACTTAAGAAAGGTAAACTTTTCTGATTTGACTCATGCTTTCTTGAAAGCTTTTACTGCTTTTCTGCTTTAATGTGATGATTCCCTGATTTCGGGTATCACCATTAGCTCTTCAGTCTATTGAAATTATTTCAACTTTCTCAAACTTGTCTGCCTCTTCTTTTCTAGTTGCTTGTATGTATTATGGTATTCCAGTTTTCACCTCTTCCTTCTCTTCCGTTTTCCCCTGAATTGTGAACCTCTTTACTCATGTTGATTTTGTGGACTGAGCTATGATTACCTGTGTGAAGGTGCTTTGCTTTCACTTTCCTCTCTGCTGCAGTTTGCAGCAACTGCAGTGTCTGAACACAGGTGGGATCCTTGCTTTATTACTTATATTCTTAGTGCAAAAAGGCAAGACTTCCCAATCCATTACTTCTTTCCTTGATAGTCTTTATTATTTGATAACTTGATGGGCTAGACCCCAGGGCAAGGGGAGTTTCAAGGACATCAGAATAAATGCTGTCTAGGACTTCAATTTCAGCAAAAGCTTTGATGGTTCTTTTGTCAGAAAAACAAGCAGAAATGCATCACCTTATTTTTAAAGGCATCTTCTTATCACTCTCTGGGCTCAGTTCTTTCTAATTTGAGAAAGTTGATTCTCAAGTTGTCATAGCAGTCTCTTTATGGTAATGATTATAATGGTCTGTGAAACGCTTTATACAGAAAACACACAGAAGTGAAACAAAGAGTTTTAAATCTAACACCAAAAAGTTGTTAAAGGAACATTCCTCATAACAGTTGAGTCAAAATTTGGAACATGTTGGGAATTTATTTGCAGACACATGTTCAAAGAAACAACAAATTTCAGGCATTCATATACATGATAACATCCAAGATTTTTTATAGACACTCCAAAAAATCTGCATCTGCATTAATTGCATCGTGGTATATGTGTTTTGTTTCTTTTAAGTACTTTCAAAGCATTTAATCTCTGTTTAATGGATAACCCAAGTTTTATCCAGCTAAACAGTGCTTTATTAAATTTACTGTCCTGGTTAGACAATTCCTGTTGATTAAGTTTTCTAGGGTGTACTCAACTATGAAGTGGCTCCTTACTGCACCTCCAATGTGTTAATCAAGTTTTCTGGGATGTATAGACCTTTGACTCCGTATCTTTCTTGTTCTATGACTTCTAATTAATCTCTATTTATTTGATAGCCATTGAATAAGTCTTTGTTGAATTCTTTTCTTAAACTATTGATTAGGTTCTCCAAGCCATATGGGTCCATGGAGTTCCTTCCTGCAGTTACAGTGAGGTAATTTCTCAGGGTTTTCTATTGATACTCAGCCAACACAGATCTAAATCAAAACCAGCTAAAATCACAGTCAAACTTTAACTAATTAAATGTAATTCATTACAAAATTTTTTAAAAACCACAAAACTCCTGGTTAACCAAGATATAATTAACTGTCAAAAGAAATGTATTATTCAAACCTACTGACATTGAAAATGAGAGGAATAGTGGATTTGTCTTTACAAACAAGCTGTGGGCATTCTGGTAGATAAAACTAGCTCTGGAAGATAAAAGAAACAATGGGAAGGATTCCACTAATTGAATAATGGAAAAAGATACTTGCTTTTACAAGTAAACTTTAGATTTGCTGATAAACAAAATTAGACATTAATAGGTGAAAGAAACAATGGGGAAGAAAAACCCCTAAATTCCATAAGAATTAAAAATTAAAAGGGAGGGTTATACATTAGAGGGAAATCTTTGGGAAATCTTCAGGATCAGGCGTATCGGTGAGTCTGTATCTCTCAAGTACCTCAGCCAGTGGGGAAAGAGAGAAGGGAAATGTGGCTGGGAAATTAGAATAAAAAGGAGGCTGTGTCCTCCAAAAATTTGAGAGAGATCCGGGGCGAATGCCCCATGGCCTCTCTCTTTATTTGAATAAAGCCAGAAAGGACTCTTCTGTCTCCTTTTTGGACATGTTATAAATAATGAGAAAGCCAAACTAATAATGATAGCGAAAGATTTTATTTTCGCTACCAAAAATGCGGTCCTCTATAGCCACAGCCAAAGAGACAGTGTTGAGCCCCGGATCAGCGCTGGGTGAACCTGGATCTGACCTCTATCGCATTGGATATCCCTCTGTTAAGGAATGCTGTCTCCCTTGGGGCTGTTTTATACAGTTTTTTCTGCCTGAGGCAGAGGTGCCCCAATTTCTTTTGTCACCCTGCATATGTGTGAAGTTTCTTTTCACTGTGCAGGGTTGGACAATCGGTGTTTCTTGGGAGGTGGCTGGTCCTGATCATGGCAGAAGAAGTTGGGTATTTAGATGTATGTTCTTGATGGCTTCGGTTATCTTGATTGATGATACTTATCAAGTACTGATCATCCTTGGGTGTTCGTGGGTGGCTCCAGGAGAAGCCCATCTCCACACCAGCCATGTCCTGCTTGCAGAGGAGGCATTCTTTCCTGCTGCCACCAGGAGTTTTGCTACTTCTTTGTGGTAATCTGTCTCTGGGCTGTCCGTGATCTGAGGCTCATTGGATTTTTGTTACATGTATAATTTATTTTACAATTTTTATTTTATACATTTTCCACACAAGCATTAATTACTTTACATCACATATTACAGACATAAACCTCTGGTGTTTGTGGATTAATTTTCCTAACAAAAACCAGGTAGTGTTACAGTTTACAAGAACAGGTTACTGTTCTTGGAACTGATATTGTGACTATTACATACTTAGTCCAGTAAAATTTAGGTGGAACCCACAAGTGTTGCATCACTGCTGTTTATCCTTTGGAGTTATTTTATATGCTTGCTTGAGCAATGTAGTCCTTACCACTTCTTATGATTTTATATCTATCTTGGTTTGTTAACCTGGAAATTAGCTTGTAGATCCATTAATCAAGCATGTGTCTGTATTGTTTTCGGTTTGGTTTGTTTTTTGGTTTTTTGTTTTTTTTTGTTTTTTTTTTTTTTTTTATGACCTACAGGAAAGTCTCCTAGCCTTGAAGTGGCTGTAATGATGTCATTTCAGTAGGGAAAAAAAGAGAAATAGTAGGCAGAAAATTTGTCCTGTTTCCAAAATTAGGCCTAAATATTAAAAAAAAATAGGGTTTAGTGAAATTAGTGTTTCAATATTGTTCCTAAGCAGGATCATTGCTCTGCAGAAAAAACCCCAGGTATTCCAAAAAGTTTGATAGGAAGGTGAGGATTTGTGTGAATAGGAGATCTGAGAGTGGAAGCACCCAAAGAAACAACAGAAGAGAGACAGAAATGGCCAGTACTGATGGCACGTAGATTTGCAGATTGTCCTGTACTCAGACATGAAGACTCAAGCTACTAAGATAGGATAGTGGAAAAGTAAAAAACAGGGCTGGTGCCTTGGAGGCATACAGACAAAAGAGACAAAAAGCAAGGATTCAGTATTGATGATTCTCAAACATGGGACAGGATGGAAAACAAAGCATTTCTGAATCACTGTTGGCTTCCCGGGGGTATAAATGGCACATCAGTGAATGGCTGCCAGGCTAGCCATTCCTTTGTCCCTGGTCATTTCTGATTGGAGCACTTGGGTACCTATCTGAATACAGGGCACCCAGGTGGGGCAAATCCATCCCAGTGCCTCTGAGTTTAAGCTAGTGGGTGGGATCAGTTGTGTGTTTTTCTGAACTCACCTTTTGCTCCTGTAAACATGTTTTCTTATTTTGCTTTGTTGTTGCTGCAGCATCGTGGTATCTTTTGTTACAGCCAAATGCTATTGATACCAAAGCAAATGCATAAAGCAGCAGATACAAATGCTGGCCCACTTACCTACTGTGGGATGCTTTGATTTTGATGATACTTGATTTTGTGAAAAGTGATTTCCCCAGCACACACTTCTGGTGCAGGAAACATTCACTGGCGTTTTGTTTCTTTGTCATTGTGGAACACGGAATATCTCTGTTTCATCACAAAAAGTTGTCGACTGCTGGTTAGTTTCTGGATTTCATGACAGACTCTTTTATCTAAATAGTGGAGAGCTTGCCCTGTTCTCCCTGATCCTTGCATGTGCATCTTTAAACACGTTTTGCTTTTTTTTCTCAGATCCTTGGTACTAATTAGTGAAATAAACAAAGGGCCAGGAGACTTCTTCTCCTGTTTAATGCCTTTATTAAAAGTGATCAGCTCAGGATTGGGCGGCTCGGCGGGTCTGCAGCGTCCCGTCGTCTCCCAGGGCGACTCAGAGGAGGAGGATATGCACAGCTCTGTCCACCAGGGGCAGAGCTGGGGATCAGATCCTCTTGGGAGCCTTTAGGGCTTGATCCCATAAGATGTTGCTCGGTCCGGGTCTCCAGACCCCCCCAGTCCTGGCTCGGGGGATCTCGAGGACAGGGTGAGGAACGATGAAGGTTTCCCGCATCTCTGCAGGCTCAGCACTTGGTTCCTCACGTCCAGACATCACTCCAGTCTCTTAACTCTTAGGTGGCTCGTTGTTTTTGGGGTTTCTCCACGAGTTTGGAGATGGGGGTCCCACAAAGCATTCTGGTCTTGCGAGTCACTTTGCATAACCCCCCCCACCTTCTCAGGTATCTTCCCTATTCTGAGAAAGGTAAAACTTAGCCTTGGGCAAGGTCCCCACCCAGGAGAAGGGCCATTACCTCGCCCCAGCCAGGGCTTTTACCAATACAAAGACAACCATTAACGACAACGACCCGTGATTACAATAACAAAACACACAGAACTTGGGCAGGGCCAGTGGTCTGGCTGCCTTTTTGAAACTTTTTCTCATAAAAAATATTAACCGAGTTTTTGTTCATAACAGTCCCCCCTCTTTTTCTTTGATCGAGCTTAAACTCTAAGCTCGCATCAACTCCCGATTTTTGTTTTGAATCTACTATAAATCTCTTGTGCACTTTGGTAATCATGGTTACTTAACCTTGTTACTCCCCTTGGTTTCTTCAGGTTTGTCTTCATGGCAAACACTATTTTACTGAAACAGATAAATAAGCATAGTAAAAATAGCAATCCTCCAAGTACACACACAGCGAGAAAAACTACCTTTTCCCACACATCCTTTTTGAAAATCTCCAGGTTCTCCCACCCACTGGGATCAAGTGTAGGAGTTTGATCTTCATTATTTACACATGCTAACCTTTTTATTTCGTTTGAAATGTTCCTAATAATTGAATTCTTTATTTTTAATACTGCCTGGAGCCGAATAACTTTGTTTAACATAGATATTGGGATACGAATTTGGCTTTTACAATTTTGGATTTTCTCAATTTCTATTTCACTGTGCCTGTTCTGTTTAATTTCTCCCAAATCATTATATATAGGAACTCCCAAACTTGATCCAGTTTCTTTGGGTAATAAGAAAATTGGTTTTATCACTCCAGCGGTGCAGCTGCCAGACAAGATCAAATCTAGGGGTTTAAGGCTCCCCTGAAATGTGTTCTTAAAGGGGTTTATCTCTTTTCCAGTACACTCATATAAATACTTGTAACAAACAATTTTTCTTACCATTTTCACCATTTCTTTGCTTTTTACTAGATCTGCTGAGCTTGTTTCAGCAGTATCCCATTCAAAACACAACCAGGCTTCCTCTATAGGGCACTCTCCTAGGAGTGGCTGCCTAAAAGTGGCAGTATTGTATACTATCCAATACACTCTCTTATTTTTTTGATAAAAGACCAATTGGGAGAGGCTAACACAATGAGGGTTAGAACTGATGTGGACTCTCGACAAGGAGCTCACTTCCTCCTCACAGAGGGGTTGGTAGCATTCATTGCACGGCTCAGCTGGGCTCCCCTGAGCACCACCAGCAATCAGAGCCATCAGCACTACCCTTCCCAAGAGTCCGGTATGGGTCATCTTGCACAGCCTGCCCACCCGGCCTTGCCTCTTGGGGAACTTTACTGAAGAAAAGCTTCCAAGCTCTTTAGAGTCCCTTCTACCCGTTTCTCTGGTTAAACCTCTCTTGGTCTGTTCCCTACCAATTTTGGTTTCCCCTCCCAGGGGAGTGTTCTGTAGAGGATTAACCTGGAGTCTTTAGAAATAAATTGGGGAACTTAACTAGAATTACTTATTTACAGTCTTAAACTTTTTACCAACATAGTTTACACAGAACAGTCTTAAAACATTTTAAGCAATATTAGAACTCTTAACAAACAATTTTTTTCCCACACAGTTCAGTCTTTTTGACTCTTCCTTCTGAGAGTCAACTTTAAATCCTTTGGTCCTTTTACCACAGTGTACTCAGATGATTTAGCTTGTGAAGCAGATGAATCTCGTCCAGCGCCGGGGGGTGAGAGTGGTGTGGACTCTGGTCCAATGCCAGAGGGGGAAGCTGATGTTGGATCCAGTCCTGTACCTGGGGGTGAGACTGGCCCTTTTATTCTTGTGATATGAGTCCAACCTTTTTCTTTGGTCCACACAGCTGAATTTGTGATCAGGAGCACCTGGAAGGGGCCTTCAAATTTAGGCATTAATGTTCCTGTAGTCCATGATTTTATCAAAACCCAATCTCCTGGACTAATGTTGTGAACTTTTGTGTCGAGAGGGGAAGTTTGAGGAAGGTATCCTTTCTTTCTAAGTCCCTCCAGAGTTCTTCCAATTATTTCTAAATACTTTCTGGTAGCTTCTTCCCCTTCCAGATAGTCTCCTGTGCTATAAGGTGTTAACAAGAATGGCAACCCAAACATCATTTCATAAGGTGAAATTCTTATGTCAGCCCGAGGTCTTGTTCTGATGCGCAACAGCGCTAGGGGCAAACACTTCAGCCAATTCATCTTTGTTTCTTCAATCAATTTAGTTAATACATTTTTGAGAGTTTTGTTCATTCGCTCCACCCTCCCAGAACTCTGGGGGTGCCACGGAGTATGCAACCTCCATTTCATTCCTAAAGCCTCAATTATATTTTGTAATGTTTGGGACACAAAATGTGGACCTCGGTCTGAGTCTATGGTGTTCACAATACCATATCTGGGGATAATATTCTCTAGGATTGCTTTTGCCACGACTTGAGCTGTTTCCCTCCTGGTCGGGAAGGCTTCTACCCAGTGTGTGAGATGATCAACTATAACCAGTAAATATCTGTACCCTTGCACTGGGGGCATTTCAGTGAAATCTATCTGTATGCTTTGGAAGGGTCTCAAGGCTAATTCCCTTCCTCCAGGTGCTACTTTTCTCATAACTTTCTGGTTCACTTTTTGACAAATGATACACCCTCTGGTAACAGCTTTAGCCAGGCTATATACCCCGATGCATAGGTTATTTCTTAGGAAATGATCACATAGTCCTTGGACTCCCCAGTGAGTTAATTTATGTAGTTCTGTTAGCACTGTCCGAGCCAGTGCTTTATTCAAAAACACCCGTCCATCTGAGGTTAACCACTCTCCCTGTTGTCCTTGATGTAACTTTAAATCTTTTATTGCTTCTAATTCTTCTTCACTAAATATAGGTTCCTCCCCTTTTTCAGGTGTCATTTTTGTCTTCAAAATTTTTACTGGATCTCCTGGTTCTAGAGCTGCTTCTTTGGCTATCTGATCAGCCAGTCGGTTTCCTTTAACTTCTAAACTGTCTCCTCTTTGGTGCCCCTTTATATGGACCACTGCTATTTCTATAGGTTTTTGTAGGGCCTCTAGTATTGATCGGACTAGGTTCTCATGGGCTAAGCTCTTTCCCTTTGAACTTAAATACCCACGTTCCTCCCATATTTTCCCAAATGTATGAACTGTCCCATATGCATATTGGGAGTCCGTATAAATGGTTCCCCGGTCCCCCTCCAGTAAGTCCAGTCCCCTTTTCAGGGCATATATTTCACAACTTTGGGCTGACCAGCTTGGGGATAGTTTCCCTTTTTCTGCAATTTGTAATGTTTCTCCATCTATAATGGCATAACCTGAAGCTCTTTTTCCATTTACTACCCTCGAAGAGCCATCTATGAATAAGCTTCTTCCAGTTGCTAGAGGCTGATCTTCCAAATCTTCTCTTACTTTTGTTTGGAGATAAACCAATTCTAGACAGTCATGTTCTAAATTCTCTATAGGCTCTCCCATTAGGAATTGTGCTGGATTGAGGGCATTTGATGTGATAAATTCTAAGTCTTCTGTATTCATTAGTATTATCTCATATTTTAATATTCTAGCATCGGTTAACCACTGCGGAGCTCTCTGTCTCAGTACTGCCTTAAGATCATGAGGAGTATGCACTTTAATTTTTCCTTGTAAGGTCAATTTTTGAGTCTCCTCTATCAGGATTGCAGTTGCTGCTACTGCCTGTATACAAACTGGCCAGCCTCTAGCCACTGGATCTAACAATTTGGAGATGTATGCCACAGGTTTCCTGCACCCTCCCCACTCCTGAGTTAATACTCCATAGGCTATACCTCCTTCTGCACTCACAAACAGGTCAAAGCCCTTTCTGAGATCTGGTAAGCTTAGGACCGGGGCAGAAGACAATTTGTCTTTTAAGTTTTCCAATTGTTGATCATCTTCAACTGTCCAAATTAGGGGTTCTGGATCTACTAGTTTATTATACAGAAATTTCACACTCTGTGTGTATTGATCCAACCATAACTTACAATATCCAAACAAGCCCAGGAGTTTTCTCACATCTCTTTTCGTTTTTGGGGCCGGGAGAGCTAAAATACCTGAAATCCTGTCAGGGCTTAGTTTCTTATACCCTCCCCCTATTATGTGCCCCAAGTATGTTACTTCTGATTGCACAAATTGTAGTTTCCCTTGGGAAACTTTTAGTCCTTTCTCCCCCAGAAAATTCAAAAGTTTAATACTAGTTTGTCTGACCTGATCTTTTTCCTTTCCTGATACCATCAGGTCATCAACATACTGCAAGATCTGCACTTCTTGTTCAGGGACAAATTGTTCCAACAAACTCTCTAAAGCTTGTCCAAAGAGATTGGGGGATTCAGTGAACCCCTGTGGTAATCGGGTCCACCTTAGCTGTTGCCTCCTTTTCGTACTCGGGTCCTCCCATTCAAAGGCAAACCAATCCCTACATTCTGTTGCCAGAGGACACGCCCAGAAAGCATCCTTCAAATCTATGACAGTGAACCAAGCATGTTCTCTTGGAATTCTGCTTAGGAGACTATATGGGTTGGGCACAACTGGATGTCTGGCAATGGTTCTTTTGTTGACTTCCCTCAAATCTTGTACCAGCCTATATTTCCCTTCAGCCTTTTTAACTGCCAGTATAGGGGTATTATGTGGTGACATGCAGGGTTCTAAAATTCCCTCCTGCAACAGTTGCTCGATGACTACAGCAAGCCCCTTCTTTCCTTCTAGGGAAATCGGATACTGTTTAACCCGTATGGGTGAGGTATCATCCTGCATTTTTATTGTTATCGGTGGAATGTCTAAAAAGCCTCTCTTTCCCCCCTCAGCCCATACCTCAGGATTTATTTCTGCAACATCTCCTTGAGACAGCTTCATCACTTGTACTACCATTCTCCCTTCCCTTGGAACAATCCCAACCCCCAAATGGACTTGCAGATCCCTTCCTAACAAACTTTTTTCTAAGTTAGGCAGATAAAGAAAATTAGCTTTACATTGCCTTGAGTTTCCAATTATTTTCACTTCTTCAATCACAGATGCTCTAAATGGTCTCCCTTCTGCACCCAATACTTCACAAAATTGTCTCCCAATTTCCATACCTTGTGGTATTTTGTTGAGACAGGACTTATCTGCCCCTGTATCAACCAAAAATTCAAATTCTTCATTTAGGGGTCCCACTTCAAAATTTACCAAGGGCTCTTCTAGATGTTTCATCGGGTCCCCTATAGTAAAAAGCCCTTGACACCCCTAGTCCTCCCCCTTAAGAATTCTTCCTAAATTGTCCTGTTCCTTGGCTATTGCCTCATCGAGACTGAGCTTTTTACAAAACCTCCTGATGTGTCCTGCCTCCCCACAGTAATAACACTGTCGTACTCTCAAAGGGACTTCCTGAGGTCTCACCACCCTTCGTGCACCGGTCAGTACTGGCCTATCCTTGCCTCCTCCTGGTGGTGGACCTGCCCACCCTGCACTTTCTCTAGCTACAGCAACCATGATCTTAGCCTTGGCCTTTGCTTTATCTTCCTCCCTTCTTAAATACACCTTCAATGCCTCTTTTAATAACTCATTAATGTCCTTCTCTTGCCAATCTTCCATCTTTTCCAGTTTTCTCCGTATATCAGGCCAAGATTTGGTAACAAATTGGACTTTTAGTAGCATTTGACCTTCTGGGGTGTCTGGGTCTATTCTAGAGTACAACTGGAAATTCCGCCTTAGGCGATTAAGCCAGGCAGCAGGAGCTTCATCTTTCTCCTGTGTACCCTCAAATGCCAATTGGGTATTAGTTCCTTTGGGAACTGACTCTTTGATCCCCCGTATTATCAAAGACCTATATTCCCTCATGGCCTTCCTCCCCTCCTCCTGATTAGGGTTCCAGTTGGGCTCTGTTAGTGGCAACTTCTGTTCACCTGTTGGCACCTGGGGTCCTGGACTGTTATCTTTCTCCCAAATTTTTATGCCAGCCGCCCTAATCATCTGGACCTCTTCTGGGGAAAATAATATACTCAGGATGGAATTCATCTCCCCCCAAGTGTAGATATTCGGACCTAGAAATTGATCCACTTGCTTGGCTATGCCCACTGGGTCCTCAACTAAATGCCCCAACTCTTTCTTGAATCCTCTCACCTCAGAAGCAGTTAGGGGAGCATTCACAAAGCCAACACCTCCCGCTATTCCTCCCATAGGAACCTCTCTGAGGGGAAAGAGTTTCTCTGCCTTGGAGGTCTTGGATCTGGTGCTACAGTAAGGCCCATCTTCAGATGCCAAGCTACTTTGAGGGTTCTCTGGGTTACCCTGAATGTTCTGCCCATCAGCAGGTGTATTTGCTGATAGCTGTTTATCGGGTAAGGAGACATTTGTGTCCCAACTAGGAGGAGGTAAAGGGACAGCAATAGGAGGGGGAGAAGAGCCTGAGTAGATATTAAGCGGAGCTGGAGAAGGGGTGGAGAATGCAGCAGGTGGAGTATGCACTCGTGGTGGTGCAGAAGGAACTGGAGGAGATACTGAGTTTGTCATAGCTGAAGCTGAAGAGGTAGAAGAAGGAATTTGAGCAGGTGGTAATGAGATGGCAGCCGGGGGAGGAACCGGACCTGCCATTTGAGGTGCTTGAAGAAGAGGATTATAAGGTGGAGGGGCAGAAGGAGGCAAATAATCCAGGGGGTCCCATTTTTTACTAGTTCTATCATCCCCTCCTTCATTCCCCTCTTTCTTCCTCTGTACCTTACAAATTCGCACCCCTTCATCCTCAACAGCACTCTTTAACCAGCAAGCCACATACAGTAATTGCTCAGGATCAGTATCGCCTCGAGCTGTCAGATAATTATTTAATTGTTGGCACATCCACTTATCCTTTGTCCCACACCAAGGCCATCCTCCTTGCACCTCTAATTCTGGCCACACTTCCATACAATAATGGATCATTTTCACTTTATCTAATCCCTCCGTGGCCTCTATAAAATCCCATTTCACTAACAGTTCCCCTAAGGGACTACTAGGAGGTATATCTCTCAGTCTCTTGCCAGTCTTTTTACTACTACAACATCCCATTTTTCAGGTCTCAATAAAAAAATCCCAAAGGTGCCTCTACTGACCGAGAAACCCTTCTTTGAGGAGCCCCAGCCTCCTCCACTGAACTTCAAATTTCTGCCTGACGCTCAGGACTTTATAATGAAACAACTGCCCAATCTCTTGATTGCCCAACTTCCCAGCGTCAGGTCTTACATCTATCGGGACTTAAGCACACGAAGCCCCGGCCAAGAATCCGGGTCGTGCCTGACACCCTCAGTCAGGAAAAACAACTGCCTGATTTTTAGTTCGCCTAACCCGCCAATTTTTAGGCTTCACCGTATCAGGACTTAAAAGCAAACCGCAGCCTCCTTCGCTGGGGTTTGTGCCTGACTCCCTCTGTCAGGACTTACTTTGCCTGCAGGGCTTGTGAAACACCCGAATCCTTCTCGGGACTGACAAATCTTACTCGAATCCTTCTCGAGCCTTACAAAAGTGCCTGACCTCCCTTTGTCAGGACTTTGGGGTGCGTGCCACTCATACACAGTAATTCACTCCGCACGCCCGGAGTGGGGGGTCCCTTTATTCCCCCTTGGGAGACGACTCACTTGCGCTAATTCCACTCGCGTCCCCCTGTTCCTGGCCGCTTTTCTCGCGAAAAGGCGGAACCGCAGTACTGAGGGGTCCACTCTCGCTTCGAAGGTCCGGCTGCCGGCCCTCGTCTCACTCACACACACATGCGCACGTCTCCCACTCCCGCCACCGGATTTCTCACCAGTCCAGTGCTCCGGTGCTCCTCTGCGTCGCTGTCCTGAGCCGGTCCCTCTGGTCCTGGTAGCCAGCTGTCCTCTGAAGATCCAAGATGGCCAGTCCTGAGTCCTCTTGCGGCGTGGCTATCCCGGACGAGCCCCCAGCTGAAATAAACAAAGGGCCAGGAGACTTCTTCTCCTGTTTAATGCCTTTATTAAAAGTGATCAGCTCAGGATTGGGCGGCTCGGCGGGTCTGCAGCGTCCCGTCGTCTCCCAGGGCGACTCAGAGGAGGAGGATATGCACAGCTCTGTCCACCAGGGGCAGAGCTGGGGATCAGATCCTCTTGGGAGCCTTTAGGGCTTGATCCCATAAGATGTTGCTCGGTCCGGGTCTCCAGACCCCCCCAGTCCTGGCTCGGGGGATCTCGAGGACAGGGTGAGGAACGATGAAGGTTTCCCGCATCTCTGCAGGCTCAGCACTTGGTTCCTCACGTCCAGACATCACTCCAGTCTCTTAACTCTTAGGTGGCTCGTTGTTTTTGGGGTTTCTCCACGAGTTTGGAGATGGGGGTCCCACAAAGCATTCTGGTCTTGCGAGTCACTTTGCATAACCCCCCCCACCTTCTCAGGTATCTTCCCTATTCTGAGAAAGGTAAAACTTAGCCTTGGGCAAGGTCCCCACCCAGGAGAAGGGCCATTACCTCGCCCCAGCCAGGGCTTTTACCAATACAAAGACAACCATTAACGACAACGACCCGTGATTACAATAACAAAACACACAGAACTTGGGCAGGGCCAGTGGTCTGGCTGCCTTTTTGAAACTTTTTCTCATAAAAAATATTAACCGAGTTTTTGTTCATAACAATTAGCACTTCTGTCTTTATGGGTTTTGTAGTTGAACACGTCGCTATATATTGGTTTTTTAGACTTTTCACTATTCATATTGTTATAGGTAAAAATCGATAAAGCTAAATTAACAATAATAACGAAAGATTTTATTTTCATGACCGAAAATATGGTCTTCAATAGCCACAATCAAAAGGACAGCGTTGAGCCTGGGGTCGGTGCTGGGTGAACTTCGGTCTGACATCCATCACATCATCGGACCCCCTCTGCTCACAAATGCTGTCCCTGTCAGGGCTGGCTTTATACAGTTTTTTTTCTCCCGAGGCAGAGGTTCTTCTTTTCATTATTCTGCATATGCATGAAGTCTCCTTTCTCTGTGCAGGGCTGGACAGTGCTGTTTCTGGGAAGCAATGAGTGTTGATGGGGAACTCAGTATTCAGATGTATGTTCTTGAGGACTCTGGCAGTCTTGATTGAAGATACTTATCAAGTGTTCATAGCTCTTGGGTGTTCTGGGATAGTCTTGGGAAAGGCTTATCTCTGCACAGCCAATGGCAATGTTCTTTCGATTGCTAATTAGGCTTTCTTTCTTTGCTGCCATCTGGAGTTTTGCAATTTCTGTGTGGCAATCTGCCCCTGACTATCCGTGGTCTTAGGCTTTTTGGGTTTTTTTACATGCACAATTTTATTTACAACTTTATTTCATGTATATCTCATATAAGCACAAATTATCTCATACTGCATATTACAGTATCGTACTTGTGAGTTTTGACAAAAAGAACAAAAGCTGAAGACAGTCCCCTGCACAGAGTTTTCTCCCTTGCTACATACTTCATTGCAACATAGTTGGGGCAAAATGCCAAAATTTGCTATTGTTTCTTAAGGTGGCTCATAGATAGAGGCTTAGCCATGCAAACTCTCCTTGTGCTGAGAACAGGCAACATGTCAGGGCACACACCATGAGTGGCAAACGGATTTGCTGTGTTAAAGTATGAATTGAGCAATGAAATGGACATTAATTTTTAATTAGGTATTTCTGCACAGAGGTAGAACTCTTTAGACTTTCAGGGCTGGATGGGACAAATGTAATTTGAAGAAACTCCATTTGTGATGGATAATCTTGTCTTCTGACTGCAGTATTTTGTGAGTTCTAGAACAGCAGGTTTTATACATTTAGCATTGCATTCTTGACAAAGTGCCTCTGCAGCTGACTGGGCACTGAACTGGGGGGGTTTGAAGGATTGATCTTAATGGGAAGAAGGTGAATCACAGTGGGTGTGCCTTATGGTATGTTTACTTCTAGGGGAGTGTACTGCGGGCAGTACCTACAGCCCTCAGCAGGCATTTACATCTTTTATAAGTGTGTGTGACTGAAGGAGTCCAGCATATGACTGAGCGGACGCAGAAGGTTATTGACTTGTCAGCAGAAGACCCAGTTTTCGCCTGCCTGCTCCAAGTATAAACTTCTCTTTCTTTGTTCTTGTTGATTCACATGGGTGTAAGAAGGGAGGAGGACATCTGAGGATAGAATTAATGCAAGTAATTTGTTTGTTTCTGTCTTGCATGGAAAATATTGGTAGCAATGTGCTTCCAGTTCCAAGGTCTAAGCTTTGCAGTTGGAGAAGCGTTTTCTTTCAATATGATGAATGTCACAGAAAGAGCTCTTACTTACCTTTGTTTTTGTCATTTGCACTTTGGTTCAAGCTTGTAAAAGTTTAGGTTAATGGGTAACCAGGGGCAATAGGCATAAGTTTTTAATTTTATTTTCTAAAGGGATTTTTTTCCTCCTAGAAAAGTAGATTTTCCTTCTTTAGTATCTTTATAGTGGGAGTTGCACATTTTGCTGGAGTTACTTGCTTCCAGAGGTCTCTCTTGCAGAGAGGTCTGACAGGTCAGAGGAAGATCTGGGTTGCTGATGCAATATGGAGACTTTTCTGACATTTTCTTAATCTGGTGATATTACCACAGAGACGAGCAGAGGCTTTCTTGTGTGATAGCTCATTATTGAGATAGGTGTTTTGCCTAATGAAATCTAAACCAGCCCCATGAGCAGCCAGCACTGTTGGGCATTGCTTTGACAGGTGTGCTTTGTCTGTGTTTGTACATAGGATGGTGATTGCCAAGGCATGGGCTCTGAAGAGGCATTTTGATGGTTTTCCCAAAACCAGTGACTTCGACCTGAAAAAGATAGAGCTACCAAATCTAAAGGATGGAGGTGAGCAGAGTGCTGCTTGTTATTACTAATTTTTCTGGAGGTTATATGATTACTGATGTGTGGCTGTGGAGCTATAAAACTGCATGTTTCTCTTTGAAATTTGAAAAATGCTGGCTTGTTTCAAGTCATACACCTTAAGGGAGAAGGACTATCGCTGAAGAAGTATACTGATGGAGTTGGTGGTTTCAAAGCCACCTTGTCTTCTGATGAGTCCCTTAGAAACAATGATTGAATTCTAAGTCCATTACACAGCAATTAGGGCCTACCTTTCACAGTTTCTGCTACCTGATCACACTTGCTGCCCGATGACAAAGACATTGGAATGTGTTTGCAAATGGAGAAAATCACCATGAAGAAGTGATGTGGCCTCAAAACCAACAAACACAAGAAGACAATTTAATGCAGAGCGAGATGTGGACTGTGACTCAGAACCACTGAAATAACTGTATTAAGTTCCTAGCATGTTTTACTAGTAACATGTTTTTATTTACTTTAATTTTCAAAATCCTTTGGAAAAAGATGGAGAACATGATACCCTATAGGAGTTGGTTTTCAGTGGAGTTTTTCTGATGCTGATGGAGAAAATATTGAGGATAGTGTTAGGGGAGAGCAGAGTGACTGCACTGGGAATGAGCCTGCAGCTGAAAGACGTCAGGGCTGCAGTCAGTGAGGGTTGATCTTTTATTTCAAGAAGAAAGATGGTAAGATTTCTGCCTGCATTCAAAATATTTTTTTGTTATTCCTTATCTTATTTTATCTGTTGCAACAAGAAGAGATATTGAATATAAATAGAAAAAAAAGACAGTTTTTATTCCTGTGTTTCTCTGTTTGGAGGAGATTAAGGAATATGATAATTTATCATCATATCAATAGCAAGAGCTGTTGGTAAAAGAACGAACTTTGATTTTTGGTTTCACATGGACATTTGTACTGTATTTCTTTGAGACTCATCCCACCATTTGTCAGTTACAGAATTTGCCACACTTTAAAAGGTGTGTAGAAGGAATTGTCCAGAAGGATATTAAAGTACCAATTATGTTTACAACTGAAATATTTGAAAATTGATTTCTTCTTACACTTACAAATACACTTTAAAAATTCATGCGTGTGGCTATTTAAGAACATGAAGTATTTTTTTCCTTCATATTTTAATCCCGAAAGCAAAAAGAGGCATAAGTTCACACTACAGTGACACTTGGAAAGGCGATGTTATGTTACATGGCTTTTCTGCTCACTCTTGAGTAATGGGAAGGTACTTAACATCTGAGTACATTTCCAGCTAGACCCCTGCAGCACAGGCAAAGAAAAATTTTAGCAGGTGGAGATGAACCGCCAAAAGTGCTGTGGAAATGAGAAGTTTAAAACATGTTTAACAACAGTCTTTCCCAAGAACTAGTGTTGTTAGACAGTAAAGTGGATTAGGCTATTTAGAAAATAGAAACTAATGCTTTCTCTTTAAGGCAGACAATTAGTTTGTGTTTGACCTGTGCCACCCTCTTCTGGCTGAATCATGGGATGACATTTTACATATATCGAAATTAAATGAGAATTGTTTTTAGGAATTCTGGCTGCTTCACTCTTCTGTAGAGAAAGGAGATAGATGCAAAATTGCAAGATTGAAAATGAGATAGTTTGCTAAAGCTACACTGGGGAAATTTTCTTTTTCAACAGCATACCAATAACCTAAAACTAAAGAATGTCGTACTTGTTTCTGGTAGGTTTTTCCTAAACAAAGAAGGGATAAGGGGGACTTTGAGCAGTCTGGAGTTCATATCAATTTAGTTTGAAGATTGGATGGTGGAAACTACTCTCTACTGCACTGATAATATCCAGGAATTTCTTTGTCTTTTGTTGCAGAGTTGCTGCTTGAATCAGTGTTTCTCAGTGTTGATCCTTACATGAGGTATACCTTTTTGTCCTTTCTGAATTTCTGGCTAAAACATCTCATTTGAATTGCCATTTATACCTCAAAACAGCAGTGGGCAGCACCCACTGCTGTTATCAGTGTTCCAATGCCTTTGTGTTCTGTTTCAAAAATGTATGTGGATTACAAGACTCACTATATGGAACTGTGCCAGATTTAACTAGATGTTGGGGTAACATTTCTGCTGCCCTAGACTTTTCTTGGAATCAGCTGTTGTTCCTTGTCATGTCTTCAACTGGAATGCAATGTACTCAAATGAGACTGCAGCCTTGTAGCAGTTCCTGCTTAATTTAACTTAGCAAACTTGTACTTAAGGACACACATTTTGTTGGACATTGCTGGTATACCCAATAGGGGGTAGTTGAAGCACAGGGAGACTGAGTAATTTGAAGAGGCATTGTGGACACTAAATTCAGAGATAGTTCTCTGGGTCTCACGCTTCTTGTACAGATGGACCATGCTGTGGAGATTATTGCTATCATCCTGCTAGCATTCCTGCCCAGGATGCCCAGGTAGCTGGCTCTGAGAAGCATTGGTCATGTTGTTACAATGACAAGGTAGTTGATACCTGTTAACAACAGATACTCTCTGGGTCGAACAGTTGCTACTGCTTCCTAGTGTGTCTGGAACGTTACTAAAGTTTCACGCAGTAAACTCTGTTTGCCTGTGTTGCAGACCTTACAGTCGAAGGGACATGAAGGAGGGTGACATAATGATAGGCACACAGGTTGCCAGGTAAGACCTTCAGTTGCTGTTATCAATGTGCATGGCAGATCAGAACAGGAGTGTGCTGACACTCCAGACATCTGCAGCCTATGTTACCCCTCCTTGACTTGAGTCTACATACTTCTGCTACTGATGTTCTTACCACTAAGTGGAATGTGTTTTTCCTCTAAGAATCTCTTTTGCTTTTCTGGAGAGCATATATACCTGTGGTAAAATCTGTATGTTGTTTCTGGTGATAATGTCTTCAAAGGCAATTTTTACAAGTATAAAGGACCAATCATTGTACATGGCACATTTTGACCATCACATTTTAAAACGTGATGTGTTAGTAGCTGCATGTCTGCAACCATGCATGCTGTCTACTCCAGCTGAAAATATCTCTGCATCACAGCTCGAGCCAAAGGATTATTTAACATTAAATCCATCCTTTTCCCAAGCTTATGGTAATGTAGCTGCAGATGTTTCCCTCTGTCGGTTTGTTCCTGCTGTGTTGCCTGTAAGCTGCTGCCAAGGAACATCTGTAGCCTTTGACTCTTGCATTTCTCTGCAGAAACATTGAGGGCTGGGATAAATTAACAACCAAGTCTGATGAACAGAAGGTCAACTGCTTCTAATGATTCTAAGCTGCTTATCTACCCCTTTCCAAAACAGTTTTCTTGTTGAGCTAAGAAAGTGGAATTTTCATTTGGCACAGAGATGCTAATATGGATATTTCTCTGATTTTAGATATGCTTTTTATCTGGTTTCATTACCCCAAGAGGTTCCATCTTCAGGATCTTCAATTTTTAAATGAGGTGCAGGTTGTCTGAGAACAGACAGCCTATCAGCAACTCCTTGCTGTTCCATGCTTTAATCCCAACATCCTCTTTCCTGCATTCTAACTCACAGAAGCCTGGTCTGATCTCAAAGCAAACTGGTGCTAATCAAAGAAACAGTTGGCACTTGTGTGTGAAAATTTGGTTTATTGTGGGCAGGGCTAAATCTAAAATCATCTTTCCAGTATTTCCCTCATGATAAGAGCTTGTAGACATTTCAGGAAAAACACTTAACACCTATAGCATCAGCAGGTGTGGATTAAAAATCATGTGAAATATTTCTTTTCTGAATCACAGGAAGAATGGAAGAGCCAGTATTGATTTGTTTCTGACAGGATGTGATTTTGGTTTTGGTTTTTTGTGGTTTTTTTTTTTTTTTTTTAATTTTATTTTATTTTACTTTTTAAACAGGGTAGTAGAAAGCAAAAATCCTGCTTTCACAGTGGGGGCCTTTGTCGTGGCTGGCAGGGGCTGGAGAACTCATTTTATCTCTGATGGGAAAGACCTACAACTTCTTCCTTCCAATTGGCCGGAATCGCTCCCCAAATCTCTAGCTCTTGGAACAGTTGGCATGCCAGGGTAAGTTTGGAGATGAAAGGGCAACTATCCCCTGGATTTTGGTGCACAGGAGGTTTCTTCCTGTTTGTATTGACCTTTGTCTTGTTCTACCAGCATACTGCCTATTCACGCTGCTAAAAAAGGCATGCTTCTGGATACTCTGCGCCTGTATAAGGCATGAAGTTTATCCCATCCTCAACATCAGAGGAGATTTGCCTTGGAGATTATTGTGTCTCTCCTTGAGGAGCTGTAATAGGTCAGAAAGAGGATCCAGGAAGAGCTGGAAAGAATCTAGTTCAGTCTGTGTTAAACTCAGTGGAAAGTCTCAAACTTCACTGGCACGTGGACTAGTCTGCTTTTACTGATTGTGCTCTGTTGCTCTCACTGTATTTCCAGAATCAACCCCAAAATGCAAAAGACAGATGCTGTATCATGCAGCAAAATAGATGTTCTTTAAATTGCTCTGCAGCAGACAAAAGTGCTGTGCTTTGGAATCTGTATATACTATTTGAATCTGTCAATCTGTCAGTCATCTGCTTGCATTTCTTACTTCATTCTCTGTAATTTTTAATGGGACTTTGGGAGTCCTAATGATCTGGAAGGCTTTCAAAATTATTGTAAAATTGTGTGTGGTGGAGAACTTCTCAGGTTTCATTTTAAGATCAGTCTAGATGCATGTTTTTTCTAGATGTCTTATAGAGGAATTCAGTTAGCTCTTTCAGTTGAGACCAGGTGGGAAGCTCTGAGCTTGAATTTAGAAATTAGAAGACTTCTCTGGGATTCTGGACCCAGAGTTCCTACAGATTACTAATGCACTGGTGACACCTGAAGTACAGTTTCCAGAAAGACGCTACAAGAAAGACTTTGAGTTGCTGGAACATATCCAGAGAGGAGTGACAGAGCTGATGAAGGACCTGGAGCACAAGTCTCATGAGAAGCAGCTAAAGGATCATGGGACTTGTTGAGCGTGCCACTTATTGGCAGGCTCAAGGAGACCTTACTCTTCTCTACAACTACCTGAATGAGGTTGTAGCCAAATGGGGGTGACTATCTTCTTGCAGGTAACAAGTGGCAGGACAACAGGAAATGGCCTTAAGCTTCATTAAGGGATGTTCAGGTTGGACATCAGGAAGAATTTCTTCACAGAAGAGTTTGTCAAGCATTGAAACAGACTGTCCAGGGAAGTGATGGATTCACTGTCCCTGAAGGTACTCCAGAAACAACTGGATGTGGCGCTTAGAGCTAAGGTTTAGTTGACAAGGTGATAATTGGTCAAAGGTTGGACTCAGTGATCTTGGAGGTCTTTTCCAACCTTAATGATTCTGTTTCACCCAGTAGCCATAGCACAGTAGTCCTCTAGAGCAGTGAGCCCATCAGCAAGCTTTTTATATTTTTTCTGCCCGCTTTGATTTGTGATGAGTATAATTTAATCTAGTAGATACCAGTTGGCAACTGACCTCTGTCTACGTTGGATTTCCTATCTCTTCCAGTATGTAACTGAGTTGTCACAGAGTTATCTGTGCTTTTCCTTCAGACTAATGAGCACAACAAAAGCTGTTTTCACCTTAGAGAGATTTCTGCCTCAGCAATCTCTTTCCCAGCAATCCTCTTTCTGGGATGGCTGTGAAAAAGCCAAATTAAGAAGGTTGGATTAAGTTTTGGATTTCACAATATAGGAAAACTTAATCTTGTGCTGGTAGTGACTATATTTTTGATCTGTGTGGTCAAGTAATGTGTGTGTCTGTCATCTTTTATTCCTCACTGAACATTCTTTAATTTTCTTTGCAGCCTCACTGCATATTTTGGTCTGCTGGAGGTCTGCAAGATGAAGCCAGGAGAGACAGTCCTGGTTAATGCTGCAGCTGGTGCTGTGGGCTCTGTGGTGGGGCAGCTTGCTAAAATTGGGGTGAGTGGCTTGAACTGCTCATACTTGCTGCTGAGAAGACATAGCTGTTAAACAGGGTGACAGGGCCATGAATGATCATCGAACAAGCATCCCTGAAGGCATGCCTACACAAGGGTCTTGAGATGGAAAAGCTCCTGAGTACATAGCAAATCTAGCTGGATGCTTCAGGAGCTCAAATACTGATAACAGCCTTACTTAAAGAGTGCACCCTTCAACTAGCACACTGAGTGTCGGCCTCTGTTGTCAGGGGATGTTTATAAATGTTTTTCTCCTTTCCTTGCAGGGCTGCAAAGTGGTTGGCTGTGCTGGCTCAGATGACAAGGTTGCCTATCTGAAAAAAATAGGCTTTGATGAAGCCTTTAATTACAATACTGTTAAATCTCTGGATGAGGCACTGCGTAAAGCCTCTCCTGATGGCTATGACTGTTTCTTTGACAATGTAAGTTCAGAGAGAAGGCCTTTCCTTGAGCATCTGTCATTTTCTTTAAACTGTAGCAGGAACTCAATATTGTAATCATCTAATTGAAGTCTACACCAGGATTTCAATGTGGAGATCCATTTAATCAAGCAATGGTGTCTGTAGGAACTTACTGCTTTTCTGTTCCCTTCCCACACATATTTCTGCAGCTGACTTGAGCAGTAACAGAAAGGACAGAACCAAAAAGGCAAAGCTGGATTGTTGACAGTGTTTGTAAATGGAGAGAGAGGTTTTACTTCACTCCCTGAAAAGTCTGGCACATTTTGGGAAGTGACAGTCACAGTAACATGAAACTGATCCAGTCCATTACTGGCCCCACCTTTGACCACAGGCAGTTCTCTGCTGTTGCTGAAAGGGGAGTGAGTGTGGATGGTTCAACATTATGTGGTCATGGGGGCTGCCTTGGTACCTGAAACAAAACAGTAGCAAGGCCCACTTGCAAATCTACTGCAGCAGCCCTCAGAAAGTTTCTGACATCTTCCAAATATAGCTGGAATTAATGGGGACAATGTACTGTTCTTGATAGGTGTTGAATGTGAACATCTTGTTTTGAAGGCTAAGAAAATTTAACAGTATGGATGCAGTTAAATTGTGTCAGTTCACTTTCAAGATAAAGAGCTACACCTGTTTCTTTTGTTTTCCTAATACAGTTAACATGTCTCATACCTGATAAAAAATATATCTGGCCACAGGGGTATTAGCTAGTATACTGGCTTAAACCCCCTGGCTAACTGCCCGGTTTAAAAGAAGCCATCTTTAGCATGTCTTTCAGAAGTGCTTCTGCCAATCCTGGGATGAGGGCCCTGGTGTTTTGCCTTTCTCTGGCAATTGAAAGGAGTGTTTGGTGTCAGGGCAAAGTGCTTGTCTCTGTGGCAGGAGCTAAGGTCTTAAATAGGTTTTTTGGTCTTGTCCATTCCCTTAATTTTTACTTCTAACTTTTGTGCAGAGCTCCACACAGCAGTATATTTTCTCACAGCTTTTCACTATTAAAAGTTTCTTTTCACAGCACATCCCTATTTTGGAGATGAGAACCATAAAGTAAAAAGTTTGCATCACCATGATATAAAGATGTAAAATTGCATAGTGGTGGGAAAAGCAGAGTTGGTGCTTCTTAGCACTCTTAGGAGGAGGGATCTATGTGCTAGTCCTGCCTGATGCTTCCAAACCAAGCTTCCTGAAGCAGATTTGGAATTAAAACTAATTCCATACATTCATAACTCATTTTTAGAAGAGTGAGATTGAATCCTCATAGGTCTGTGTAAATCCAAGGGTTTCTGCAGCCACCAAGTCTTTGGGGTAGTGGAAGTTGCTTCCCCCGATTGAACCTCTTGGTGCAACAATGCCATGTTGGCAGATTTTGGCAGCCAATGCTGAACACTGGATTGTCTCTAATGCTGCACATGCTCTGGTTCTTGTAGGTGGGTGGAGAATTTGCCAGTGTTGCTATCAATCAAATGAGAAAATATGGAAGGATTGCAGTCTGTGGCGCAATCTCTCAGTACAATGACTCTGTGCCTCAGAAAGGTGAGGGTCTTTATTGTATCTAAAGTGATTTTGTCTTTGGTGATGGCAGAAATACATAATGATAGTCTACTGTTTACTTCCCTGGGCCATTTGAGTGTATGTATGTGTATACATTTGGGTAACTAGCTACTGCTGTGGGACATGTGGGACACTGGGACCATGCTCCTTGTGTGTACATGCTCTCATCCACCACACTGTCTGATGAACATCAGCTGATTAGGAATTAAGGAGTGGCTAAGATACTTAAAACAGGACTCCACATGGCCCTATGCAGATATAGATCAGCAGGTGTGATGTCATGATGCCATTTATACAGTAGTATGTACTTTAAGATGAGATAATGGTTTTCCTTCACGTTTTTAGCTGATGCAGCTTAAGCTTTCTGGATTGGTTTTCTTTTTCCAGTAAGATTTCAGGTACTAATAAAATTGCTGAGAAATGTGGCTGAATGAATATTCATTTTCAATAGCATTAAATTTCCAGATTTGCATTCTAAAATGAATTGAAGGACTGTATTCTCTTTGGTGGCTGACTGGCTTTGGACTGTCAGATCACTTTAAAAACATGAAACAGGCTTTTGGTAATGAGGAGGCTATCAGACATTTTTGTGACTGAGGAAACTGTTTTTCTAGAGTTTATAACTCAGATCCTGAGAGTTAGAGAGAGCATGAGAGTCTGTCAGGCTATCAAACAAGCTGTTAAAACAGTGTTTTTAAGATTCAGCTTAAGTCTCTCAGGTGAAGCTGAGGCTACTTTATTTCTGAATGAAATAAATTCTGTTTTCAGAACTGTTTAGTTCCACAGCTTTAGGGATCAGGCCTTTGTCTCCCTAGGTGGCTGTCCATGAATCTTCAGTCTTTTGTGCTGGAAATTCTCTTTGGAAAATCTATCTGTTGCTTCTGGCTGAAAGGAAGTGATTCAGTGGTCTTTACTGGCTAAAAGCTCACTTTATGCGTCGGGACTTATTCTGAACGAAACTGATATTGCAGGTGGCTTGCTGGTTCTTTTCTCTTGCAGGGCCTTATGTGCAGCTTCCCATGATTTTCAAAGAGCTTCAAATGGAAGGGTTTCTTGTGACGCGATGGAACAACCGCCGGGAGGAAGGTCTGCAGGCCCTGCTGAAGTGGATCATGGAGGTAAGGAAGGAAGGGGCAGCTGTTTGTAAGGTGTATACTCACACTGCAGGGTCCAGCTCTGCAAGAGGTCTCTTGACATAGCTGTTTAGGTGAGGTCACAGCATAATGCTTTCCTTCTCCCTGCCTTGATCCTTGAGACTCTTGGGGACACTTAAACTATAGTAGATATGCCTGGTCCGTTCTGTTTTGTTGAGATGTGTGATATCAGCTTGTAGACTCAGATATAATCCAGAATACATGTAGGCTTTGAAGAAGCATGCTTCCAGAATAATGCAAAAATACTTATCTGGTAATGAAGATTTTCACAGTTAGAGTAAATTGCTGTATCTCTCATTCAGTCACTTGTAGTATGGGCCAGGGTTTCCATTGTAGTATTGTGCTGAAGTTACTGGCAAGAATGAATTTATAGTATTAGGAGCTGGGCTTTAAAGGGATTTAATAGGGAATTTCTTGTATTTTATTTTTCTAAGTGGAGGCTGAGTTAGTAACCGAGTTCATGGCTGTGAGAAGTTTGTGAGGGAGACCAGTAAAGGCTAAGAGGCTCTAGCTTTTACAAACATGAGGTTTTGGGATGGATCAGGTTTTGATCATTGGATTTGCAATTCCATACTTCTGTATGGGTAGAGACAGGCCTGGTTTCGGGTAAATGATCCCCTACCTGTCAGTTGTTTGGGGACCAAGTAGCAATAAATCTGTCCTGATACATTTTTACAGCAGTGACTTTTACCTCCTGTTATGACTCCAGGTAAAAGGTTTTACAACAAAAGGAGATCTTCACAAGAGTCCACCTGGTTTTGCAGTTATCCTGTGCATGCCAGCTTGCATGTTTCAAATGAAATATATATGCTGGAGAAAATGTTGCTGCAGTTTATTCTGTTTTGGTGGATGAAAATTCAGCAATTTTCTTTCTTACTTTTGACAGGGGAAGATGAAGTACCATGAACAAGTCACTGAAGGATTTGAGAACATGCCAATGGCTTTTATAGGAATGTTAAAAGGAGAAAATATTGGAAAAGCTGTTGTAAAAGTGTGAAGATCAGATATTCCTGGGAGACTGGCACAGCAGAATGTGATTCTGTCACATTCTGAATGCTTTTAATTCACTTGTCAAATCATGTGATCAGTATGTTTCAATCACTTTGCTAGATGTTTGTTGATGGTAACTTCTGTTAATAATTTGACTAATAAGTCTAAGTATATTCCAGTTGCTTTGCTTGTGAAGAAATTGAGACTTGCTTCCCAGAGCTACACAAAACAAAGTGTCTTAAAATTGCTGAAAATCAGACCTGTAGCAGATTTGATAATAGCTTGAACTTTTCTATGAGCAGGCTTGTAGAAAGGAAAATCAATTTGAAAAGCTTTGCTAACTGATGGCACATTTAATTCTTACCCATTGATTTGGCCCAGAACTTTGCAAGGGGGATTTTTTTTAACCCATATCAAGGAGCGGAGAGCAAACTAAGCTAACAACAGCTGGGGATTCCAGCTTCACCTCTAGCTAGCTTTTTAATAATTTTTTTCATTAAACAGTGTATCTATCTCAGTTATTCTGAGAATATGGAAAGGAAAAATAAATATCCTAATGTATACTTGCCTTATCTTATAGTTATATTTGTGCAATACTATCACTTCTTTATGGTTAACGCAGAAGAGCTAAAATAGTACAAGGACTTGTTTATCCCAGCAGATCTCAATGCAGGTGATATGGATAGATTACTAATTTTCTTGAGAAACTTGTCATTGGTGTCCAAGCTTGGAGCTGACTTTGCCATAGTGTTTACCCTGGCTCTCCTGGAAGGTGAGATGAATATGATGGCCCTACTGTGTTAAATTGGTGTTCAGCACACACAATGTGGCAAACGAAGGAGATAACAGAGATTAGCAACTGTAGATATCTTAGATGTTCTGAAAATTAACAAGGACCTGTTACTATGGGATTCATAGAGGCACTGAAGGTGATTGTGATCCATTTTCAGTCACTGTGGAGGACTTCTTCATTAGTTTGAAGGTTTCATTACTGATCCGTGAAGAGAGATCCCAAGCAGTCATATTATCTTTGCAGTGCCAGGATTAGATGCTCTGTATGTCAACAAAAAGAGATCACTTACTTAAGATGTAGATTGACAATACTTGCTGAGTGGACTTAACAAAACACACCCTGAAATGCAGATCAGCTGGCCACTGGGGAAATAATGAACCTCGGCACAAGTGGGTAAGAGGTTCTGGTAGCTTCATTGTGTTTTCTGAGGAGAATGAATTGACAGTTTGAGTGAGTTCCAGTGCTGTGGTTTTACACTGACCACTGAGGAAGATCTGTGGACTAATACCATAGCACATCACATAAAGTGGTAAACCAAAAAAGGGAACTTCTTGTCATTAGGCTTCAGATGCACGGACTAGAGGTGTGCTGTTGTGTGGTAGCTCTTTGTTGAGGAATTTTGCACAGCAAGCATAAGGTGTTAAGCAGTTAAACCATGACTCTAGAAATAACTATATGTATAAATGAAGAGCTATTTAGCCAACAAATTATGAAGCCTGCAACTGTTTACATAGAGTTGTAGAAAGATTTGTCAGTTAGAATAATCCTGGCTCAGCCTGCTTCCTCCTAAAATATTGATCTGTACATTCCCCTTGCTGTGTGCAGATTTTATGCTTCATAAATAGCAGTTGATTTTGCAAGGCTGTTTAACCATTAAAATATAATTTTTCTGTGTAAAACCAACACCACCGAGCCTCTGAAATTTTCTGGGGAATATAGCTGTATCCTCCTGAAATTCCAAGTTTTCTATTATACGTCTGTAACACTGCCACCAGATGAATAATGACAGTTATAATGACAATTATCCCTCATTGTCTCGCACTGTTTGGAGGTCTTGCAGTAGTTTCTTACTGTAAGTCTTATTGTCCTCAAAGTTCTAGGTTTGTGGAATAATACCTGGATTTTTCCACATGTTGAAAGTAAAACAGAAATATTACAAATTTTGGGGTTTTTCCTTGTAGCACTGGCACAAGTCAGGATGAAGGTCTCTCTGTTTCACCCTGCTAGTGAAGCAAGCTAATCCTATGAGTACAGCCATGGTGATGAAGTTAACAAGGTGCCAAGGTCCAGCCTAGAACAAAGACACAGAAATGTGTTGTTGGGATTGGCTTTTCTGCCAGTACATGGTTCTGTGTTTTTAGGGGCACAGCGTGGGTTGTACCTTGCAGGCAGTCCAACCTATCCTCTGACAGCTGCACAGGGCCTGTGAGCAGCACTCTGCCAGGCACCCCCTCTTCTAACATTATCACTCTGCAGCTGATCTTAAAGGCTTGCTGATAAGGGGTGAGCTCTAGTGGTGCCACTGGCTGTCAGAAGGTGTTCCAAGGTCTTGCCTGGGCCTAGGTCAGTTCAACAGTTCTCCACTGTGTGTGTGCAAAGGTGGAAAAGGGTGTCAGCTCTGCCCGAGGTGCAGTGGTCATTTTTCCATCACTTTGCAGCTGGGGCTATTTGATACTCTGGTCTTTTTCTGCTGCTTTTCTCCAGTCCACATGGTCATGTGTGTGCCACTATAAGTTACAGCTTGCAAGTAGGGTGACAGTGGGATTTGAGACTCTATTATCCCAGTTAATTGAGGATGTAATATTTGAGAGCAAGAGGAAGAGTTTATTTTACCTTAAATGTAAACAGCTGCAGGCTTCGTGATTTTTGGTTAAGTAGCTCTTCATTTATACATATAGTTATTTCTAGAGTCATGGTTTAACTGCTTAACGCCTTATGCTTGCCTGTGCTAAATTAAGCAGTCTCTAGAGTTATACCAGGCTAATAAATGCATAACTTTTTGTCCTGTTCCTAAGCAACATCAGACTGGGGCTGGTGGCAATAACTTGTTTGAGCTCAGGACATAGTGGGTACCTCCTTGAGGAGTTCACCATGGCCTGCCACACCAAAGGTGGCCTCTGAAAGCACTGGGAATTGTTGCAAAGGGCCGTGGGTTGTTGAAACCAGGGAGCTATCCCTGGAATCCATTGCTGCCTGATGAGTTTCTCTCATAGTCCTCCCCGGGTCAGTGCCCACAGGAAGGGTCATGACACACCATGGCCCAGCCACAGCATCCATTTCTATGAGGTGAGATCTGTTCCCCAGCTAGATCAAATCCCACCTTAAATCTGCCACCACCTCTGCCTGTACTGGAGCAAGCAAGCCATACCTCTGATCCTTTGCTTTTATCTTGCTCCTATGACCCCTTACTTAAATTGTTCACCTCCACCATCTGCTCCAGACAGGTTAGCTTGCTGCTGGCCACTACCTACCGTATAGGGAGATCCCTCCTGTCCCTATCCCCAACCCATCATCACTAGCTCAGTGTAGGCTCAGCCTCCTTTGGAGCAGCCCTGCAGAGTAGTGCTACAACTGCCCATTGTGTTTTCCTTATCAGCAGGATTAACAGGTACAGTACTATTCAGTACTATTCATGGTGTGTGTCCTTGCTCTCCCCCTGAGCAAATGTCATGGCCTTGTTCAAGTAGAGGGGAGATGACCCAAGCCTAGTCTAAAACTCTTCCTCCTATGCCTTCTAATGCTTAGCTTCACCACTCCCTAGAGTCTGTGTATACCCCTGTTACATCCATGACAAATGCACTTCAATTCCTGTAAGCCAGGCAGATGGTAGGAACCCACCTTCCCCCATGCATTCCCTTCTAGCCCATTGCCTCAAGGTACAGCCATCACCCCAGCACTGTCAGAGAGGTACAAACACAAGGCATTCACAGAGCCTGCCTGTGTACACACACTGTATAAAACCCACAGACAGCAGTGGCCACCTTGTGGTAATCTGTATGGCACAAGCTTGAGTTTGTCAGCTGCAGGTAGAAATAGAACTTTGTGCAGCTCTCATGCCTCCTTCACCTTTTCTGTCTATCAACCTGGACTGTAGGAGGAAAAACTGCATTTCAGGTGGATGTTCATCTCCACTATCTCCTGAGGTGTTTCCAAGTTTCTCAAACTCACCTAGTTTATTCTTACCAAGGTTTTGTTACTGGGGAGGCTTCAGGGGTGGCTTCTGGTGACGACTAGAAGCTGCCACCTCATCAGATAGACCCAGTGACAGCCAGCTCCAAAGGGGACTTAACCAATGGCCAAAGCCAAGCCCTCTGTGATATGAGTGTAAATAAAAGCTCTAAACTATAGTGGTAGCGAGAAAGGAACAAAAGCATCTGTTCCTTCATATGGGAAAAAGCATCTTGCACCTTCACCAGGTCTCAGACTCTCCTACCCTTCACCAAGGGCCAGGGACTAGCACAACAGAGTTAATCCAGCAAGGATTTCAACAATATGCTCCTCAAGCCAATTCCTTTGGTGGCTGAAAGCTGCGTGTCAATAGAGCACAACACAGAGGAGCTGCTATGCCAGTTGTCATTGGTAAAAAAAATATGTAATTTTTAGCTTGGTAGATCCAGCTAGTTATAATGTATGAACAGTTAAGAAATTAAACATTGAAATTATTACCAATACTCTTACTGGAATCATTCCAGAGGGGAATTAAAGTCTTTGTTCAGGTCAAGGAAAGAAGGGAAAGCAGATGGCTAGCTGTAGTTGCAGTTAGGTTGACTGCTGCAAGAGATGAGTGGTTGAGCACCTCACATGCCTGACACACAGCCCTTTCAGAACCCCTGGATGAAGGTAAGGAGTGTCACTATGCCACTGCAATTTGATCAAGCACAGCTCACATGTCCACTCACTGTGACCTCTTGGCCCTTCCTTTGATGTTAGTCCTCTCTCATTAAGCTTAATTATTCCAGCTATGTGTTTTAATTGCTATACTCAAAGAAGTACTTCTCTTCCTGTTGGCCAGCCCATTATAAGCAAGCTATATAACAGGCCTGCAGACAAAAACATCCTGTTTTTCTTGTTTGACAGCAGGGGACAGATCCCAGCTATTTCACAGCCAAATGACAGACTGCAGTCATTGCTTGAGGGGCAAAACTTCTTCCTGAAACCCTTATTCCCAAAAGAAACCTTTCTATGTTGTTTTTTCTCTGCCATGTACATCAAGTCTACCAAACATTCAAGTCAGTTGGTATCTACCCACTTCCCTCTTACAGGCATCTTTGCAGATCATTGGATCAAAGCAGCTAATTCTGTTCATGCAAGAAGCAGACCACAGAGTTTAATGAAGGAGTGAATGCTGTGCTACTGCCTGGTGTCACATCTTTTCATAAAAATCCTCTCTTTGAGATTTTTCCTCTGCTGGGAAGCTGAGGCCCCAGAAAGAGAATGTAAACAATGGTTATCTGCTGCTGTGGAATGCAACAGGTGCACCTGTGATTGGCTCATGTTCCATATTTACAATTAAGGGCCAATCACAGGACCAAGCTCTCTGGGACAGATTGACAGAGAGCTCTCTTGGTTTTAGATTCCTATTCTATTCTTAGCATAGCAGCTTCTGAACTTTTTTCTCTCTATTCATATTAGTACAGTCATAATGTATTATATATCATAAATTAATAAATCCAGCCTTCTGATCATGAAGCCAAGATTCTCGTCTATCTCTCTCACCCTGAGGAACCCTTGCAAAACCATGTAACAGCCTGGCACACAGCAATACTAGCCTCACACCTTCACACAGAAAAACAAACGAAAAAATGCACCTAGCCAGCTCTCTATTACTTAATACTTGTGGGAGGGCATATGCCCTAGGCTTTAGCAAGGATATTCATACCCATTCCATTTAGAACAAAACGTTTATTTGCTATACCTAGGCTTGTTAAAGACTGAAACACACACCTTGCCTGCTGAAAGATTCAAGCCAGTTCCCATCCTGAACTAGGGTTCTCTCCTCCCAGGGTTCCTAGGAACCCAAGCTCCTTACATAAAACCAAAACAAAGCATAGGCTTTGCTTTCCGGAACCCAGGCTCCTTACATAAAACCAAAACAAAGCATAGGCTTTGCTTTCCATCACCTGTAATGGCGAGGACCAACTACAGTCACGTGCTGGTATAACTCTGCATTTGAGGACTATGTGTTATTTCCTTTAAAAAGAAAGTTCACCTAACATGGAAATCCTCACTGCATATTCCTCAAAGAGCCAAGCCTTAAAGAACCTCTTTGAAATTAGGCTATGCAAGTTATTTTCATCACAGTATGCCTACATACCAGTTCTTGGGAGGGGAATATACTGCAGCACAGGAAGCTGAACTCACTGCCCTTTTAAGAACTGCTTTGCAGCCCTTGCTTCAGCACAAGAGATATTCCAGCTATTCTGGTTTTTCCAATCACAACTTGTATTTCCAGTCACTGTCACCTGGATTGTCCAAGGCTACTGCCGAGTATAATTTTACTAAAAAACTAAGCAAAGTATTAAGTTAAACTCCACACACAAGCAGCAAAGCACCACTGACCGCGCTTTTCCCCTGCAACAACCTTGTCTGGGGTCTTGCCTCAGCAGAAATACTGTATGTGGTAGCACACTTCAGTATTATTTAAGAATGAAGCAGGATGCCAGGGCCTCTTATTGAACTTCATCTGGAACTTTCAGCAGGAATTTTTTTAAGCTTTCTTGTTCACAGTTACTGCCCAAAGGGATTAAGTAGGCCATGCAGAAACTGCTTTCAAAAGCAATGCCTGCTTGCAGATAGTGTGTGTTCATATAGTGCCTTCTTGCTACAGCTTCATTTTATTCTCTCCTCACAAGTCTGTTCATGGCACCCACCACTTGGGATAGTGGTTTCCCATTTACCTTTGAACAGTTCAAACATGCAACTGCGCTTCTCTTCGTCAAATAGCCAGAACTAGATGGAAAACATTTTTCCACGTTCTTCTCATTGCATAATCACAACTCAGAACTTACATCCAAAAAGAGCCTTGATGGCTCACTCTCAAGTAAAGGGTGTGGCCACTTCTTGGACTAGAAAAATCTTGTTTCAAATTAGGAACTTACACATTAAGCTGTTCAAGGCCCCCAGTCCTCCAGAGTCATCAAAAAATTCATGCATACTTGTGAAGTGAGTGTAAGGCTGAGTCATGGGTGAGTTTCCTACCACAAAGACAAGAGGCTTATTCATTCCACATTGTTTGCATATGCAGCAGGAAGTCTAGGTTTTCCATGAGCAATATTCAGTGAGCAGCACAGCTCACTAAGCTGTACTCACTGGTAGCTACAGCCCTGCTCCCTTCTTCACTGAGTTTTTATACAGGACATCCAAGCCAGCAAGGAAGCCATTTTGATACAGTGGAAAAAACACTGTTCCCTTGGTTACAGTGCCAAGAGTAGGTGAATGGCAGGTATAAAAAGGCTGGCAAGTCAGCATTCATCCAGACAGCCTGATTCAAGATTGGAGTACCACAGAGACCAGTTTACTGTCCAACACAGTGTCAATTGTGTTCTGAGAGTGCAACAGAGCAATCAAAAGAAAATTACAAGAGTACATAAATCTATAATTCTCTTCACCATAAGATTACAAGTTTTACTTCTTCAGTCATTTGTTCCAGACTAATGCCTAGGAACAAAGCAGCCCAACTCAGACTAAACACACTTCTTTACTAATAGAACCAGAAGGTACACATACAAATGGCAAGGCAAATTAAAAAGGCAAAAAGAGCAAGTCCAAGTCCTACCTTGCACTTCCATGGTAGGATTGGTATAATGCTCTGGAAGGACAAGTCTTATTAGCTTTGAACTCTAAAATGCAGCTTGAAATATTTAAAAAAATCTTTTAACTAAAAAGATGTAATGAAAGAAAGAAGTATCCCACCCAGTGACTACTCTCTTTTCTCCAACTCCTCTTTTGGTATTTGTAAACTAGATTATAGCATAGTGACTGCCATCTGAGTAGGGTGGCAGCAGACTCCTCCTAAAGCAACTGTCATGGCTCCCAAGCCAACAACAGATGAGGTTGCCTTTGACAAGTTTTTGTACACAGACAGTACTCTTTTAACACAGCAAAACCTGACACTCACCTGACATTATGAAATGACTAAGCTTTTTGTTAAACACACAACAATACCCAAAAGTGAAGAGTTTATACTTTATTTTACTCATATACATGGACCAAGAAGATAGTTTGCACCATTTAATCTAGCTAGCTTGTTTATTTTTTTAAGTAGAAAAGTTGCAGGCTGCAATTTAGCCAAAGCAGTCACACTTCAATGTCTTCATAGCTGGAGATTAGAGTAGACTTTTAATGGTCTCTTCCAGCTTCTCTTTATTGGCCCCAGAGAACTCCTGCACCTGTAAAGAGAGATTGATTTTAGAACTGCATTCAATGCTTCTTAACATTAGTTGCATAGCATCCAGTCACATACACACCTATTAAACTCTGCTAAAAACTAAAATTTTTCCCACTCTCAAAACAGAGTATTTTGCAGATGTTCATATATTTATTTCCTACTCAATTCAACTCACGCAAAAGTTGAGACAGAAGACTATCAAACTTCACTTCCAGACTACCATTAATCCTGGGTCAGTATTATGTTAGACTCAAAAAGAGGCTTGAAGGGATTCTGAAGGTCCCCACATATCAAAGGCAGCTCAAAGTCACCTTGAGTTACTCAGGACCCTACCAATCAAGTTCTGGAAGGACTATTCCAAATGACCTACTCCTGTGCCTGGCTTCTCCTGTGAGAACTGATCTTCTTGCAACTTATAGAGCAGAAAGACAGGCAACATTCATCTGCTGTCTCAAAAACTGCAGCTCTGTCCTCCTGTATCTACAGGGATGGAAGGCAGAGAGCAGACTACAGGCCATGAAGCTGCTTGCTCAATACATATTGACTATCACACTGTAATCACAATTCTTCCAATGACATCACGAAGTTGCAGTTCAGTCTAACAGAACTGTCAAAGGTTCATACTGACCCCATACTGTGCTGAAAGTCACCCTACCTGTGACACTCAACTATCCAAGGTGCCATGAAACTTACACCCAGAGCACTGTTTTCCTTCAGAAAAGCCTACCTTCAGCTTGCTTAGCAAACTAAAAGCCCAAAGACAACACAATCAGCTCAGCAAGTTCATGCAGAGAGCTACTCAAACTACCCTGCACAGGCAGCACACTGTGCTGTCAGAGCACAATCTGCATCCCATCTCATCCATCTCTTGGCAGAGCAGACAAAAGAGGTCTGCTCAGTCCTTAAACAGGGACAGGACCTTCACGTCAAAGGTTATACAGCCTCTCTGTGAAATAAACTAAACAGCTGCTTGTTGTATATAACCTCAACCAGGTTAGAGACTTCTGTTTGGGCAGGATTCCATAGGCACCTATAGTAATTTCTCTCTTCAACACAAGCTGCACCCAGATAACAAACACCAGCCAAGTAAAAGGCAGGGTGCTAGGCAGATGGACAGGGTGCTAAGCAGTCTTAACACAGACATCTCACCCCACAGTCTCTCATGAAATTGTCTGTAAGATTGACCTGTAACTAACTCAGTTCCCTACCTGTGAACAACGCAGTTTGCATCACCAGTTAACTGCTGGTTACATCTGCTGTGGTACTAAGATGTAATGTACTAAGATGTAACTAAGATGCTTGCTCTCAGGAGTGCCTTAATGCTACTGGTACCATAGAGACATAATCAAGAGAAAGCAGACTAAGCAGTCCAACACTCCCAATCTTCTTTCAAGTGTATATTTTGCCTGCTCCAGTTCCAAGAAGACAGAGCTTACCTTCTCTCCATTCTTGTAGAACTGGAACGTTGGCATGCACTTCACATCACAGTGTGAAGCAACATCCTGGAAGAGACAAAAAAAAAAACATCTTCAACTGGGCATTCTTAAGTATGCTAAATTTAGAACCCACTCTAGCTGACTTCTGTTTAGGTGATGGGGTAAAGCCATTGCTGTTCAAGACAAAGCAAAAGAACTTCTGCTATTTCATCACTAGCAAAACCAGTGCAGTGTTAACATCCGCCTGAAGTAAGCCTTAAAGATCTCTTCTTCAATACTTAATTAATGCAATAGCAAAAACCTTAACCTGTACTCCGTGCTTGGAAAAAGCCAGACTTCCACATCAAAACAGATGTCGCCCTGTAAGACTCAAGAGCCCTATGGCAACTCTTGGGCTTCCATGTGATATTTTTCAAGTACCTATTAGACAATGTTGAAACTGCAATACAGCAGACATTATATTGCACTTAATTCAAGACCTAATTTAATTTTTAATGAAAGAGGAAAAAGTGCCAAGAGCAGTGGAGGGACCAGACAGATCAGTAGGTTGTGAACCATTAGGTTTAAGGAAGACTGCATCAAAGCAGCTTAAGACCTCAGACCAACACTCCCTCCCAAAATAAAGGGTCATTGCTTCCAAGTTATCCAACACATGCCATAGGACTTGAAGAGTGCTGACAACCAGCAGATAGAATTAATTTTTTTGCAGGGAAAACCTGAACAGAACAAACTTTCTAGCTAAATCCCTGTGTTTCAATTTTAACTTTAACAAAACTCTTGTTTTGTTTCAGATTTTGATTCAAAATGCATGAAGACATTTTGAATTCTTGGCTGTCACTTGCATGGAAGTCTTTAGCTGTCCTCCTTCAGGACCATCCCAGACCTTACCTGGGCATCATCCACATCGATTTCTATGAATATCACATCACCATACTTCTCACACAAACTCTAGAAAGAAATAAAAAGAACTATGCAGTTACAGTGTCCCAGGAAAGCTTCCTGAAAAGATGCATTCATATAAATGGAAAGGCTAGTGGTGCTTAAACTGCTAATGAAACATGCTTTATCATCTTAAAGCAGCTTTTTACTACCAGAGCAAAAATTTTCTGTTCTGCTGCCGACTGTTTCTGGAGGAGTCTGTGGAAATACGTTCTCCCCACAAAGACCCAATATATGCTAAGACATAGGTGGAAGGCCTTCTCTTGCAGCCTTCAGCTAATCACCCAAAGATGCTACAGCTTCTCATACCTTAGAATGAGATAACACGGCCACCTAAACACAGCTGAGGAGTTACATTGAGTGTACAGAAGGTTGCAATGCAACTGGCAGGTCTCCATGTACCCAAAATGTAGGCACCAGGACAAAAGCTAAACCTCATATTAGTTCCCAACTATACCAATGGTCAGTCTATTTCACTTGGTAGACTTAAAATTGCATAAGGCAAAAGAACTTTCCTCCATGTTCAAGGAACACAAACATTTATATAAAATTTAATGCAGAAATAAACCCAGAAAAACTACTTACGTGGAAAAAGGGCTTGATCATTTTGCATGGTCCACACCATGTGGCAGAGAAATCAACTACTATGAGCTTCTCACCAGCAGATTGCAGTTCTGCCTGAAATTCAACCTACAAAAAAAAAAAAACCAAAAAGAACACATTGATGATTTCCCCCTCCTTTCCTAAATGATACAAGACTAATCCCAGTGCTGGCTTGCTCTCAGACCTAACACACTAATCATTATGGCAAGTCTTAAACACTTAACTGGGTTATTTGTACCATCACTTGCGCTTCAGTATGAATTGGTTTTTTTGGTGCTAGCAGCAGTCAGTGTCCTATGTCTCACCAATTAGAAAACAACCACAATGCTCAAACTCACTGAATTGTGGAAACAAGCTAGAAATTCTCTACTCATGATACTCAACTCTGACAGCTCTGTGTTATCCCCAAAAAATGATCCTTAGAGATTTTATAATCCATTTTCTCATTTCATCTTGGCAGTAAGATGTTCATCTTCATCTGGAACAGACTTTCATCTGCAGAATTTGGAAAGGACAGACACAAACCTTTGTACAGTCATCCACTCTGGTGACATTTCCAATCAATGGCTAACATTAAAATAATACTGTGTGTTTTATTCTAAAGCATGTTTTTGAAAGCAACCTCATAGGATAGTTATTTTGCCAAGTGAACCCACATTTGACATCATTAGCCAAAGCAACGCTACACATACAGACTACACAAGTAAACATCCAATACTTATTCTGAGTCTTCCACTCTGTGTTGCACTTAGTCATACAAATCATCTCTGGACAATATTTCTTGGAACTAAACATCTTACATGCCATTACTCCTTTTTGCTGGTCAAAAAGTGAATGCTTTAATAGAACTGAAAGACATTAAAAGCAATAAATACTTGCATCCTAGCAAAAGGCAAACAAATATCTCAAGCAGAAACAGAAAGTGTTGATCACCTACATTCTGATACTGTCTATGTCAAAGAAAGTACAAGTCACTTGTAAGTAATTTTCAACTTTGTTGTCTTGGCAATCAAGCTTCAGAAGAGCTGTTGGTATAAACTTCAAAAGAGAGCTGCTTTAGTCCCTCCCAGCTTAATGGAGCAAAGCACTGGAATCCTGTCAGCAACAGCTGACTGAAAGCAGAATGGTTACTGCCAGACATACACAGGGGTTTTGCAGTGCAGGGGTTAACTAATTCATACCTGCTTCTGCAATCAGCCACAGTAAGTTGCAACTTGACTCTAGTAAGCCAAAGAATGCCACACAGATGAGGAGCCAAAGTCAAACTGGACATGAATATATTTAACAAAGAAGCAGAGATCCTGCATGAGCATTCTTATGTATGCATAATCCTATGTGAAAGTCTTCACAGCTTCCTGTAACTTCAAATACACTCAGCATTACATCTCCCTGTTAACAGACTTCTTCCCTCCCACATAGCTCTCTTCAGAGGCACATGGTGGTTTTTCTATCCTTGCATCTTGGACAGTCACAGTCTACTCTGCTACAAGACCAATAGTAACACTCCACACCACCTACTCTCATTCTGAAAGAGACAGGAACGGTCAAGTTTTCCCTAGGTTTCTCTACTCCTGTACTGACATAGTATGCATTCCTGTGCCCATTCCCACCTACAATGTTTAAGTGTTCCTGCACACAGCAATCCACACTCACTGCTCCCTCCCAGTACTTATATCATAAATTCCTCAATCAAGCTTCACTTCTTCTGGCCTTGAAATCCTGCTACTGATTTTTGGTATAGCTTCTCAGACATCTGCCACTGTAAGAGCACCACTCTATTGAATCCACTTCCACAGCTGCCAGTTAGACCATCCTATTTTAACCCCTAAGTCTCCTGTCCAGCTGCATAATTACTGTATTCTGTAAAAGGAAGCCAGCTTTGGAATGTGTTCATCATATGGCCACACACCTGAGGTTTGTTGTTGCACAGAACAAAGGGAAAGTGGGACAGCATCATAATTACAGCTGGTCACATATATCATTCACCACTGGTGACCTGGTCCTCACTACAAATCAGATGTTATCCTGTAAATTATCTCTACTATCAGCCAAAACTGTTGCAGGACAGTGAAATAAGATGCTGGGTCCAAAGGTGTTACCCCTGCGAGTTAAAAAATATTGAAATAGTGAGAAATTCTGAAGGTTTTTCTAGTGAGCTTAATTTCCCTGGGGGAAGACGGTAGCAGGCGCAAAACAAAAACAAGCTGCTTGACCAGTCCAACTGACTTCACTAGTTGTCTTTAATGTTAACTGTAAAGTGACAAGCTTTTTTATGAAAAACTAAATAATCTCTGTTACCAGAAGGGGAACCTCCCATCACAAGACTATTTGTCATGCTTTGTTAAACAGCATTTTCTCCAGGTAGCAGCTCACTGGGGAAAACCTCAGCTAGCATGCTGGTCAATATTGGTTTGTTCTTTGTGGTGATGTTTTTTTTTTTTTGGGGGGGGGGGAGGTTTGGGGGTTTGTTTGTTTGTTTTTCCCTTAAATATTTAACTACAATCTCTCTGAGCACACACAAGACCCCATTCTACTTGTATTGTCGTCCAGCAGAAAAGGGCATGCTACCTTCAACAAACACATTGGTAGCAGGCATCTGTTCCCAAGGGCCAAGTAAGAAGCTCTAACAATGAAAGCCTCTAGTGGCCCAGAGGTTCCCAGCACCAGGTAAGGCTCCAAAAAGGAGGCTGCTGGCCTCCTTCAGATGGTGCTGAAAGGAGGAGTCTGCTGCCCTCAGCAACAGATAATACAGGTCCACACTATCTGGCTTATTTGATTAAAGCTTGGTTGTAAACATTATTTTCAATACATATCAAGTCACCCTTGAACTGCCCAATCATCGGCTGACTGCCAATGGTTACTATGTAATTTAGTGAGGCTTTTAAATGCAGAAGCTAGCATAAACAAAGCAAAGGTTCAACTGCCTGAACTCCCTAGCACAGGCCACTTCTAAAATTATCACTTATAGCAAAAGCTGTAATTTTTCATCATTTTCTTTAACTTAAATAACAAGAGAGGCAGCTAGGATGAAGAGGAAAGTTTTGGCACACCAGCTTTTTAAGTTTATACACCCCATTAGCTTTGACTATAAAAGGCAGTATGTCCCATGGTCAAACCCTCTTACAAGTTACATTAGTTACTCATCTCAGGGCCACTAAAAAACGACCAATACAGCTCCTTCTGTAGTGCTACAGCAGTTACTACAGAGGGATCATCAAGCACCCTGAAAGCAGACATTCTTCAGAAGCTAGTCTGCTTCTGAAGAAGTGTGCAGGGAAAAGGGCCACCTCTATCTAGCTCTCACTCACAGAAGTGCAGACAGTGCAAGAATGGGTTTTCCCCTTTGTATCTGAGAAGAATACAAACCTGTTTTACTGAAAACCAGAATTAATCCAGAAATCCCAGCTGCCCTGTGCTTGAATACTCTGGGTGTCACTGATGTTAAAATGCTGTTGTCAGCATGACTGTTGAGTTCACACTGTCTATGAATGCGTAACCAAAGTTCACTTTAACTACAGCAGACTATTAAACAAGGCTCATAGCTAGGACAAT